>NW_028145623.1:697500-717500 GCF_977016875.1 Pavona decussata | reverse complement strand
ACTGTTCGGCTCCATCACAATGGACTGCATCAGTCTGCGGGACAAAACAAAACATGCTCTTTCTGATATAACGATTTTGACTTCAAAGAAACTGGTCGCGTTGTATTGCCTCCAATAGTCCTGCATGGAAGCAAACTACCTAGAAGAACTTTGAAGAAAAAACTACAAAAGGAGACACATCTGATTCTACAAGACATGTAAACGCTTCCATCGAATCAAGTTCAATTGCAAGTGGAAATTTACAGTGTATATTAGAATTCATGATTAAGTTGTTCCAGCAATCAGCAATCACACGTATAATCGCACGAGAATGCTTTCTAAAAAGAACTCGCAACGAACAAGATGTTTTCAGGTAATTACATGATTTGGAATACAATTTGGAATAAATAAGCACTCGTAAATTTTTCAAAGGCTACGAGTTAACCTTTTGCTTTTCGTGACGTGAAAGTACTCCGCCTACAACATGGGGGATTGACAACCTGTCAAAAATTACACGTTGACGTAACTTTGTACAAACATTGACATAACTGATCAAAGCATCTGACATTTGTCCTTCAGAACCCTTTACAAACGACAGACTGATCAGAAAACGTGTAGAATGAAAATTTCACTGCTTGCACTGTAAATCTCACAAATCCACACCGAATAGTTCACCGTTTTGCACCGTTTAAGACAATTTTACATACTCTAAGCCAATAAAAATGCAGAAATTATTGTACATAAATTACTAAGGACGATAATTACAACTTAACAACGAATATAGATTTCATGGCGATAGGTAACACAAGTAACTGCTGTACTTAACCTTGCTGCGTTGAGCTTTAATTCTGAATCACTCTCCACTTAGAAAAAAAGAAACAAAACGTACAATCAATTTATTCCTTGAATTTTGATATATTTGCAGTAAATTTCCTGGTTAAATACAAGAGGTTTTGTAGTAGTACCATGAACTATGGAAACTGGGGAGGCGTTTTCAAAATTTTATGTAATCAGACATTGGAGTTCATCGCAAGAAAGATCACATAAAAATTACTGCGCCAGTTTACCAAGTTTGAGGTTCTGTCGTTAGATTGAAATCATGTACAAGGCTTTCAAAAATCGGAAAAAAATTAGAGACTTTGTATGGATTTGGGGGACGCCATCTTAAAATTAGCGACATTTGTATGGAATTTGGGCGATCTTTTGACAGGTCACAGCCTGGTTACTACGCAATGGAACACAACCAAACATGGTACACTTGCTAATTTGTATATGATCTTTCTGGCGATGGGGTTCATTTCTTCATATGACGCAATTTGAACAGTGAGTAAACTACAGGCCAGTTCCTTTACGATCATCGGAACTGGCAATTTATGCTAAATGGATAGTTTTCGATCCTTCAAAAAACCCTGAGAAACCAAATACTAGCTGACAAAACTTTTATATTGTGAAAGTTACAAACCACGCACAACCTGGTATAACCAAGCTAAATAGACTAACGGCTGAACCAATACCTTGAACAACGTGCATAAGATGTTCCATGATTCCTTGCTTGTTAATGATGTACTGAAGTCCAGAGAAATTAATGCTGAAAACAAAAACTACCGGGTGAATTAAAGATGACTGATATTATACTACATAATTTATGATACTATAAATCTTAATACTAGTGTATAGAGGATATTTCACTGCGGCGCAAAGATATGAATTTTATTTTCGAGTGGTAAAAACAACATTTTACACACTTTTTACAGCACTGCGAGTGAGTAAACTGATATTGTTTTTAACACAACAAAAATTCATATCATATTCATAGCCACCGTGTAATTTTCTTATTATATGGGCAAATCTATCGCTTGTCATTTTCACCGACTGTTTGCACAAGCAACCGTAAAAAAAAGCGGGAAATGTTGTCTTCAATATCCTCACTAGTAAAGATATCGAAAATATGCCACTCAGGTCCCGGATGTGGTTTTGTATGAATTTTACGAGTAGTGTATTTTCGATTAAAACAATTCTGTCTACATAATAAAATGCTTTATACTCGTCTATGCACAGCAACGAATCATAAAAGAAAGAAATAATAATAAAGAAAAGAAAAGCTGTTTCATGGCTAAATGATACCCCATTTCCTCCCAAACTTTTCAGGCTCAGTTAGGTGTCCCTGTGACCTTACCTTACGTTATATAATGCCATGAGTATCAAATTCCGCAACTTGACATTTTTGCCCGACGTGGAGACACCCAGTACTGTCACAAAGCTGTCAATCAAGGCACGCCCACTGTCCTTGGACACCAAGAAGTCCCTGCCTTGAGCTGCTGCCGCCATGTTGGTGATAGTTCCCGTGAGTGCCAGAACAAACTGAAACTCATCTGATGTTTCTTTGTTAGCTTCTTCGCTGTAAGTTTCAAAATAACTCTCCACTGTGCGTGAAGTGATTTGAAGAAACTCCTCAGCTTTATTCTGTAATAATTGAAGAAACTGTCAATTAAACATCATTTTTCTGCCAATTGCAAAGCTTCAGTCCAATTCGCGCTTCTTTTAAATATTAGTAAAAATGAGAAAACGAAATGGCACTGTAAACTGAATCCCTAGAAGGCTTCATACTTAATAAGATCGAAATAAAACGGTTCATTGTCATCATGTAATGAGACCAAAACTCATGCAGAATAACATCATCACGTGCAAACAACCTTTAAATTTTGATTCAATTTAGAGAGTGCATAGAAGCATTAGCTTACCAAGAATTATAGTGATTACATCCATTTGGATTACACTGCTTTGTAGTAATATGCAATACTTTATTTCGCAAGACCTCACAGGAAAATATGGGAGCAGTTACTCCAACAAGAGTTAACTAATGGGATGTGAACTTTTACGTGCATATATTGCTGTAGTCCCATAACACTTATGCTCAAAGGGAACTGCTCACAGCTTGTCCGGGGTAGGGCATTATCAACAAAATTTTATTGGCTTTACAAATTGAGTTAATACAGAAATATTTAGCTAGAAAGAGTCAGCATTGCTAGATAAACAAGAAAAGTAAGGTTTGAATCTCATTGTCATTTTTTGCTGCTGGATGGAGGAGTGACGATGCAACAAAGACACCATCTTTTGAGGTTGAGGAAGGGAGTGTAGGCAGAGTACATCATCTATTTTGTGGTTTGGTGGGTCCTACTTAAGTTTTGAACGCTTCCCTAAGATAATTCTTGGAACTGCTACCTAGCTGATTATTAATGACATACCCCTCCTAACAGAGATGTTACTGAGTCCTGCTGACGAGACACTCTCCATAACAGAGTACACACTGCAGCGCCCATGGATGAACAGTATTCTGACTGATCTCCCATCTGTTGGTTCATCTCAGATAACTGGCACTGTGAGATCATTACCATGAGTTACTTAATAATAACAATAATAACACTTATATAGCGCTTATCCGCATCCGTTCTAAGCGCTTTACATCCATTGTATTACAGTATGACTTAGAGATACTTACAGATACAACAGTGATTTCATCAAAGACTTAATAATATATATTTAATGAGGACGCCTACATCACAAAGTGGTTTACAGAAGGGTCGTCAACTAAGACCTTAACAAAATTAAAGTACATGTATGACCGGCATTAAATTTCTTCATTTAGTTCATGTATTCCTACTGTTTTCTAAAGCTAATGTGATAACTTTTCTAATGTTCTAGACAAGTTAATTACTGTGCAAACACTTAAGGCATGAACAGTTTGGCCTTTTTTATTTAGATAACTCTCTGATAACTGGCACTGTGAGATCATCGCCATGAGTTACCCACAGATACGACAATGATTTCATCAAAGATGTCATTTAATACTTGTCTTCCTACTGTTTTTTAAGGTAACACAACAGAAACAAATGTTAATTACCTTGAGTTCATACTTTTCCTGCAACAAGAAACAACAAAACTACTGAAAAAGTGAAATCAAATTTTATTCCTGAAACGTTCACTTACAATTCACAACCTCTCTCTGAAAGATAGCCATTTTTAACTTCTTTGCATATTTAATCTATCAGTGATAATTTTCCACCTGCATGTTCTGATTTCGTGACTTCTTGCTTTTTATCAATAGATCAATAATTAATATAAATATCCATCCAACAATCTATGCATCAGTTGGTGAGTCAGTTACTCAGCCAGCCAGCCAGTCAGTCAGTCAGTCAGTCAGTCAGCCAGCCAGTCCAGTCAGTGGGTCGTTTGGTGAGCCAGCCAGTTTGTCAGTCAGTCAGCTTGTCAGCCAGCCAGTCAGTCAGTCCATCAATTAATCAGTCAGTCAGTCAGTCATCCTGTCAGCCAGCCAGCCAGTAAGTCAGTCAGTCAGTCAGTCGGTCAACTAAACCTGCCACAAGTACACTTCTTGTGTTGTGAAAAGAGAGCAACAAATGATGTCATTCTACCAAAATTAATTATTACTTGATTGATTGATTGATTGATTGATTGATTGATTGATTAATTGATTGATGATCTTCATTCCAATTACGAAAAGAAAAATAAGTTAAACAGCTGGTCACTGATGAACTGCAAACCTACCTACACTGCACAGTTGTACTATTAGTAACTAGTTAAAATAATCTGTCCCACTAGACTTCACTGCCAACCCACCTCCCTGTATCTCTCACAGTCCTCAAGAAGGCTGTCATTTCTTTTCTTTGAAACCTCTACTTCTGTATTATGGCGTAGCTTTAGCTGTTCCATTTCCATTCTTAGTTTCTTGTTTTCTGCTTCTGAGATCTCAAGTTCTGATTAAGTTATAAAAGATTGCCATAAGTTAATAATAAAGTCAAACTACTGACTGGAGTGTAATGCATTTAGAAGGAGCCCAGAAGAATACAGGCAGAAAAGGGTACACTGAGATCTATGAAAACAGGAAGGAAATGAGATCCATGGAAGAAAACAGAGAGAATAAATAAGACAACATTTGCAGCATGGCAAAAAATTACATGTAACTAGAACAAAGACTAAAACTTCAAGTTCAGATATATCTGTCCCTTCCCTCAAGCTTGCCATTCTATCAGTAACAAAAAAACTATGCATCTCTAGATCAATCTGCTTATACAAAGTGTAAATGGAATGAACCACACCGCATTGTACATAACCAAGCTACCTATGGTGAAACCACAGATAGGCTGCCCCAAGGGGTTTTTAATTGCCCATGTACTACTTTGTCCATAAAGTGAATCATATTATTTTGAGGTTTTTAGTGGTTTATCTGAAGAGAAGTTGAGATAGAACAAAAGCATATTATCTTTAAAGGATTAAGACTAAATTGGGTATCAAAACATACTATTTAGTTTGCAATTAACTGAGTAACATTAACTGTGTTACATTTTCTATCTTAAATTTATATTTCGCTCTGCATGTTTTTGCATCGAGCACTCCTGCGACTGAGTGAAGCAATCATTGTATTGTTTCTTTGTTTAGTTTGCAATTAATATTATTTTATAAATCTAAAAATGGGCAGGCAACTTATCTCTGGTTTAAATTTGCACACTGCTACCAAAACCTTTGCCGAACATTCCCATACGGAGAATGGTGTCAGGAACTTACAGTGTAACTGTTCACATGGTCCATTTGCAGTATGAAGTAGATCATTACCAATTTAACTACAGATGAATATTTAAGAGGCAATTTAAAACTTAATTAGGGGCTAATTTTAATGATCAGTCGCTATTTAATACAACCAACTACATATCATTAGCCTTTAAATAAAGGTTTCACTTTATCATTTTTATCATGTACAGTGTATATAGGAGACGTTTTAAACCATACCTTGCTCACAGCGATCAAGCTTGCTATACACACTCAAAAGCTCTGAGTTCAGCACCTATAGGAGGAAGAAGGCCACTCTTGATTAAAACTATAGTAGCAACAAGTGCATTTATTTATAGACCTTTGTGTGTTGAACTGTTCTGCTATCATAGGTATGGAAAACAAATCTGGAAACATGGTGTAATTGCAGTCAAACCTGTATTAATCTGTCTGAAAAAAAAACAGAAAATAATACAACTTCAAGTTCATGTTATTTAAAAAAAACTGCTAAATGTAGTGGCTTTCTTGCAAACACCTCTGACCTTTGGTTGCCATTTCAGAGCAGCCCGAGCCCTTGCAACAGATGTTTATCAATAAGAAAAGTAGCATACCTTAGGTAAAAATTCTTTAACCTGCATGATTTCAGTAATTAGTTGGTCAACATCAGCTCTCGAGACTTTAACAAAAGCCTGTTGCCGACCCTCAGCCTGTCAACAAACAACATAAAAAAAATTACCAAACAGATAACAAGGCTGATTAATTATAGCAAAGAATAACTTTAATCAGGCCAATATTTCAACTAGTAGGGCTAGTCTTATTCAGGGTGAGGGCTATTTGCACAAATATAAGTGACATCTTGTATTTGCATTTGTACAATAAGACAGATCTGGCAGCAAAAAGCTGGTATCAGTACAGTTTATTTCTAATACCTCCATACTTTTATGCATGCATAAAAGTTTGAATGAAAGCTAGTCTGAAGAGTATGGCATTGACTTGATGAGGTCTAGAGCATGCTGAGGCATTTTTTAAAGGAAAAAAAAGAACATTTTCTGAAAATTTGCATGTCCACTTGCCATACTTTGCAAACTGGCTTGAAAAGCTGCATGTTCACAAGGTGGACCTTGCAAGTCAACAGTGTGTCAATGCTATGTTACTTTTCTGCTTTAATTAGCTTAAGCTAAAAACAATGATAATATAAAAATAGCACAAAACATCAGGCCCCAGTTGTTGAAAGGCCGGATAACTTTATCCGCTGGATAAGGCACTATTCAGGGTCTAAAATGTACTTCACATTAAACGTTGTCCAAGGTTTTCGTACACCCCCAAACTTAACTGTGGAAAGGATAAAGTTATCCGGCCGTTGAACAACTGGAACCAGGTGTGAAAACTTGATATTATGCTGAAAATATTGCTATGAGATGTTTCCACAAAGAACTTAATCTGCGATCACTCTCTACAATCTCAGCAAGTCCTCACTTGTGTACAAGTTCTCTTCAGCTGAAGCTTTGCCATTTATTTCAAGGAATTAGGCTTATCTTTACAAAACACCATGTAAAATTATCAATAATGGTTAGTTGATGAGCTCATTATGATTAAATACAAGCTGAAATTAGTATGTTTAGTCAAACGAAATCTATCCAGTGACATAATTTAAGCTTTAAAATTTACTCTTTAATGAATCTGAATAACTAATTAATATTACAATTAGGAATAAATCAACTACACTAAATTTTTACAAAATAGAAGCAACTTTCGCTAAAGCAAGCATAAGTAACTTAGCTAGGGGCCAATACTTTGATGTATATTGCTTGCTACGCTCTACACGGCCCGTTCGGTACGATTTTATATTAAAGCTTACTAATCTAAATTTAACTCCAGTTTCTTGAAATAAGAAATAATACTATAAAAGACCGCCATTATAAACTGTCAATAAAATATTGCATAACGACCACCATGTGTAATTTAGAGTAAAACAGTTCAACAACAACAACAAACCATTTGAACATCCCTTTTCGACAGTTTTTCCGCCATCTTGTATCGCTGTCTACTTCTCGTTCCAGACCCCTCTCAGCCGAACTTCGGACTAGCACCCAGTGAAATCCGTCGTCGAAATGGACAAAATAAAATTTGACAAATTCTCGATGTTAACCCATTAAGCACCAGCCGTTTCCAGAGGTTTTCCAAAATTCAGCAAAATTGGCAAAGTGGTTATTTCCTAACCCATGTGCAGTAAAAATACATAACTTACAGGGCAAAAAAAACAACACCCCTTTGGTCTAAGATAGTTAAAATTACTAATTATGGAATAAAATACACTAGTTGCCAATTAAAAATTTTTCAAAAAACAAACTTGAAGGTAAAAATTTCCGAAATTTCGATGTAATTTGATCCGCGCGTCACATGGGCGAAATTGGATCCGTCTCGAGAGCATGTGTTTGTTTACGCAAGATTACACAGTTGTCACGTTTTCTCAATGAAAATAGAAAGAAAAACACACAGAAAGCTTTCCTAAATGAAAAATTTATTCAGAAAAGTCTTTGTTTACGCCTTAGAAAGAAACGCGTATAATTATAAATGCGAGACGAGCAACGCGCAAGCGATTTGAAGGAACAACAAGTCCAATTCGAAGCGAATTTATCGACCCGTGCGGGGCACGTTTCTCAATAATTTCGCAAAAACTGTTCAGAATACAAAGAATCGGTCAATTAGAATAGTATTTCAGTACAAATTCACAATCAAACCTGTATTTTTTTGGCTGTTGAATTCCCAGAAGTAGTCTAAAATTTCGCAGAAAGTCCGTGGCCTGAATAATGATTTGAGCTGTCCGCTCGCTCGTCGCCTGGATAAAACAACAATTCGTACTCGAAGCGCAATTTCTTCCCCGTTATTTCTCGGATTTTCGCTGTCGAAACTGTTGAGTATTCCTTAGCAGTTCTTCTTTCGATTTACCATTTCGCGTCATTTAGCGCGCGCGCACAGAACATTACGGGATTTCCTTGAGGTTAAGCTCGGCAGGAAAAAAAAAGGTCCTTTTCTTCTAAACGAGCACGGTGACCCCCATTTTTTAATGCATCAATTTAAATGTCATACAGTTGACCACTATATATCGCGATTTAAAGAAAAGTTTAATACTCTACTTTGAGATATTTTTATTTGAATGCTTTAAATAGCACGTATTTAGGTAGTGCTGCTTACTTGCACACGCAGCAAAATCTTTAATTTCTTTCATAATCTTAATTCCAGTTCAATGAGAATAGTTTGTTGTGTAAGATTAAAGTAAATTTTGTTGAACTGCTTCGATATTTTAATGCAAGAAATTAATTTTTCTAGAAATAATAGTTCCCTTTTCTGATTACTAGCGTTCCTAATATAAACCTCATGGGTCATCTATTTACTATAATAACCACCCAGGTTGCACAAAAACGAGCACGGTGACCCCCATTTTTTATTGCATTTTTGTAATGCTCATAACATAGTCATGAACTGGACCAAGTTTTAGACAATTTTAAATACTCCTTCTTTTTCAGCGGAATCACCTTAAATGCCCTACGTCGGGCAGCTATGCATATAAGTGAAACGCATATACTATCACTTTAGGTGAAAGAAAGTTGCACACTTTTGTTTAATCAGTATGTAAAACTGACAAATGGACACGGGGTGAACGCGCGTGTACCACGCCGTGTGCTACTAACGTGCACTTATCACCTCCCACGCGTGGAGGCGTTCTTTGGCTATGACACACATCATTGTGATATATAGGTTACTTTAGACTTTACTGATCGTGATATTCTGATGATGTATGCTGATGAGACTGAGATCCAAATGAAAAACGCGTTTGTCTGACGGGTTGTCTGATCCCAGGCTAATCACAACGGACGCTGAGAAAACGTGGCTAATTATTGTGTAAGAGCCAAGCAATCTGAAATCAAGATGACGTTTAGTTTACTTTGAATACAGGGGACCACACGACGCACAAATATACTGTTCTGAATATGTTTCGTTACCTGATAGGCTTGTAGTAGAAATACACGTGCCACATGTCATGTGAAAACAGTCTAGTAGTAAACCAAACGCAGTGCAGGGCTGACACTAAGGCAAAGTAAAGTTTCTTTTAAAAACTTCACTTACCGTAATGATTCGATCGCCTGGGTCACGTATTTACTTATGGTACCTCAAGGGAGAGCGCTTACTCGAAACAGGGCGCTTATTTCTTTTTTTGAGAAACAGCCAAATGTACGAAACAAAGCTTTCATATTTCTTTAAAAAGGAGCAATTACAGAAACTGTAAAAGTACCAAATATACAGTAAATATTCACTTAATGGTAGGGAATTTTGAAAATCACAAGTCTATTCAACGTCAATAGCTTCAGTGTCTCTTGCATCAATAACAGAGCTTTCGGGTGCAGCATCATTTCTACGTCCGATTGGGTAATTCCGTCAAAGGGATCATTGTCGCGTGATTTAATTATGGCTTGATTTAATATCTTGAGCCGTTCTAATCCTGCTTGACAAGGCTGCTTTTCCTAGGCCTTGAAGCAGTGAATGTGTGCCATCACTGAAACAGAATAGGGGCGCTTATTGGAATGAGGGTGCTTACGCAATAGGGGCGCTTATTAACAAAAACACATTCGAAGTGGGATGGGGGAGGGGAGAGGGGCGCTTATTGGAACGAGCCTGCGATTTTTCTTGGGACCGAGGGAACAAAGAAATGAGGGACTATCGCAGTTCTTACATAACTTTGATGTTCTCCTTTTATGCGCAGTTCAACTGTATGCATTTCACATTTCACTTCCTCCAAGGGAACAGTCCGTTTTAGATAAGTGTCCATAAGGCGAGATTGGACTGCATCAATTCTACTATTCTGACAAGTCCGAGTCTAATAAAAAACAAAAACAAAACAAAGCAAGCAAACAAACAAAGAACAAGCCAAGCTAGGTTTCTGGTTTTTATTCAACTCGATTTTTAATCTATACAGAAGCACAGGAAGACAATTCGCATCGACTATTTTGGACCTATGCTAGAGGTGTAGTCTAATAAATTACAAACGAACCAATAACTTAAAGCTATGTACAGTATGACTGCTCTTGGATGCTTGAGGCGCTCTCTACCACACAAGCATAAAGAAGAATCATGAAAATTTACTAACAAACCGATAACTTAAAACTATATACAGCACTACTACTCTCGAATGTTCGAAAGAGCCTGCGAAAAGTATATTCTACCGCACGCACGATAAATTACCAATGAACATATACTACACAGGCATAAAATGGATAAGTGAGTGAATGACAGCATTACTGCAGTAGCTATTTACAACAGATCAAATGAACTTCATACAAAGGCAATAGTAAAACAGTGTTACTGCTTAAAGATAGTTTTCGCTCAAGCCCCAACAGTGATCAGCATCAAATTTCTCCTTGTAATATCAATACTTAGTCACCCCCTGAGTCATGAGAATTAAGGATATGATCACCCAAGGTGAATTTTCTTTATATTTTTTAAAAATTACTTTTCCACAGTACTTTTACAAGAAAAGTATGGGGACAAGATATAGGAGAATTTGTTCTTCGGGTTTAAAGGGTTGATTTCTAAGTTTGTTTTCAAAACGATCCAAGGAATAAATTTTAAGGTACCCCCCCCCCCCCCCCCAATTCCAGAGTGAAAGTTTTAAATGGAAAGGCCCCACTGAGCACCTGTCCCCCTTTATTTCTGCTAAAGAAATCTCTGTACAGCAGAGCGCAGACAGTAAAATTTACAAAACAGCAATATTCTCCGTGTCAAGGTTCCCACCTGAAACTAACCGCACGCACTCTGCATCTGACATAATCGTAAAAAAACAGTGACACTTTTGCCAGATTTATATTGTTGACGTCATAAGTACTAAAATAAAAAAATTCCAAAACAGCCCTGTCTAGTAAGCAAATCTTCAGTAATTATTAGATTCACCTAAGCATAATAATACTTGTGTTCATTGAAGATTGATTGATGCATTGACGCCTGAATTATTTCTGTTTTCTGACATTGAGAAGGGGGAAAAGAGGAGTTAACAGAGGGGAACAAGACTTAATAGGGGGGAGGGGGGTTGGGTGGGGATCAGTTAACAGAGGGGAGCAGGGCTTAATAAGCGAGGAGGGGGTGTGTGGGGATCAGTTAATAGAGGAAAGTGGGGCTTATAAAGGGAAGGGAGGAGGGCTAAATAAAGCTTTTACAGTAAACAGTATTTAATACATTCTCTTTGAACCATAAAAATGAGATTTCTTTTGTAAAGAATAACCATAATAATCTCTCCTTTAAAAAAATAAACTGACCAAGTAAAAACTGGAGAAAATTTCTTTTCAATAGAAAGGTAGGGATTTCAAGAGAAAATCAAATAATTCTCCACTATCAAGTTAAAACTCTTTTCAAAATATCTTAAATGATAAGAAAAATGTATGATTCTATGCATTGGCAGAATGTATCAATAGCTACATGTATGCAGGCCCCTGTTATTTATTTACAATCCCATCTCTGATGGAGGAGGGGGTTCACTGCTACCTCCTCCATCTGAGAGTTGATTTGCCTCAGCCTCTTGTGTCTGAAGCTTGCGCCTCCTGCTTCGCCGAGCTCTCAGTTTTTCTTGCAATCCTTGTTCTTGTCGAGCCTTGTTCATCTCTTGTGCCTTCTCAAATTCAGCCAGTTCCTCTTCATGTTGCTTCTTCAGCTGATCAATGTTGCCAAACAGATCTTCTTGAGTAGGAGCGGGGGCTAGTTCAGACAGCAGTGCAGGTTGAGAGGCAGCATCCGTCTCCGCTGCAGGTTTCTCTCCTCCTTCACTGGGCGGGGCTTCTTCTGGTACTCCTTCCTTGTCTTCTGGTTCAGGTGCCTGGTCATCACCTTCTTCTTTTGCAACTTCTCCAGGTTTGGCAATGTCTGCTTCTTCTGTGGAAGAGTTATCTTCTGTGGAGAGGTCATCTTTCTTTACTTCCAGCTGAAGAACAAAGGACAGTACAGTGTTAACAAGATGCTGTGCCTTTCAAGCCAACTAATGACAGCATTGTGCAGAATTGTGATCATAGTTCAACTCCTGCATCTGGACTTTATAGTGATAAGGAAAAACCTCATTTGCATTTACTTTCAACACACTTTTACATAAAAGTGTGTTGAGAGTAAATGCAAATGAGGTTTTTGCTTATGACTATAATGTTGAGTAACATTTTCTTGGCTTCGACAAGCAAAATTTCACAAAGATGCAACTGGACTCAGAACTTTTTAAGGTTTATATAGTTTATTTCATTAAGAACATGTTTATAGAGATAGATAGTTACCTGATATTCACAAAAATTAGAACTAGTTTTCTTGCAAGTGATGACTAATACTATACATGTAGCTATTGGCAATATTTTATTGCTCTTAGGGTAATAATATTAAATATTAGAAATAACAAACTATAACTCAGAACTAACGAATAAAAGCAAACCAATGTTGCCTACCACCATCACCATTTTGCTGAGAGGGCCGTTAAATAACCGTAAATTAGAACTATGTGACATGGGAAGTTACCTCAGTCTGAATCTGAGAATTTTCTTTCTTACTGAAAGATGAATCATAATTATAATAAATTCAACCACTTTTACTGCACACATTACACTTAAATGCACTCACCTCCAGTTCAACTCCAAGTTTCTCCTTGACTTTAGCTTTAATCAAATTCATCCTCTCCTCTTTCAATTCGTAGTACTTATCGTGGAATTCCTTTTTGACGACGGCCAGGTCTTTAGAAATGGTTTCTTCTATAACACGATTAACCCACTGAAGCAGATGGGAACATTTGGAGAACATTGCTGCAAAGGCATTATATGATGCTTGGAATTTTTCAGGTATGTTGACATCATTGAAGATTGTGTTGGTTAAGGTATTCAAAGTCTACAAAAATAAGATGAATATTAAATGTATCAGAAATCCTCTGATTGCATTAAATCATACAGTGACCGTAGTTTTATAAGCTGGGCTAATTTTTGTTTAACCTGTCTGTCCCTGTTATACAGAATTCCTGTATGCATTATAACTGTGTTACTATCGACAACCAAAAATTGATTACATAAAAATAGAACAGACTGTAGTGAGCTAACAATAATTATATTGAGTTGAACATTATTATTCAACTCAATTCCTGGTCCAGATTGTTCCTGTGTATGAAGATGATTTTAGTCTACAGGCAGGTAACACCAATACCCTCATCTGGACTAAAGACTGAGGTAATCCTGCTAAAACACAAAATGACTCAGTGCAAAATAAGGATGCCATAAAATGGCACAAAACTGTTAAATTTTAAGAAAATACCGCTTAACACAAATTCATTGAAGACTTTGTATTGGGAACTAACTGTCCAGTTCTCTGATAACAAGGAGAATTACTAATACCTACAACTGTATCTGCTAAAGAGTGTTTCAGTTTCAAGATTGAACTTCACTGAGCACTCTGTGACACAAAAATTGTACCAGGTTGTAATACTGTAATGTTTCAAGGGTTGGACAGACTTACATGAAGGCCTACAGTATTCTGACGTGAAAGGATTTAGACTGTTCACAGTCCCCCTATTTTTCCGTGGGATTCTCGAGACCAGTACGCTTCGATGGAACGGCCGCCATCTTGGTTTGTAAAAGCAAGCGCGATCTGGGGAGAGTGTCTAAACTACCGAGGGGAGGGGAGCGGAGTTGGGAGGCGGCGGGAAAAATAGGGAGACTGTAACATCTTCTCACTGTCTCGTGTTCGAGGGGCGTGCCGAAACTTTCTCGCCTCGACTAATTGAATCAACTAAAAAATATACTCCCCAGAGATAGACATGTCAAATTGAAGGAAATACGATAGTCCTTGTTACAGCACAGTTTCTGTACCATCTCGAAACAAAGTACAGTTGCGAAATAAAATAAAGTTGCGAAAATCTTTCGGGTGAGGATAGGCATGAAAATACAGTACAGTACATCAGCTATTTGCAAAGTGAATTTCAATACAAGCGGAACACATGCAGTGAAACTAACAGCGAAACCTTCAGATACATGTCGCATTTGTAGCATTTATTTTAAAATAGCAGTCGGCGATTTCGGGAAGAAAAAACAAGTACATTTCCACAGAACATTTGTTTAAGATCCCGCAAAGAGCTAGAGTTGCCAGCATTCCTCTAGCCGATCTTTTTAAAGCACATCTTGGAGTTGAAGTGGATCCACAAGATGGGAAATCTTCACGTGTTCGCAAAAGCGCTTGCGAGGAAAGCCACGATCAGTAACGTTTCAAGCGCTTTGTGTGTGTTGCTTCGCCCTAGAGAATTGTTATAAAAAGTCGTCCCTTCAGATCGCCATCTACTTCAAAGCAGTCCAAAGAGACGGAAAACTGCAGTCTGCCGCCTGCCAAACGTCCGCTGATTTTCAACCGTTTTGAACCAGTTCCGTCCACCGTATCGACCCGTACCGAGACGAGTTTTACACTGAACGTTTGTCCACCGTATCGACCCGTACCGAGACGAATTTTACACTGAACGTTTTGTTGGAAGATGCGAGCGGCGATGAGGATGTTTGAGAACTATCAGGCCTCCAAGCCGACGAGACAAACGATTAAAATCAAAACATTCCCCACGATCTTCACAACATTACACGCCAGCCGTATCCACTTTTAGAACTGGCGGTGAAAGATACGTCAGTCTTGCTGTCAACGCTTCAGAACTACTATTGTATAATTGACCAATGAGGTGTTGCCGTTGCTGGTGCAACGGGCCTTTTGAACGCGAGACGGTGAGAAGCTGTTACAGTCCCTCTATTTTTTCGCTTCCTCTCCATCACTATACTAACACCCACTCCCCCTCCCCTCGGTAGTTTAGACACTCACCCCAGATCGCGCTCGCTTTTACAAACCAAGATGGCGGCGGTTCCATCGAAGCGTCTCGAGAATCCCACGGAAAAATAGGGGGACTGTGAACAGTCTAGAAAGGATTTGAAGCCAACAATAAAATTGACAACCTTTTAATTTGAAACAATATTAAAGTGCAACAATGTTGACTTACAAATGGCGTGATTTAACAAGCCACTGACCTGCAAGTCCTCGTTAGTGCAGTAAGGAACTTTTACTGGCCTCAGGTTTCCATGAGCACTGTTAATGTTTTGTGCTGCTGCAATAAGGTGATTTCTGGTCTCTGCCACCATCTGAAACTTGACCTTGTGTAAAAAGTGTAGAACCAAAGTTGAATGATTTGAAACACTTCCTAAGCTAAAGTAAAGTAGTCCCTCTGTGAGCTACAGTCTGACTGTCACTGTAGGGAAAGAGCTTATCAACCTGCCTTCTCAGTGTCGATTGGCAAGAGCTAGCAGAATTGTGAGAAACAACATTGAGAGGGGGGCATGGGATGGACATTTTTGGCGCAGTTGTGAAGATTCCCAACATAACTTCATTAGTAGATTAGTACTGTAGGCCTACTCAGGCAACACTCCAATTTCAGGTATAATTTGTTTGTGAATAATATTATCGCAGGTTCACCATGAAGAATTTAGAACAGTCAAATCAAGAGGTGTTTTTCTCCAAACTGTTTGCACACCAGTTGTCTTCTCAACTTTACCAGGTTTTACCAGTCCTAAAGATCCCTTCTTAATCCCTCAAATGCTAATACACAATAATGATATAATGTGAGGTAACTTTCATTTGTTAACACATTAAACAGGGGCAAGTACTGTAATAATAATAATAATAATAATAATAATAATAATAATAATAATAATAATGATGATGATGATGATGATGATGACAATGATGATGATAATGATGATGATGCTGATGATGATAATGATAAATTACAGGAATAGCAGCAAAAAAATTCACCAAAATTTATTTCAATAATCTTAGTTTTGTCTACTAAAATTCTGCTAACAATCTTAATGGCAGCCTTCAAATTATGTAACTATATAGCCTTATTAATGTTTTGGCAGCTCATTCTACAGTCTAATGGGAATAAAATTACAGTGCCAACAAACAATTGACATCTTCACAACGCACATGTCTAGCATTAAATCAGATGCAGCTAAGATGCTGAATTTGTAATCAAACAAGGAGCAAACAGACAATCAAAAGACTTACCACCAATACAGTCACATGATGTGTTGAAATTTGATCCCAGCGGCGTGTACTCCAGCTGAGCTGTTTTGCGGCATGGTCAAGATAAACATGAGCACCACGCCAACGGACAAAAGCTGCGTTAATCCGCTCTTTCCTTTGACCCAACATATCAAGCTCCATCTCCAGCTTCCATTCCTTGTCACTACCATAGGAATCATTGAATATACGGCCTAGCAAGACCTCTTCTTTACTCCTCAATTCATTAAGTTCTTCCTGATCTTTTTTGGCAGCCACAACTTCATCATACAGTTTCTTATATTGAGATTTTGCATTTTCTAATTCTTGTTCAGCAATTTCTTGTTTGTTTACTGCATCCAGATATTCTTTATACTCCTTTTGATATTCTGCATTCATCTGTTCCTGGTTGACAAACAATGACCGCATATTGAATGATGCATTGAAGTCCACAATATCTTGATATTCCTTGGCACTAAAGAGGCAATTGAAATAATGAGTAATGGATTGTCTGGTTGTCATTTTTGTTTCCATACTTTTGTGAAATTAACCATCCAAACAAATTTTTACAAAAGGGGGTTGTAAAAATCCAGTTCAAAGCCCCAAGTTGACTTGGGCTATTGCAAATATGGTTGTCCACGCTTTAAGCAAAGTACAGTGTATGTTAAACTATAGAAACAGAACTGAATGCGACATGGAGAATAATACATGTAGCAGAGAAAGATCAGCTACAGGCTGGAACTGGATTTAACATCCCACTGCAAAATTAGACTGTGAGCACTCATACTTTTTCCCACGCATGCACTACAACTGGGTGAAGAAAGAGACTGCTCGCGCCATTCTACTGTAAAACATGAGACAGTTGACTCACCTACCATTGCCACCTTTCAGGCTACATACAGTAAAGCCAAAGTAGTTGTTTTAAAGTAGCATTCTTCCAATTTCAAATTTTATTATGCAGTTTCACATTTTTAAAGGGACAGATTGAATATTCATTATTCTATAATTTGTTTTAGATCTAGCAAGTATCTCCCTATTATCTTGAAAGAAGAATAAAAACATCAAAAAGAAGAAAAAAAGAAATACAACATAATAGACAATCCTGGGAGGCCTAATTAATGAGCCAGGCCACTTGCATTATAAATTGGCAACAGTTCCTGGACCACAAATGTTGGGAAGGTTTAAAAAACTTCTCACCTAATCCCTCTTCCCCCAAAGCAATGTTGATTTCTTGAAATGTTTATAAAGTCTGCATGATTCCAGTGAATACCAACATTGGTTGTGGGGATGGGAGGGAGGCAAAGATTTCCATATAACATTATTTACAAAAAATATGGTGACAAGTTTCTATTCTATGGATCCTGAGTTTACCTACTTCGTAAATATATACATTTTTTCTATTGTCCCACGCGATAGTTGTCAAGATTGCAGATGTAAAATGGGGTAATGTGAATACCCCTCCCTGTAGGGCCAAAAAGCTGTTCAAAAGTCCCCACAACTCCCCCCCCCCCCCCCCCTCCAACCCTTCCCCTTTCCTTTGGGCATGTGTGAAGAGAGTAAAGGGGAACAATTATTAGAAAATTTACTCAACTTTAAAAGCTAACAAATGGACTGGAAAATATACTCACGTTTGAGCTTTCAGCTGTTCCACTTTATTGTGAGTAGCAACCAGATTCTTATGTAATTCCACGAGCCGGGCATGTTTAATTTGGTAGTTATTTTCAGCGCCTTTTTCTTCCAAGCTCTTCACTTGATTCTCCACCTCCACGAACTCCTTGAGAACGTCCTCGCTGAAATTCGGTTTCTCGTGTTCTTCATCGTTGTTGACCTCAGCAGCAGCAACAACTGTAGCACCCTGAGTTGTTGTTTCGTCTGCAGATTCTTCAGCTGCTGCGGGTTCCTCAGTGACTGTATTTGCTGGTGTTTCTTCTGGTTTTTCAGTGTTTGCATCGTTATTAGATTCAACAACGTCTGCACTTTGCTGGTTTACTTCTTGTTGTTGCTGTATGTCATTATTCACGGGTTGCTGTTGTTGTTGCTCGTTTGGAACAGCCACCTCGTCGTTCCCCCCCGGCGCTGTCTCCGGTCGGCTTTTTATCGATTTGGCGCTACTTGATCGGCTGCTACTGCTGCTGCTACTTGAGCTACTCTTTGATTTAGCCGAATCTTTTCTTTTTTTCTCCTTCGGGCTTTCTTGTTTGATTTCCTTTGGCTTTGGTTGACTCTGTTGTTCATTTTGCCTCAGTGGAGCTTGAGGCTCTTCAACCTTGACATGCTTTACGTCGCCATTTCCGACTGTGTTTTGCTGCGGAGCAACTGGTTGGGAAGATCCACAGCCCATAACGAATACACTGCTGCCTACATTGAACAATTTTCTGGCGATTAGTTATCTTTCTTCACAAACGCAACTAAGACATTCTTTGATTTTGAGCGACGTGAGAATCAACGCTGGAATCAAGAACGAAAATCTGGCGCAAATAAGCTTATATTAATTATTTACAGACGATCGAGCCGAAAAAAAAAAAACTACTCCATTTTTAGTTCTCCCCAAACAAGTTCAAACAAATTCTTTCCGCTCACCTTCCTTCTTCAAATACAAACTATTCTCTGTGACTTGATCACTACAAGACAGACTCGCTTTCACGCGAGGCCAAAGCTGCAGCGAGAAAGGTCGGTAAACATACGTTCGATCGAATGATATTTACAAAACTCGATCACTTTAGATCGAATGCTCAGGCGAGTTTAGTGCAAAAAACTAAACAGTGCGCATAAACTTTAAACTTCTAACGACTTCTCCTTGAAAGGAGCTTAAAATGTCCGATGGGAAGACCAAGGAAAATCTGTGAAGACAACGGAAGAGGTCAAACGGTGTACAACAGAAAAGATGGCGAAAAAACCTTGGTTTAGAAATTCGTTACGATAGCAACCAGACAACAGATTTCCCGCCAGCCAGTAGCGGGCTTTTGATAACAAAGGCTTCAGAAAGCCATTCACAATACTTTTGTTAGAGATGACATACGCAATAATACAATTTCACGGTTTTTAAAATCGATTTTTCAAACGTCTGATTTCCCAGAAATTTTCATTCCTTCTTTCCCTCGCCTTACTGATGATCGTGTATGTGGAGGTTATTATTATTATAACGTACATAATTTTTTTTTCAAGTAAATTTACGGCTAAAACATTTACTGTGGCACACGTACTTTGCGTACCGCTAGGATTAACCCTATAATTCTTAGTTCACCATGGTGATACTAAAAAATATTTACTGGTTAATTGTTTTGTCTCCTGGCAAAATGTTAATGTTTTGAATAACATGACCTGGAACAAAAGAAGCACAATCCTGGATGTGGTACTTTTGCGTATGC
>NW_028145623.1:405000-692500 GCF_977016875.1 Pavona decussata | reverse complement strand
ATGTGTACCATCACTCAGTCTCATCTACATGTAAGTACTGGAACATTATAAAAACAACAAATAAACAAACAAATAAATAAAAAGAAATTCAAAATATTTCAAAAAGATGACTTTTATGTGGTATCAAACAGGAGATATTTTGTGACAAACATACATGCATGAAGTTTCTCTGGTAAAAATCTTTTTTAATTAGCAATTCCTTAACGATCTTTGAAGATCTGCATTAGGATCTTTTGTGGATCTTGATAAGGATCTTTAATGATCTTCATCCATATCCTCAAAGATCTTGTAGGATCTTGCAAAGATCTTTCAAGTCCCTGCCAAGTCCCTTGCAAAGATCCTTCAGGTCACTGCAAAGATGTTTGAAACAGCTATGTATACAGGGCTTCTGATATTATGCGATGTTGCGATTTCGCATAATTGACCTAAAATCGCAGCAAATCGCATAATTCATGAAAAATCGCAGAATTTGTACAAAATCGCACAATTTAAGAAAAAAAGAGCAAAAATCTCGCTTAATGTTAAGTTCTCTGATAATTTAATGTTATCTCAAGGAGTTTTTTCTTTCAAAAGGCGTCAAAAGTCACCTGGAAGCGTTTGTTCCTTGAACAAGCGAACAAACAGGCGTTCAATCCTTCATTTTACATGTTGGGGACCTGGTGCTGGTTTTCAATATTAAGCGAGTGATCATTGGCACGCAATAAACAATCCTTTTATGTAAATACACCAATCACAGTCATTGATATATTTCTAAGATGTCATTTGATCCCTTCATTATTGGCGTGAAAACTGCTCGATAGTCGCTTGCAATATGTAGAAACAAACATCCTCATTATGGATAAGTTTGTTGAGAAAAAAAGATCGCACCTTCCTGTAAATATTTAGGCAAAAGACAGGGCAAGAAAGTACCCCGAAGGAACATTTCATGTTGACGATGGTCTGTTGTTTTGCTCTTCATGCAACATAGTGGTTGATCATCTTGGAAAGTTTGTGACCAGCTTGAAGCTGAGTCACACAAGCGGAATGCGGAAAAAATGTGGGTGGGAAGCAATAAACGCTGACTTGACCAAATTAGCAATATCTGATTTTCAATAATTTGAAATGAGTCAACAACTGATTTATTTCAGCTTTTACTTCATTTCTCTGTGCTCTAATTGCTTCTTGAACAGCAAAAAATGGATTATGCTCCTCTTAGACCTAATAAAACAGGGTTAAATTAGCTAAAATGAAATCGCATAATTTGCCGCATAATAGACCTTTCTTGCCGCATAATGAGACTTAAAAGTGCCGCATAATTTCCAAATTTTTTCCGCACCATATCAGAAGCCCTGTGTATACAAAATTTGGTACTTTTATAGTTGATTTATTTCAACTGAAATTTGGATGAAACTTTGCTCAACCTTGGCCAAGCTTTAACTCATTTATCTTAGTTTCTGGTTAAAGGTTACCAGTTTAAAGTTTGACTAATATGTATTGACAGAAACGTAATATTTTATAACTTAATTTTAATCTTTGATGACAAAAGTTGAACATGTTGGTCGTACATGTACTTTTTGTATTGTCATCATGCTTAGATGCAGTTAACATTGGAATCACTAAATTCATAAATTCAAAATTGTAAATTGCTTTATTTTCAATCAGTGTCAGTACATATTAACTATAGGTGTAGTAAATGAACGAATGGGCTGTTAGTAAGTTTTCAGCCAGATTGCAAAATTGAGGTTAATTCCCATAACAATCTGGTTGCTTTCAAAGTCAAAGGACTGAATATCAGTCACAATCACCCGTAATGAGAGCTGTCAGCTTACTTAAGCAATGAAGTAGACAAAAATGTGCTGTCTATTACACAAAGACTGGTCATGTTAAATTTGCACTTATACATGTACATGTACATGTATGGTAACTTTCCAAATTTAAGCCTCAGCCTATTTAAACTGCACATAACTTCTCATACATACATAGCCCTATGAAATCACATCCAATGTCTTTTCCAAACTGTATACCAATGAGTTTCACATTTTTGTTCCTTGGTCTTAACGATTTATATAATCCTTGGTCTTAAAGATTTTTTTTTTTTTTTCGAAAAATTATATGGCTTTTGAAAAGTAAAAGAGAGAGTAATTTTCTTTGTTTTTAGGGAGCTGTTGGTGTTTTAAGCCAGACATATTCACAGCATGGATTCCTTGGTCTCTTTCGGGGAAACAGTGCAACAATGGCACGCATCATTCCTTATGCTTCACTGCAGTTTACAGCACATGAACAGTACAAACTGTTACTCAGAATAGATAACAAGAAAGGGTAGGTAGAAAACATTCAATGTACATTTGTCGTGGCTAGTTTTTGTCCAGGGTTATGCATCAAATATGGCATACAGAGTACAGTGTTTTTATTTATTATATATTATTTTATGGGCTCAGTCCATAAAAAGCTTTCTAAAAGTGAAAGTTTTGGGTAGGATTGCATCATGATTTGCATGCAATTAAACGTACTTGTTTACACATGTATACATTATCTAACAATTAAAAAAATAGAAGATTTCATTTTGGCATGCCTCTGTACTCTGACATTTGCACAGATGACATCAAAATGTGGTGAGAACAAAGAAGCACACTACAAGCCTCAGGCGAGTAATGTGACTGATATTTTTACCACGTTTTGACAGCCTCTGTGCGTTATCAGAGTACAAACCCACAGCAAAATGAAATCTATTTGTTTTGTATATGTAAACGCATGAGGTGGAGTATGATTCATGAGCAAACTAACAACAAGTAAACCAAACATTAGTAATTATTTAATCATCACCTGCACTGTGTAGCTTTCTACCGCTTGGAAATCACACCAGCACAAATCGATAAAAATAGCAAACTGGTCCTTCCGCCCATCAACAACAACAATTTAAGGGCACTGTTATTGTTGCTCAGTTATCCTTCATAATTTGGAAGAAGCCATAGCGTGGTGAAAGCACTTGGTCGCGGCCATGAATAAAATCAGTTTTTTAATGATTCGAAACAAATTCAATCAAGTTTTTAGCATTTGACACAAATAATCTTTTGCTGTTTCTTGTGAGCTTTAGGAATTTCCTTCTTTGGCTGTAGCGCTTGATTTCCAAGTATTTTTGGCACAAACAATCCCGCTTAAAAAGTCAAACCCCAAAGAACCAGAAAGAAGTCGTTGTTGTCGTGGCACAAAATGATGAATCCACCTAAATGAAGAAATGGCATGCTCACCCAATCAGGAGCAAGTATTTTTGCAGCTTGACTAATCAGGAGGGAGTAATTTTGCCCTCAGTGATAGGAAAATTTAGAAAAAAATGCCCCCTATTTTGACCAATCAGCATTCAGTAATTTTGCCCTCTTTGTTATAAATACAATAACCAAGACATTGATTTTTACCACATTTCATGAGCGAGCATCATGTCGAGTCAGAAACTTTCAAGCAAGATGGTCAACCATTTATACAGACACACAGTTGTGATTCTCTAAATTAGAGTTTAATCCAAAAGAATTCCACTTACAATATTGTTACATTCCAAGTAGCCTTTGTTCCAGAAGGAATTTCTGCCCCCAAAATATTACAGCTGATTTGTCGCTTCACTGTTCGATTACTCGCCATTGCTGGATTTCTATCGGCGACAAATTTGGGCAAATATTTCCTTTCTTGGTTGACGTCACTCTCAGTGATCTTTGTCCAATTTGTCATCAGACAGTTTCTCTTTCTTGTGAAAATTTACCTATGTTTGACCACTACTCATAAATTTAACAGTTTGCAAAACTTTGTTGACCAGTCACTCTGGTTGGACTCTAGACTCTGATCATGTGTGCCGGTCAAACGTTAATTGTGCTTCTATACTCTAATCACAAACTTCATTCCTTCAGTCACAATGCGAGATTTACACTGTTCATTGTATAATGTTAAATATTTCATGTGCTTCTCATTTTCTTTTGCTCAAAGAAAAACAATTAGATTATCCATCATGCTTTGATTGAGTTGAACTTCTAGTCGGTTACCTGGTCAGCTACATACATGTATTAATATTAAAATTAATATGCTTCTACCCTATTATTTTTGTCTTTCTTTTAATAGGCCTAAGTCATTTTTTTTAATTACACATGGAATTAAACATTGCATTTAAATAATGGATGGAGAGATTCTCTGAGATTCTCAAGTGCACACTTTTCTAATGGAAATTAGTTTTTCAGTACACTGAACTTATGACAACAAAATGTTAATGTCCTTACTTGTCACAAATGGTTTTAATGTGGGTCTCTTTTATTTATGCTTTACGAGAAAAATAAGAATACTTTATTTAATAAGTGTCATTGTATTTAGTGTAGAGCACTAATTGGCCGAACACTCTCTAAATTAAATTGTAATTTGGAAATGTTGGTTTTTGAGGAGAGGGTAAAACGAGAGTACCCGGAGAAAAACTTCTTCGAGCAAGGACAAGAACCAACAACAAACTCAACCCACATATGTTCCCGAGCCCAGGAATCAAACCCAGCCCAATTCCCTCTCCCCTTAGTGCTTATACCTGCATTGTCAGTGTAACCTGCCTTCAGGGGCAGTTAAATTAAGGTCAGGGTTTCGATCAACAACAGTTGAATGTTTCTGTTGATCTGAAACATTTTACAGTTTAATATATTTGTTGTTTCAGACCTTTACCTCCTGTGCGCCGATTTTTAGCTGGATCCCTTGCAGGCATCACAGCGGCGCTGTTCACCTACCCCCTGGACATGATCCGGGCTAGGTTAGCCATCACTGAAAAAAATAGGTAAGGACTTCCAGCTGTCACAAAAATATATACATGGATACTCGTCGGCTGGAAAGGCAAACATCCTTTTAATATCAAAAATATGTATGTGGATACATGTACTTGTCTGCAGAAAATATGAGTCATTCCAAGAGAAGCTCTTACAAATCAGATTTAGGTTGTGCTTCGCCAGTTCCAATTCTTTGTGGCCACAGTTTCCAGGTCACGTGTTTCTCCACCGTGGTGGGGAGTTCAGCTCTCAGTGGTTCCTTATTGTACTCTAACTGTGGTGGTCATTGAATCTCAGTTGGTGCATTCTTAAGGACTGGGAGACCTTATAGGATACATAATGTTGTAGTATTCAGTTTGTTCCTCCACCACCGGCCCACACACCCCTACTCTCTGCACAGAGAAACTTATTTTAATTATTATTACTTTTTTATATACATGTATATATGGGCAGAAAATGAACAATAGCTAACTGGAGATAGATAGCCCCAGCAGGTCAATCTTTGGTTCACAGAGCTTTGCTCTATGCTTAGAGTATAAATGAAAACCGGCAGTATAAAAAAGTAATAATAATTAGTTATAAAAATTAATATGAATAAAATTTATAATCATTAATTTGGGAAGTTCGTACAGCTGTAACAGAAAATGTTCTGGAAATAAAGTTATTTATACTCTGCTTATATGTACACTGTACATAAAGGAAAAGAGAGTGGGAGAGGTTTTCAGACTATGGGCACGGTCTCTCTTATGATTGTTTTCCGAGCCTGTTTACTAGTGTGCACGCAGGTGAGAAGGCAACTTCTGGGCAACTCTGTGCTTGCTTATAAATTATGTTTCTTGGTCAAGTACATTTGAGAGAAAACAGGAGCTACTGGCGGTTTTCTGTGAGAATTAATGCTATTTACTCTTCATACATTTTTTTTAAGGTGGCCAACTGAGGCATTGAGTTTTTTTTTTTGTTATTTTAGGTACACAGGACTAACGAACGTTGTGACCAAAATTTACAGAGAAGAAGGATTTTCTGCATACTATAGAGGCCTATTCCCTACTTTGCTAGGCATTATGCCCTATGCAGGAATAAGCTTCTTTACTTATGAATCTCTAAAGAAGCTCTACTTTGATGATTCAAGGAAGCTCAATCCGCTGCATAGACTGTTATTTGGTGCTTGTGCGGGATTGCTTGGCCAGTCTGTCACTTACCCACTGGATATAATTCGCCGGCGAATGCAAACAGATGGAATTTCTGGACCTTCAAAGCCAGAGTATCAACGAATGTGGTCCACAGCAAAATATGTGTATGCCACAGAGGGACTGAAGAGGGGCCTTTATAAGGGACTCAGCATGAATTGGGTCAAGGGACCCATTGCAGTTGGAGTGAGCTTCACAACGTTTGATTTGTTACATGGTTTTTTCCAGAAGCAGTTCATTCAAACTGACATTCAGTGAAGTAAAATGCAAAGGCGAACTCAGGGAAAGCAGAATATAATGAGGAAAATTCAAGGGTTGAAATACGTGTGACTTATGACGGGGGTAAGTTAGTGGAGGCAGAGGAAATACAGTATCATGAAATCAGTCCAGCACACGGTGATAAGAATTCAAGATTTGCAGGACAAGAGAATCTGAAAACTTTATATAAAGTTCACCATCAGTGTACAGCTACATGTAAAGCAAAATACAAGATCTGCAAGTTAATGATCGATCAAAAATGAGAGACAGAAACGCTACCTAATTTTGTAAAAAGGTTAGATTGTCACAAATAACGAAAGAAATCACAAATCAGACTGAAGCTAATGGAACCCTGTTAAGCCCGGGAAAAGCTGCAGAATCCATGCAAGTGAACGATGGCTGGCCGTGTACCAGGACATGTAACTGATTCGCCGAAGAGAAGCCTATCTTGTTTTTTAGACTATCCGACATGAACCTTTTTCCCACCATTCAGGGGGCACAACAAATTCCAAACACAAAATTACAAGGTACAGTGTACTTGTCATATGAAAGCCAAGAAACTGTATGAAGAAAACATATTTAATACTTCTTAGCTTAATGACAATGTTGCAGGTAACCGTTGCAATTGTTGATTATTTTGGGATCCAATTTGTTCGTCATTTTTTTTCAAGTTTTCGGACATACTGTTTGAAAATGAGAAAAGATCACGTATAATTGGCAACGAGAAGTTAGATGAATAATTTTCCAAGTTATTGAATATATTATCTCCTCCTAAACGTGGATATACATGTATTTTAAAAATTTTGAATATTATTGGAATTAATATGTTTCTATGACAATTTTAGGTCGGTTTCCACAAATTGTGTGTTCTTAGGTTGTAAAGAATTGTGAGAGAATCCTTTCCTTCTGTTCGCTGCTTAATCCCTCGTAACCGGCCGAACCATTTTATGTACACCGTACGTTCTAAGGTGGGCCGGTAACGATACGAAAAACTTAATATCATCGATACTTGCATCGATTCTCGGGTTTTTTTTATCCCTTTCTATACTGTTTACGTGACCGCTGACTTGAATATCTGTGTATTTGCTGTTGCACTGAGCTTGGAGGAAGTATCGCAAAATTAAAGTTGAACTCTCTTTCTAGGATGGTGTGTTTTTATCTAATCAGTTTACAGACCATAAACAGTATTTTTAGAGTGAAGGTGAAAACATCACAGAAAAGTCTTGGATGATGACGTCACATATCGGTATCGATAATCGATATCGAAAAAATGCCAAATATCGTAAATATCGTACTTGTATCGGATCGATTTGAAAAAACTGGTATCGGCCCACCGTTGTTAATTTGTGACAGTAGCTTGCGTAGCTGGATATGTTCTGACGCCGTAAACCTCGACAACAAGCTGTGTTTTCAAATCGCCTTTTCCCCATTTCCATCGCGGGTTCGCTGCTCGTATCGCCAACTCTCAGCTTCGTCTAACATCCCGCCAGCTACCCAGGCTTGTCCTTTGCTTGTTTGTTTGTTTTCCCGCCTGATAAAAAGGCGCCTAATATTTCTCTCACAGACACGCTATCTTATTACTTTTCTTCCACATATAATACATTTTTCTTGCACAAATAACATAATAAAGTTGTGAATGATACAATATTATTTGGTGGTCCGTTTTGACTTTTGTCATCGTGTCATATATTCCATGTAAAAAAACTGTTTTGTTCGCCAATAAAGTAATCTCGCTATTCTTTCACGGTGAAATCCCACCCTTAACGTTTGTATAAATACACCCCTCTTCCTTGTGATCATGTCGCACTCCGCCAAAACTATACTGGGCCTTCCTACCTGTGCGGTCAGGGAACTGTTCCTCAACACTCGTGAAGAGGTTTCGGGTTCGAGAAGTTTTTATTATTATTTCAAATACGTTTTCTATCTGTTGGACACTTTTGACGCAGCTAATCGGATCAAATCAATATCTCCTGATCTGCGGCTCCCTCAAGGTTATGAATTCGTCTCTGGATGTTGAATCTCTCTCCAATAATGTTCGACTCAAATGGACACTGAAAATCATCGAAGATAGAATCTACAAGAAGAAGCTTGTCACCACAAACCTCAAGAAATCTGCCCTACGCAGGCTAACAATAGATACTTCACGAGAACTGTGTTTTCCTGCAATAACAGGCTATAAGAACAAATTGATGGTGCTAGCATCAAGTGGGAAGCTCACTTTGCTCTGTGTTTATTTAAAAAATTATTGAGTGACTGAATTCGAACAGAATCGTGAAACATTTTGACAACGACTGATAGCCTTTTAATACCGATACGTAGATGATACACTTGTGATCCAACGTAACACAACCATCGATCATATTCCGTTTCGGGAACATTTCGACAAGTTTGACAAGAACATACGCATTACATACGACATGTTTGAGAACACCACTCCACATTTTCTAGACTATAAACATCGTCCGCGACGGAATTAGCATTCTGACCCCAAACATTTACTGGTCAATACACGAACTTCCAAAGCTTTGTTCCCTGTCGCAACAAAACTTTGTGGATTCGGTTTCCCCTTTCTATAGCAGACGACTGCACTTAGAATATGATTTAAATATTTCTGGTGATTTTCAACATTATTACTATACCCTGGCAAGCTTTGTCTTTTACAACTTTACAGACAAAATTAGGGAAGGGCGAAAAAAGCATAACAAAGTCGATAAAAAAGAGGTTTCACTCCTGTTTTCCCCTCTCCTTAAAAAACAACATTTTCCAAATTCCAATTCCGGATCAGAATTATTGTCAAGCACTTTATCATGAGCCTCTGGCTCGGGAGATTGCCCAAGCATGCCGGCTCCCCATGTTGTAGACATGAAAAAAATTTCTTTATTTTTTAACTATGGCATAAACTGTGGAAAGTCCTGAAACCTCCTTAGATTCTCAAAGCCGTCTTTTCTACTGTTTAACTCTATTGTTCCGTCTGTGGCAAGCCCAAGTGTACCATATGCACACATGTCAACGCGTTTATCCTTCTCAGACATCAGGCTGACACACAAACTTTTCTTTGGGTGTAGCAGTGCTATATGGTTATCCTTTTTCACTCTAATGTTGAAAAGAAATTCGGCGCCTTCTTTGAATGATTCATCTGTTTTTGTTTGACTCACTGTATTTATATCAGAAAGAAAGGTTAAATTTATCTAATGCACAATGACCTAAAATGCATTTAAAATGTGCAAACGTGTATGACCATCACAAAAAGGATCCAGACCAAAGCTCAGCGCGTAAAATCTGATCCCGGAAACAAACTACTTGTGTTCCGCTACAGTTTAATTAATAGACATCAAGTTATTTTTATTCAAAGACTGTGCACTGCAGTAGTTGTACGTTGTAGGAGTAGGAGAGCCAGTACTCCCCAACACCCCCATCCCCCCACCCCCTCCACCCACTGAGTAGAATTGACACACAACGAAGTGAACAGCTATAGTCTTCCTGAAGGCCTAGTTTGAATGCCTTGCATCCTTTCTCTCCTTCTTTTTGCTTATAAACGTCTCACTAGTGAAACTGACTTCATCACATTTTGTAGAATGTAAGATATATTTTAACAGCAAGAAAGTTAGAGCGAGAATAAATCAGCCAAACCATGATTTATAGTCTCCCGAATTTGAACAACATTTGTTGACGCTGTTTAGGAAATAAATTATACTATACCGGCTTTTGTTTGTGGCTGTTTAAAGGAAGAAAAAAAAACCCGAAATAAAGAGTTTATGACACATTGAAACGATAAATCGTCCCTTTAGCCTGTTTTTGTTATCAAGATAGTGAGCAGCGAGACAAGGAATTTATACACAAAAGAGAGAAAAAGGCGAAGCGATAACTAAGAGCCTCCCTCGTGCATCCATGCTCTTTTTACTGTCCGCATAGTAATTCTTTTCGCCTCTCGGCTAGCTATATATATATGAACACCAGAACAACATTCTGTTATCCTTCTTTACGATTTGTCTTCAGTTTTCCGTTTTATTTATTTATTTATTTTTTATCATTATTCTTGCACATCGTTACAAGATAAATATATATTAAACTAGAAATACGTGACTCGCAAAACCTCGCGAAGCTGGGGCTGGGTGGAAAGCCCTCTTTACTGGTATTGTACGGCATCAAATGAGGAGATTGAAAGGTTTCTGAACATAGCAACTATTTTGATGAGCACGGTCTTTTCGTAGTTCCACAGGCTAGTTTGCGGTTGAAAATCTATTTCTGAGGCGACGAAATGTACAACAGGCGTGCAGCGCGGCTGTCGTGTTTGATGAATTTATTTCCCACGGAAAATTATTTTACCGCGGCCACAAAAGTGTAATTTCTTCAATGCAATCTTTCACCAAAAAGATTTCTGGAAAGAAGGGAAAGGATTCTGGAGAGATAGTTCTGTATCCAGTGAATATTGATGAACATTGCAGTTGAAATTTCATCCCGCACGCAAACTTTCGCGATGTACTGTATGCAAATTTTGCTCCAGACGACGCCAGACAGTCCGACGTCATTCATACTTTGTTTTTTCACTGTTGCTAGGCAACCGTGCGGACACCTTCAACGAAACATATATATAAAGATATTTTTCCCTCGAATTCGTGCGGCTTAGCTCCGCTCGGGCCGACTCGGCCCGACAAATTTATTAACCTCGCTTCGCGAGGAAATATAAAAGATAAATAAATAACAAAAGGGAGAGAAACATATGGCGAGGATGTCCATAGAGAAACCATTGGTGCTTGTACGAGCTACAGGCTCCTCCAAAAAAAATACAACTTTAAATCAGGATTTTAGGCGTAGCTTATTTAATTCATCAATACATTCAGGTTAAAAAGCAAGTACACAGTCAAACACACAGGTAACGAAACATAAAACAGCACGTTCAAAACAGGAGTAGTCCATTTAGGAGAATGATCTTAATTTAGATTTAGACAGAGAAAATACTCTCAGCATTCTGAATTTCTGAATTAAAGGAGCCGCCGTTAGTTTGATTTCTCTGGAGTCCACTACAGCTAAAATAATAAAGAATTGAGAATTATACAAACACTTATTGTTCAAAATTAAAAGCATCGATGAGATGTTCTATGTGCATTAGCAACATTAGTTTTAAGAAAAGTGCATTATTCATTTTGATTCAAGTGTCTAGCGGAACCCGAACAACAATTGTGGATCTCTGGTTGCATGGAATTTCAGGGAATCAAATCCGTCCCAATGATTTGAATTCGAGGAGGAACTTGAGGATAAAAAAGCTCGTAAGCCGAAGACCACGCATTTACTGTTTATATAAAATAGTTTTTAGCCAAACGTAGATTTTATTTAAAAGCCATTTTAGCTGTCTGAAGAGCTCTTTTGAAAACCTGGACAAACAAGTGCAAACAAAAAAGCGGTTAATGTTTCAATTTGATCCATGCCAAAAAAAGAAAAGGTGTACGCAACTGTTCTCTGTTTACTTTCTTCCTAAAAGTCTACTTTGATAACGTTGATGTCATGATGTCATATTCTTCTTTAAAATTTCTGCTGACTTTTATCGAATCGAAAAAAGACAGTTGTCAGGGATTTTCGTTTGGGTTTGTACTGATTTCATCGTCCTTTGCTACAAATTACCACTTCTTTAATGTTTTAAAATCTATGAAAGTTGTAGTGGCGATCATTTATTAACTGACTGAGTATTTCGTAAGTTTTTCTTGCAACCGATTGTCGGTTTAGTAATCGGGATTTAAGTTAACACACCCAAAATCATCACAAATCACCACAGCTAAGACAACACTGGAGTGTTAATCTTATACATGCTAAATTACTGCTAATTGTGATCATTTTAGAAAAGTAGGAACTAATGTGCATTTGTATACGTTTATAAACAGCTGTTTATCCACTGTACAGGCAAGTTGTATAAAAATGATTCTTCGCCATCAATGTAAATATTGAAAAAGAGTTTAAACAAAAGAGGTCCGGGCCTAGTTTTCTTTGTGAGTCAATTAAGAAGTTAAATATTGAGCAAAAGTCCCAGTCGAAACGACAAACGTTAATGTTTGTCGAAAGTGATTCACTTGTTAATGCACTGATTTTCCCTTTATCGACTCCTACTATAAATCTGGCCCCAACAGATCAGATTCACATTCATCTTGATCGCATCTATGATGATATTACTGGTGTTGCTGTTGTTAGGAAGTGCTGCAAAGGGTAAGAGCTTTTAACTCGTGCTTTTCCCAATATAATTATTCTCTTTTTCTCTTTCTTTTCTTTTTTTCCCTTCCGTTTTAATTCATTTCCATTTTTCAATAACGATGATCTGCAAGTTGGCGTTTATTCGTTTCCTGTCTAGTTTTTCGTTAAAAAAATCTTTTACTTTCATTCTGGAGCTAGTGAATTGGACGTTTTCGTTAAAAACCTTTTAGGCACTAAAACTAGTACCTTTGTTCGTCGATTTGCACTAAATATTAAGAAACGTCACCATACGTGTTTTCCTGCAGTACGCCCGATTGGAAAAACGTTTCAGGTTAAAGGTATATTAAAACGATGAATGATAAGACTCATCAGTTTTATGCCGTTCTTGACTATTCCTTGTTTTACTAAAGCCAGAATGTTCAAACTCAAAAAAAATTCCTTGCAATATATCAATTTTATCCCCACTTAAAACTCAACAATTAAGACTCGTAAACACTCGTAAACAAGTCCTTTGTTCTGAGCAATTTTTTACAAGATAATGGAATAATGGTCGATGGAAGGTGATATAGAAAACAGGTTAGCGCCTTCAGCGTACAGAACCGCGTCTAAGGGAGGCAAACCATTGACATCATTTGATTCATTTTTTCTTCCTTTTCATTGGCCGAGAGCAAACCACACTGAGTTGCAAATAACTGCCTACTACTGGCGGCGCAATACTATCCAACTGTCAGAACTGTGTTTTGCTGCAAACAATATTCTGCTCTTGCGTAAATGAAACCACGCGTGAAAATATATGGCAGGTCGCTATTCAGATTTCAAGGCCTTGAAGAATGTGAACTCGCTCCTAAAATTCTTCAGCTTTGTTGATGTTTACATTTTGTTATTGTACGGTTGGCTGTAGGTATAATTTGAAGTACTAGTCGAAAGAATAAATTATTTTACTGAGAAGGAAACCAATTGATTTCTACCATTATTCCTGCAAGGCAGCGCGGCAGTTATGAAAAACAATATCGGTGACAAATGATAAAACAATTATTGAACTCAGTTATCGCAAAAGATCGTGATTCCGGCAGTGTCTCGCAGATCAATTGTTTGCCTCAGCCGGACCTTACGAATGCAAGACGGTGACGCCAACGAAAACGTCATTTTAAGGTATAACTTTATTTCATTTGTGCTACTTCGCCATTATTTTAACTCATTCAACTTGTACACAAACGACAAACTACCCAGGAACCAAATTGGTAGGAGTACCGTTCAAGTTAAGGAAGAGAATGACAAATTCACTGTCGTGTGTTTACGTTCTCCACAAAACGTTGAATTTGGTCATTTCACGTTGTTGTTTTGCAGGGGACGACAAAGAAATGTACCAAAATGTAAAACGCACCTGCAGAGCGATTGTTTTTGCTCATTAAGCCTTTTGTTTGTGGCGTTGTCGTCGCCGTCGCCGTGGTGTTTTCCCTAATAGGGAGCTTAAGCAACGACGACGGCAACGGCAACGAAAACGCCACAAAACAACAAAAACATTTAACGCACGAGCAGAACGATTGTTTTTGTTCATTAAACCTATTGTTTTGTCGCGTTGTCGTCGCCGTCGCCGTGGTGTTTTCCCTAATAGGGAGCTTAAGCAACGACGACGGCAACGGCAACGAAAACGCCACAAAACAATAGGTTTAATGAACAAAAACAATCGTTCTGCACGTGCGTTAAATGTTTTTGTACATTTCTTTGCCGTCATCAGCAAAACAGCAACGTGAAATGACCATATTCAAGGTTTTGTGAAGAACGTGAGCACACGACGGCGAATTTTTCATTTTCCTTCCTTACTTGAACGCCGTTCCTATCAATTTAGTTCCAGGATACTTCGCCCACATTGTAGAAGGTGAATCAATATTGGAGTAATCGCGTAGTAACAGAAGTAACGTAAAGTTATATTTTCAAGTGACGTTTTCGTTGCCGTTGCCGTCGTCGTTGCTTAAGGTCCCTAATAACTGATCTGCTCGCCACTGACAAATCAAGATATTTTGCTCAACCTCGCCGTCCAATAACTGTTAAATAGTGGACATGCGTATACCGTGATGGATAAACGACATTGCACACACAGCTTCAAAATATAATCTTACCTTCATTGCAGGGCAGCAGCTGCCATGTGGCAGTACACCCATCACTCAGTCACGTGTCATTGGAGGCCAGGACGCTAAGCCGGGAGCCTGGCCTTGGCAGGTGAAGCTTTCATTTTATGTTTCTGGACAATTTAATAATTGCAATTGTTTTCAATGAAATTTTTGAGTTTGTTTGTCTTTGTTTTTTTTTTTGTTTACTTTTTGGAGTAACCGCTTAAGGATGTAGATCAGTTTAGTTTCATTTGTTTAGATTTATCTTCTGAAAATTTTCTTAAACACTAGACACGTGAAAAAATCTAAGAAGGCAGTTCTAAGGTGGTGGGTTTTTGGAAGGCGTGACGTAGCCTGAGACTTAGGATCATGTTTGTGACAAACGGCAAACGGCAAAAATGACCTCGGTGACCACAACTATTGCACATTTGCCGCTATTTCCTGTTTGTACACGAAGTTGAGTAGTTTTGGGTTAGCAACTTGACCCAAAAATAATAATTCACTATTAACTCGTATTTGCTGGTTCTTTGGTGGCAGGAAACGAGTATCTGACGCTTGACATAAACGTGACGCTCAAAATTTCTGTATTATCTCATACTTGATCTAGTCTGAATCAGTTGTAGTGCAGCTCACCATTACGGGATTTTAGCTTTGGGGATTTGTTTTTTAAAGGGGCGGTGTCACCGATTTTTTTGTGTTACTTTGAATAGCCAAAAAACATATTTGAATCGATGGAATCGTCAAAATAATGGTTCAGTTTTGTTAACAATAACCCTAATGAAAGTGAGAAGTGATCATCGCAGTGAATTTTCCAATTTATGCAATTGGAAATTGGAAGCCTGAAAAAAAATTCAGGCTTCAACGGTCATGATCACTTCTCACTTTCATCTATATCCGCAGTTCATATATGAATTATTTCACATACTTTACATCGTTCACTCCTCTCACGGGAAAATGGGAACCTACAATTGACCTTGCTCCCAATGTGTGGCTTCATAGCTCAGTTGGTAGAGCATCGCACCGGTAACGCGGAGGTCACGGGTTCGAATCCCGTTGAAGCCTGAATTTTTTTCAGGCTTCCAATTTCCAATTGCATAAATTGGAAAATTCACTGCGATGATCACTTCTCACTTTCATCTATATCCGCAGTTCATATATGAATTATTTCATATACTTTACATAATAACCCTAATAATGCACAGAAACTAGTATTTATTATCTTTTGCTGGGGATGGCTAGGATGGAAATGGATTGGAAATTGAAAAAATCGGCCAGTTTTTTCAAGTTCCTCCTGTGTATTATAGAGAAATCGTTAAAAACTGCTTATAGTTTGTTCTTCCCCGGATAAACACCTTGATATTTCCTTCTCGGTGCTCTAACAGCAATTTCATGTTAGAAAAAAGGTTCTTTGTCAAATATTTGAGCCATTTTGACGAAAATATAGCAAAATCGCCGTGACAGTGTCCCTTTAAGAAATCTTGACAAATTTCTTATTGCTTCCTTTCCCACTGGATAATCAATCAAAGTGAAGAAACTCTGAGAGGTGGAGTTCTCAGTCAATTTGCACCTTCGTTAAACGCGTTTCTTGCATTTCTATTGGCCAATCGCAGCGGAAGCCAACAAAAACGCGTTAAAATATAATGGAAACATTTTGCGAAAACTAACAGTCAAAAACTAGTAATAGTGTGACCTTGGTTCTTCGCCTGATGCTTGCATGTACATTACATTTTTTTTCCTTTTCTTCAGATCGCTTTAAAACGTTCTGGTCGTTTTATTTGTGGAGGATCATTAATATCTAGTAGCTGGGTAGTAACCGCTGCCCACTGTGTAGCAGGAAGCTCGTAAGTGTTTGTGTTAATCACATAAAAAAAGATATATATAAAAGAGATTATTAAAAACTGAATGATTGTATGATGCAATTCAAAGGATTTGATTGGCTAAGCGTCTATGGTGTATGAGCCGTTATACCATGTTCGAGAAAAAGCGACCATAAATTGCCTTCTAGTTGTTTTTGCAAAGCGACATCAGCAAGATCTAGCAATATTTCTTGATTGTTTTTAATAAAACAATTATTCAACTCGCGCCTGTTGGATATGAGACGATTATAGCCAGCTCGGCGCTACCCGGCCGTCTCTTTGGCAATCTATCATCTCATATCCAGCGCGTGCTCGTGAAATAATTGTTAATTATAAAAGAGATGTATAACAGAGATTAAATAATTAAGCATTTTTTTGGGAAATTGGCGTGATAGAGGATTTTTTTTAGTCAGTGACACAGTTGTACTTGGAAAAAGGAGATGAACCTATGACCTAAATACAGCTATTTTTTGCGTTTTGGTATGCGATCAATTTTTATGGCATTTGAAACAAAACAGGCAATTTCCAGCTTTTTATCTCCTTTGCTTCTGATTCCCTTACCTACAGTAGCCGGCTCTACCTTCAATTTAAGGTATTTATGTCTTTGCAGAAATCCCGGTAACTACAAGGTTGTTGTGGGTGAACACAATAGAAACTCCAATGAGGGAACAGAAGAAGAGGCCAGTGTCCAACGGATTATCTCTCATCCAAATTACAACAGTCCACGATTGAGCAGTGATATCGCGTTAATTCAGCTCTCGAGGCCTGTGCGGCTATCGCAGCGAGTGAATCCCGTCTGTCTACCAACTCATGACACGGATGTACCTACTGGATCCAAATGCTACATTACAGGTTAGTCCGCAAGCTCAGGCGGTGTGCGCACTCAGATTGAGTTGCATCATGTGCGTATTCAAATATTGCCTCATTTCCATCGAGACGCAGTCGAGCGTGCATCTCATTACGGCGAGAGGAAGACAGTAAACAAAGCGATACGGACATAATATAGTCAAAGTATGCCAGAGGAAGCTATTCTGTACATGTATTCCCAGACGCCTTGAGGTCACCGACCCTCTCTTCTCAAGCGGAATCTAATTGTCATGCTGGGTGTCAGGGTAGAAGGGTATCCAACATAATTCCACTATCCTATACATTTATCAATATTACTTCTTACATAAGTCGTGCGTGAACATATTATAATGTACCATTTTGGAACGGGATAATAAGTTAATTAACAGCCCAAATTTATTTAACATTTATACATTTACAATGTAACTGTTTCCTTGTTTGTGTCTCTTTTTATTTTGTACTCAACCTCAAATGAAAAAGGACAAATTAAAACCTCCTTATTACATTCAGAAGCAGTGAAGGAACGAACCAAGTGGTGTTTTCCCACAGTTAGACGTTCGTTCTTTATGGCAATATTTTATACGACGACAACACTTTCATCATTAACTAGCAAAATAACGGCTAAAATAAGCGACTCCAATTTGTTGTTACTAACTGAATAATGATCATGTGCATCCATAATTGTACTATATTTACATTGAGCAGGTTAAATAATGGAGGCTGTTTTAAACACTAATTGGTATAAGCTTTAGGTATCAAATAATTAACCAATCTCAATAGAGTAATTAATTAAGCGCTCACCCAACAATCAATGAATAAATTCCGGTATTACGGTGGTTTTTTAAAAATGCTATCGTAAAACAGAAACCAAATCAATAACATAAGGCCAATGACGATAAACGGGAGCAAAGCGAAGAAACGACAAGAACTGAAAGAAGAACCCCTCTAATATACAAACGAAGACATACAAACGAAGCTCGGCCAGGGAAGTGATTTTTCTCACGAATAATAATTCCTACTGTAAATAATGGTAATAGTTCAATGTTCCAGATAACTTTCAAAATCAGAGAGTCCATGACGAATTTTGAGTAGTCAATAGCTCTGGTTCTCTCCAAATCTTCTTAGTTTACCATTCCGATTTGTCGGGTCAGGAAGCCAGCTTTCTTGGGGTTTTGACCTGAGACCCCTCTTTTATCTATAGTGTTTGGTTTTACTAGGTATAAAGTCATCAGCGCAAAGGTGTCTTCTTTACTGTGTCTTTGTTTTGTCATGATCTGAGCACAAATTGCACAATAACTGTCTTCGCACTTATCCTGCTAGCAACGTCGCTTCAATCCCTCCTAGATAAGTAACTACGTGCTGCTTTTTAAAGTAAAGTTGAAAATTGGTCAAAGCTGAAGTAGCTGAGACTCGTGCCCCTAGCTGAGAGTTTTAAATTTATGTTTTCAAGGCTGGGGAAAGATAAGGCATCCGGGAAGTTCTTATCACATATTGCAGCAAGCCATGATGCCACCCATTGACAACATGAAGTGCAAACAAAAGATCCAGGCTTCTTCAGGTATGCTATGGCATCCACAGAGGTTTCTTTGTTTGTAATTCACGAGATTTGCAATTCTCGTACACTATGTTTACAGCTTTAAATTTGTTCTTTTCTGTTTTTGTTACTGCATAATTTAGCTCCTCGCGTCAGGAACATGAAAATAACTTAATCCACTAGCCCAATCTCGATATATTAAAATTCAGCCTGAATTTGGCATTTTAAGTACAATTTAAAAAATATTCGTTCATACAGCATCTCGCGGTTTTCTTTATCAAATTCAATTTTCAAGCCTACAGTTTATTTTATTTCTACCACTTCCTAGTTCCAATAAGTTTGACTCCGCAAATGTTGTGCGCCGGCGTGGAGAACACTATTTTAAGTGGTTGCCATGGTGACAGTGGAGGTCCCTATGTGTGCTTGAATTCCGATATGAGAACGTACACTCTGCATGGAGCGGTCAGTTGGGGTTCTCCATCATGTAATGCCAAACAGCTGTTCTCTGTGTTTGCACGAGTAACTCAATTCCGTGCTTGGATCAAACAGCATACTGGACTGGGAGGTGGCGGAGGAGGTTTGAATTCTTTTAATACTCACTGCTCAATTTGACTTGTAAAAGATCATTGTGTATAGCAATTAATTGCAACCAATCGTATTCGGGGTATAGGGGAAATATCATCGGGATATCTTCGGGAATCTTAAAGGCATTACATTGTATTGTAACTTTCCGGAATTACCGGATCAAAAGGTTTAATGAACTAAAGGAAAATTCTTGGAAAACTTTCTGTTTGCCGATCATTTAGCTCCTTCCGGGGATATTTCACAGTGTTAAACTCAAACGCATTGCACATCCCGTATATAGAAGATTGCAAAATCCCTTATATTTTTCGTATAAGACAGTTAGTTCATAAAAGATACAAACTGCTTGGGTAATTCTGATTGTGAGCAGATTTAACGGACCTCTTTTTGATGTCGATCTATGCTAAACCATTTATGCGCCGCGTGTACTGGTCGTTCTTATACGTCGCAATATTTGCTACAATTAGTTACAAAAAAACGGCAGTTGAGACATTCTCATACAACTTGTACGCGCAATTTTGTACGTCCTGTGTTCAGTTACGAACCAAAACGCCACTTGTAAACCCGTTCAACCCGTTCAACCCGTTCAACTTACACAATGTGAACGAATTATCCTGGAACATGATTAGTAGCAACGGCGTTGACGTCCAGAGCAGAAAAAGAAAAGTTCAGCGGCGTATTGCCAATCTTTCCTTAAAACTTTAAATTTGGTCATTTCAAATCGTTGTCTTGGAGAGGGCCTCAAAGAAATGTATTCATTTTTTAACGCACTTGAAGGGCCAATGTTTAGGTCATTAAAGCGTTTGTTTTTTTACTTCTCGTCGCCATCGCCCTCATATCACTTCTCCTAAGGTTCATTATTCCTCCACCCCGAGCCCCTCACATATATAGTGTTGCCGTGCTACTCAGACCACGTGCAAAAGACAAACTGAATCTTTGTTTTATTTTATGTTGTATGTTTGCATTTCCAGGAGGCACACCACCACCACCAGCAACACCTCCACCTCCTGGCAACAACGGTAAGAAAAAAAAAACATTTTACTCCTAAGTAACCATAACAACAAGACTGATGGTCGGATACAAGGAGTAGTAATACTATCCAAATAACGTTACCTTGTGCATTGAAATCTGGAAATTACTTGATGGCGACAATTTAGACTTTGAATTTAGGGAATTTAGAACCAGGTCAGGTAGTAAGACCGCCTATCCCTGCTCTTAAGTCTTCTATTTTGTACATCCCAAAGTAACCATTTTTGATGGGGCTGGGGTTGGGGATGATTTATCCATTTAGTCATAAAGATTCAACCTTAAATAACATTTAAAAGAAATACCTAAAAGAAAAATAAGAAACGAAGACAAAAATCATGGGAGTCGCAGAACAGCTATAGGCTTGGAATGCGGCTTTCTTTCCCATAGAAGAAAAGGTAAAGACTAGTTGTAAGAGTTAGCGTCTTTTTTATTTATTTTTTTTAAAAAACGTCTGTCTATTTTAAAATGGGGCAAATTTGTTGCCAATTGCAATTTTTGTACGTTATGTAACTCTTTCGTAAGCAACCCCTTTCGTGCAAGAAAAAATGATCGCTTATGGAAAGTGGAAGATTAAGGGTAAACTTACAAAAATAATTCCATTAGTCAATTGAATAACTATTAAATCTAACAACGCTGTTAACTTATCAGCCAAAATCAGGCAAATCGAAATCGCTGCTATCAATAACACTAATTTATGCATCATTATTCCAATGCTGTGTCCACAAAAAGACGACATTGCTGGCTACATACCATCCCCAATTTTTCCTGAAACAGACGACCAATAATAGAAAAGCTATCATTACGGAGAAGAGTGTAAATAGAAGAGCGCTCCATGGATTGAAAGAATGGCAATGGGTTGGGTGGTCGCTTGTCGAAAACAGAAAACAAAAGAACGTCTAAAGTTGAAACTTTTACAACAAGATTAAGTGTGATATGATAAACTGTCAACAGATTTTTTTCCGCTACAAATTTGGTCTTCAAAAGGTGTAACTATACCTTTTCACTGATTTTCTTTCTATCTGTTTGTCTGCATTACACCAAAATAGACAAAAACAGTTCATTTTATTGTACTTTTATCATTCTTACTACTGAATGAAGAAGTATATTACAGTTTTTGGTCGGGGATTGTCATCTTGGTTTGATTTCATAATGGCTATTAATTGTGTTAGAGAGTTAATTCCGTTATTTACATTGAATTCTGGTGGATTCTGATGAGAAAATAAGTGGCAGTAACAGAACAAAGCAATTTGATGTTATACCGTTCTCCGGTTCGATGCAACCAAAGTCACTGTGAAATGTTAATCATCAACATCCATCAATATATATTTTTCTTTTTTCTTCCCACAGTTTTCAGTTGCAATTTCAACACAGATCTCTGTGGTTTTAGACAGCTAACGAATGACAAGTTTGACTGGACTCAGAAGTCAGGATCAACGTCATCTTATCAAACTGGGCCAAGTCAGGATGTCTCTGGAAACGGTATTAAACACTAGAAAAACACCAGCATTTAATTTGTTACTAACGGAAAGGTTGACGTTATATGAGGCCCATACGAAAGTTAATCGCTTGTTTTCTTGCATTTCAAGGAAAATATGTGTACATCGAAACATCGTCTCCCAGAAGGCAAGGAGACAACGCCAAGCTTGAGAAAAGTGGTCTATCATTCAACACTAAAAAGTGTTTGTCCTTCTACTATCACATGTACGGCAATACAATGGGAACACTCAATGTGTACGTAGGAAGCAGGAAGGTATTCACGAAGTCGGGTAACCAAGGAAACAAGTGGAACAAGGCATCAGTTGACATCACTGAGCCGGGAGCATCAACGGTAAGGGAGAGTATTGCGGTCGAGCGTTTAGTAATTCGTATAGAGCGGTTTGCAATTCAGTGTCGAAAGTAATTTCGCCTTTGCTTCGGTTTGGCATTACTACGCTCCGTAATTGGTTAACCAAACTCGCTCCACTTTCTCAACCAATGGAAATCCAAACCAAAACCAATTGTGTTTTCGCCGCACGCGTTTTCCCGCGCTTGGAGCCAGTTACAATGTATTTGCTCCGAATCCTGATTAGCTCGTTGTGTTGTTTACTCTGTTCTGATTGGCCAGAGTAATTACTTTGGTTTTGGTTTTATGACACTCAATTGGAAACCTCTCTATGATGAAGTTAAGTAGTTGACCAACTTTCTACTTTGGGTGATAAAAAAGTGTAGTTTTCTCAGAGAAAGCAATTCGTAAATATTTGTTTTAACAGGGTAGGTGCACTTCAACTAATTTAGTCCAGGCTTTAAACATTTCTTTTCCCTCAATCCTCACCCATATGTATCCTGTTTTGATTTGTGAAACTAACTACTGATTCTAGCTGATATGATTTAAGTTTATGGTTTAGAATGTATGTCTTTTTGTCATATACACAGAAAAAGGTGTAAGGGTGTCTTTCACTCATTCCTTCTCCTGCCTGATATGTTCGTGTGTGTTGTTATGCTTTTCTTTTCCTTTCACTCTTCAGCTTGTTTTTGAGGGAATCCGTGGAAGCAGTTACACCGGAGATGCTGCTATAGACAATGTAGAGCTGAAGGATTGCGGTATGTTTTTTTTTTATCTTACATTGTGTATTTGTAAAGGCTGAAAGTTCCAAGTTTTTGTAAGTGAAGCACGAGCAGACTGATCTGCACTGTGCATCTGTATTTACTATTTGAATACGTGACTTGGTGACACACCGTAAACTGCCGACTATAAGCCCTCCCAGTTATAGGCCCATATACCTGTAAACAAAAAAATACGTCCGATTATAATAAGCCCCCCTCTATCTTTCCTTGTTTTGAGTGACACTTTGCTTTTATACACTTTATTATTATGAACAACTGTCATTTACATAAGGTCCATTTTCGCCCGCAAATAGCAGGTGTTAGTCGAGGTGGGCGGAGATAAGGGGTACAGCAGTCAGTGATTAATTACGTATTTAAATAACATGTACAAACGTCAATAAATAGCATTTACAAAATCAACCACTTGTAACAAGTAAATTTAGCTGCGAAACTAAACTTAATAATTTCCTTTCATAATCACTTTCATAGAACTCTGTACTACTTCAGAAAATTGGAAAAATTATTGCGGAACAATAAGTTTATTACTGCCTTTTTGTTATCCACTCTTTATATAACTACCGTGTAACTATTGTTAAATACCATTAACGTAACTTTTCTAGTTTTGTTCGTGTTGTTAGTTGCAAAACGAATTTCGATCAACACGGCTATAGTTCGTTTCGGTACGGATTTTTTAATCCGGTTGTAAGCCCCCTCGGATATAAGCCCCTACGTTTGTAAGCCCATCTAAAACTCCTTACGAACTTACGAATCATAAAATGATTTCATGATTTAGTAAACTCAAAGACTCCCAAAAAGATGATCAATTTTGAGCTCTCAAAATAACAGCTTAACTTTATGGACTTTTGTTATTTTTCCCTTTTGTACTTTTTTACTTGTTGTTGTTTTTTTTATTTAACCTCAACTCGCAACGACTGCTCCAATCAGGTTCACCACCAGTCACTACAGCTGCTCCAGTCACCACAGGACAACCATCCACTGCAATCCCACCGGTCATCACTACAGTCTCACCAGGGTGCTCTGGAGGTAGCTCACTTTTCTCTATTGATACTATTAAATATAATGAATTCTTTAAACTTTATTTACGCGTTTGTAGAGCGGTTTTCAGTGGAGTGTCTCGCAGCCAAAACGAGAGCAACTACTCTGACAAATTATAATGGACGTGTTTAGCGTAGTGAGCCATATCAAAAAGCGAGGCCAAGCGCGCCTTAGCCAAGCGCGCGTAAACGCGCGCGAGTAAGCCTTGATTAGTTTTGGTTGTGTTAATCACTTCTAATCACCTCTATGGTCCACTTAATCACTGACAGAGCATCTCCTTTGACAGGTTCAACTGCCCCACCACCGGTCACTACACCATCACAAGTTCAACGTAAGACTTTGTACTGTGTATTTATCTTCGACAACAATCCCGGTCATCAATAAAAACGTCTATTCTTTTCCTTTTCAGCATTTAGCTGCAATTTTGACAGCGGCATGTGTAACTTCGTCCAAGAGGCCGGGGATCAATTTGATTGGACGCGACGTAGGGGATCAACTCCTTCCTCCTCAACGGGGCCGTCTGGGGATCACACATCCGGGAATGGTACGTATATGCTTGGCATAATGAGTAATGAGTGATGAAGAGATATTCAGGTAGACAAGCAGGAAAGAAGCAGGTTTCTACTGTGGCTTCGAGCTTAACTAGTTCGGTTTCAGTTTAATGTTTTGCCATAAGTTGTACAAAAGCAAGGAAAAAAAACAAATTATTTAAACACTAATGGCGAGGAAGCCAAAGGGAAGCCGCCAGGCTTATAAGGAATGGAGCAGGAGACGCCGGTTTGAAGAACAAAATACCCGCGTGGTGAGGAAGAGTATTATTATGCAGATATTGTACGTATTTTATTTTACTATGCTATTTATTTAGTGTACTGTCTCCTATTAGCTACATTAGTGCTAAAGGTTAATGACACTGAAATAAAGTTTATTATTATTATTATTATTATTATTATTATTATTATTACTATTTATTAAGAGGAAGGCTGACGAGGTTTTAATTGTCATGTACATATTATTGACTCTGTATTCAGTTTGTCAAGAGCACGTGACTAGAAAGGGAAAATTACAAATCTTCGAGAGTCGAGCTTCCACAGAAGTCTGATTTCAACTTACTGTAATGCACCAGGGTGACTGAAGCGAGCTGAGCAAGTGTGCGAGAGAACTATCGTTAACGCCTTTTGACGTCTTTTTTCGTTTTTCCTCTCCTTGGTTTTGTTTTGATATGTTAACGTATTCTATGTTTGAGAGTAAACCAAACAAACTAACAGAAAAAAAAAAAAAAAAGACAAACAGACCAAAAACCACTGAAACCGATGACTCTGAACTATCGGCCTCCCCTCCCTCCTCCTCCTCCTCCTCCTCCTCCTCCTCCTCCTCCTCCTCATCATCATCATCATCATCATCATCAGGAGGATATCCTGTAATACACTACACTGTCTTCATATGTTTTGTTTCCATAGGTTTTTACATTTACACAGAGGCTTCTCGTCCGAGAAAACGTGGCGATATCGCAAGAATCAGCACTCCGTCATTGGAATTTCGCGGGAAAATGTGCCTTTCGTTCGCTTACCACATGTTCGGTTGGGGAATCGGAACACTCAATGTGATTATAAATGGAAAGAAATATTTCACACTTTCTGGGTACCAAGAGAACAAATGGTTTGAAAACAAAGTAACCATAAGTGATGTTTCCGGAAAGCATAAGGTGAACAATTTTTCTTCTGCAAATTTGCTTTTTAAATGGCTTTTTTACTTCAGGAATTTATGGCTAAATTGTGGTAGAGGTAGTGATTGGCGTTATAATATGAACAGAGAGGTGTTACTACCACCTTGACAGGAAAAGACTGATAAAATTTCTTGGGGAGTAGTCCTTTTTTTCTGTTCTTGTTCTTCTCCCTCTTTTTCTCCTCCTCCTCCTTCTCCTCCTCTTCCTCCTCCTTTTTCTCTTCTTCTTCTTCCTCGTCACAGGTCGGTAGTTTTGTGGGGGAAAGGGGTTGGGTACAGTACACTAGAACTTGAGAGTGCATGAGGAGAAGGGACGCAACGTTCCAAAATTCAAATAATTACACTAAACATAACAACTATGAACAACAAGAACAAAAAACTACAATTTACAACGACGTAAAACCGGCATTCACGAAAGCAGGTCTGTGTATCTTATCTTATCTCTTCTATTCAAACCATATTTTATGGATAATTGCAGGTTACATTTGAAGGTATAGTGGGAAAAAATTATCAATCCGACATTTCGATTGACGACTTCTCGCTGACCCCTGGTGGCTGCACAGGAGGTAGTATTAATCATCGTTTGGTGTTGCTTTCTCTGTCTGTGGGTTATCTTCTTTATGTTTTGCTGATGCCATGTTTTTCTCCGGCCAGGGAGTACTCCCTTATATAAGATATACAGGTATTTCCCGTCCAAGCGGTGCGGGTTTGATAGGTTTTGGTCTGAAAACGGGAAAAGATCTTAACCATTTTGGTACAAATCTGAAATCCGTCTGAATCTGAAAGCAGGAAAATTACTATATTTTTGTTTTGAAATGGGATCAAGATTTGGAGGACTGATTCCAAACACCAACAACAAATTCCGAGTACAGAATAGCAATACCTATTTAAATTTCCCTGAGTTTTTCTTTCTTTCAACTTAAAAATAGTTACCCGTGTTCATTGTTGGACCCAACTGGCTAAAATTTCAATTAAGAACAGTCCACGGAAGTGTCCAGTTTTTACTCACATTTTTTGTTTGTAAATGAAAGCTTGTGCAAAAAGCGTCCGTGTCAATGAGAATGAACTTTAACAAACAAACTCATCGAGAAACGTTCAATAAAACGTTACATGTTTAGTATCAAACAAGAATTCGAAATTTTTGCGAAGTAACTAGACAGTCTTCTAATGAAAAGGGCAAAACAACATGACAGAGAGCAATATCCTATGAGACTTACATGTAGCTGACGAGGTCTAGTTAATTCTCTGAGAAAATTTTGTTTATCGAAACCAAGCCAAAGTATTACTCAACATCATCTTGATCCGGAAAAATTCATTTGCATTTACTTTCATCACACAATTTTCAAATGCGACCATAAAAGTCGTATATGTAACTTGTGAGTTGAAAGTTAATGCAAAAGAGGTTTTTTCTGATCAAGATGACCCAGCTAATTCCAAATCACGCACAAACCAATGCTACCTTTGACGTGCTCATTGCTTGGTTATGAGCTATGATCTGATCTTTTAATTCAATTGTGTATTACTTTGTATTCATTCATTTATTTATTTTATTTTATTTTTTTTTATGATGATAACGATGAGAATTATTGTTTATAATTATTTTGTTACAGTGACTCCACCACCACCGACACCTTCCCCGGGCACTCCACCTCCCCCAGGTTCGTACGCAATGTAGTTAATTTTCGAAAAACAATTTGCACAGAAAAGAGGCAGGTTGTGACTTGTAAATTTCTGGATGCACTTCCTTTATTCAATTTAACACTGAATATTTGCGCAATACAAGGCCTGATTATAAAAAAAAATTATCATTACCACTATCATTATCGCCGTCATCATCATCATCATCATCATCATCATCATCATCATCATTATTATTCGAAAAAAAAAGGACATGAAGTTAGACAGTTGCAATTGGCTTTCACAATTTACTAACGTGTGAGAGAAAACGTACGATAACTGGCAGTTACAAATAATTTAAGTTACCTTTTAACCTGCTGCAAGAAACGATGAATATTGTTATATCCTATCTGGTGATAAAACCAACTAGACTGCCTTTGCCATAATATTTTCAGTTTTAGTTTAAATTTAAAAATCCATTTATTCTATTCTTTCTAACGACTCTCTGTCGCTGACACGTCATATTACTAACACATATTTTTTGTACTTGCGTTACGTTTCCTATCACATAATTTAGGTTCTTGTGGTGTCCGTCCACAAACTAGGATTGTCGGAGGTACTGCTGCTAAACATGGAGATTGGCCATGGCAGGCTCAGCTGCGAACCACCTCTGGATTCCCTTATTGTGGAGGCTCCTTGGTGCATCCAAACTGGATAGTAACAGCAACTCACTGTGTGCGAGGAAAATCACCCAGCTCCATTGTCATAAGGTACCAATTTGCTGCCTGCTGCCTTCGGCTTATGTGATTCTATTTTGTAAGCAATATATAATTAATTGCAGTTGTATTCGTGACAAGATATAGTGAAATAAATAGCCTCGGAAATGGTTACGAACTGTTGCGGAACTGGTCTTAGGGCAATTGAACCGCAATAAAATGGGACGAATTAAACTATTTTATTATAAAAGCCTATAATAAATCAATTATAAAATAGCTTAATTATTTGCTGCAGACATAAACAAACTATCAATCAATTAACCGACAAACCCTCCAACTAACCCGGAACCAAAGTACCAACAAACTGATCAGCTAACCAATCAACTAATTTCCAACCAAGAAACCAATACAACTACCGACCAAGTAATCAACTTCCCAGCCAATCAATCAAGTAACCAATCACTCAACCACACAACAAACGGACGAACCAACCAACCAACCACCAACTAACTATTTAACTAATTATAATTCACAGTTCTAAATTTGTGGTAAACTAACTGATAAGAACGTACTGATATAAAAGACTGTCTGTATCCCTGATTGGCTGACCAATCAGCTAAGTGATTAACAGACTTCCCGGCTGTCTATCTCACTACCTCCAAAAGGAAGTAGACAAAAGACATTGATTACGTCTTTCCGTCTCATTAGGCTTGGCGCTCACAGGCGTACCTCCACTGTTGGTACTGAACAGGATATTAGAGTGAGCAAAGTGGTCACGCACCTCTCCTACCACAAGCCATATAGTTACAGTCACGATATCGCCTTACTTAAACTGGAAAGACCAGCTCAACTAAACAGGTAAAATACGTTGCAAACAACCTGTGAATGATCTCAACTCTGCTTGTTGTGTCACACTAGCATACATCTGAAAGTAGATTAACAGAGACAGAGGCCAATATCGATAAACAGAAATACACGAGGGTCGAGAGCAAAACTCTTGTCGAAAGTGAATTTGTAAGGATGGTAAAGTTTCTTTTTTACCTAAAGCCGCTGGTGGAAATGTAGTTTTGGTGACACTTTTCATTTTTTTAATACCTGTAAACTAGAAATTATATTAGGGTAGTAGAAAAGAGAGTTTGACCGATCGTTTGGCTCCTTAACTATGTCTCGAGGGATTTTAACTGATTTTAACTGATTGTCTTTTAGTTACAAATAACTAATTACCAGTCCTTATCTAAAGTCCTGCTTAGAATCCTGGTTGGTTTTGTTTTCGTATTTGAGTGTTGTTTTATTCTGTGTCTCTCTCCGATAGGAAATTAACTACTTTGTTATCCCTTTCTTAGAAACGTAAATCTGGTATGTCTTCCACACGCCGTAGCCGCGCCAACTGACGGCACCAGATGCTGGATCACAGGCTGGGGGCGGCTTGCATCTGGAGGCGCTACTCCTGACAAACTTCAGCAGGCTTCAGTACCGGTCGTAAGTCGTGCTCGTTGCGACAGAGCCTACCCAGGAAAGATCCACGACTCCATGATCTGCGCTGGGCTTGATCAAGGTGGAATTGATTCGTGCCAGGGAGACAGTGGGGGGCCAATGGTGTGTGAGACTGGCGGAAGGTACTACCTGCAAGGTGCCACAAGCTGGGGTTATGGATGTGCTAGCCCTGGGAAGTTTGGAGTTTACGCTAAGGTGAAATACCTGTTAAGCTGGCTCAATAATGAAATGGCCAAAAACTAGACCAGACTGCCAACATGTCAAACACGCTCGTCGTAGTTCAGGGTGTGATTTATGTTCATTAAGGGGGAAATAAAATGACCTTGAAAAACGAAATGACAAAAAAACATGAATAAAGCAAAGAGCATGGAAAATATTTCTGTCTGTTCTGTTTTATTTTAAAGTATATATAGTTACCAGAGGGGGAAGACTCCATGGATAAGAATTGCGGGAATTTCTATGCCTTTGTATAGAAGGATTCTTATCTCTACCTGTTAGCGCGAAAATTATCGAGAGATAGAAAAATGTACACATTTCCTTGCGAAATTGCTCAACTTGGTTTTATCCCCGATACCTTGAAAGCCCTGGGACACAAAAATGAATTGAATATTCGGTTTTGTTCGAAACTGAGAAAGTCGTTCAGAGTAAAAACAAAATTAATGTGTAATGTGAGCCTATTGGGTAATTGCGCAAACCTAAAAAGGAAGAAATGAAATTTCTGATTTTGTGGTGGTCAGATCGAACCTTCCCACTTCTCATACGGGTATATTACGAATTCACGAAATGACAAAGCTTTCAGTTGGTTTGATAGCTCATCGGTGACAGAACACTGCACCAGTATTGCTGAGCCGGGCTCGCGGGTTTCGTAGCTGCTTAAGTTGTTAACGTAATTGGAATGGTTTTTCATTTGTGAATTCTTTCATCCACAGTTCACATATATGAATTCATTTATAATAAATTTTCCATCTAACGAGCGCGCTAATTGGTTGAAACAGCGTGCTTTATCAGAGTACAGATGCACGGAGAGATGTTGTCACGCCATCAGCCCATTTGTGAAATGCCTGGACTTCTCTCCCGGTTTATTTATTTATTTATTAATTAATTTATTTATTTTGACGCAGACGTGTTACATAACCTAGAAAACGAAAACCAGCTTTTCGCTTCAATGTATATAGACCATCCTGTGCGTAACAGTACAAATAACACGGTAATTGAAAGTGAAGTTTCCGAAGATATTTAGCGATGAAAACACACAGCCAAGTAGAAACATAAACAAAGTGAGATTTGCACACATGTCAATCGCCGAAAATTACGAAATTACAACAAAGGCAGAGACGAAAAACACCAGAGATAACACAAAATGGGCAGCTCAAGTTTTTGGACGAAAGATGTAAAAATGTCATATTAAAGTATAGTGTTAAAGGCTCAAATACGGCAAACGCTCGTTGGCTATATTTTCTTGTAAAAAAAAAATCAAACAAAAAAATGAGAAAACTTAAATTTAATTAGTTAGCAAATTCACACATATATAAGCTTACAAGATTCTAACATTTTGCAAGTTCCATCACGGCACATCATGCATGGCCACCTCTGCTCACCGCAGTAAAGCAAGCCTCTGAAATTACAACGCTCCTCCTTCGAGTGAACAATCGACAGCTTGTTCAGATATCCTCTCCAGAGCACTAGTAGTCACAGCAGCCCAGTTTTCCTTACGGTGTCAACAGCTCCAGCAATCCTCTTGCGCCCGTGAATTCCGCTGTTGTTCATTCACAAAACACAGCGCTCAGTTGGTTTAATACCAACCGCAAGCTTTATTTCAGTGAGCGCTTAAAATTAGAGCGTGTTTACAAAACTTATGCCGGAATGAATTAGAGAAGTCCAACACAAAATGTTCAAAACAATTCATAACTCTGTGAATATTTCTCTTACGGAAATAATTCAAGTCTACAAGTAAACATTAACAAAAGGAGAATACAGGAAAAACAATGTTTGGTTGTGGTCCGAAATATTTAAACGTTTACTGCGTGTTTACAAATGTGCCCTTCGAATGAATTACACAAGTCCAACACAAAACATAATTCTGTGAATAGTAGCTCTGTGAATGTTCAAAATTAATTTATCCACGAATATTTGTCGTATGGCAACGATTTAAGTATTGGCGTATAATTTGAAGTATGTTAAATTTGGAAAATTACCGACAGTTGCCTGCAAAAATGGATTTAATTTCTATGCGACTTGCGAGTTGCTTACTCACCCAGCTCATCAAATGTTTGTTTTCAACTGACATTTCGCCTGTTTGTTCGTTGCTCTCGGGTTTCAAATTTGCTTATTAGTCGCATGCTTCCTCGACATATGTAGTTTGACAACATATTCAACGAATAGAAGAAATTAGTGTTCTTCAAAATTCTCGTTTGTTTTTCTTAAAGAAGTAAGCCATCCCACTTCCCGCTGAAAAAACGCGGATTGCCGCACAAGTTGAGTGGGACATTTCACGGTGGCTTACATAGTGGGGCGGACGTGCGTACGTACGTACGTACACGTACGCCGGACGGACAGTAAGCAAAATTTTTCGCATATATGGGTTTGCCAGCTTCGCTATGAAGAAGCCTCAACTGTAGTCTAGATCTGTTCTGTTGTAAAGCACTTAGGAAGCGGCTAGAGCACTCAAGAAGTAGGGAGAAACACTCGACTACGTCTCGTGTTTTCCCCTACACTTCTTTCGTCGAGGCTTCTTTATTTCTTAATTATTTCACTTTACCTTGTGAACAGTATAGGGCAAAAAGAAAAATTGGCGAGCCGGGCGAGCGGTATCGATTTTTGTCTTCGTCCTAAACCTCACTTGGGAGCCCTGTTCACAGGCGACTTTCACCTACATAAACAGCTTTTTATGACCGAGGTGGAAGGTAATGCTATTACTGCAGGAATTATATAAGATAATTAATATATAATATATAAGGCAAATCAAGCTTAAATAAGCAATATTTCTGATATAATTTCTGAAAGCAGTTTTAAATTTAGATAAATTACTTCGATGCACCTTGCAGATTGAGATGTGGATCGTAAGCGTGAGGTACTGGCCATACCGTAGACCTGTGCAGTGTGACCATTGCTTTCAGATGACTTATTATGGCATTTTTTGTCGTCACACGCGATCTCTAGGTGATGCAAATCTCCACACACATTTGCCGAGACTGTTGCACAATCCTAGTCACAGCCACCACATAGATAGTGTGGGGATGGCGTTTAAAGGTGTGCTTGCACACACCTCGGCAGTAGCTAAGAGTACCTGACACCCGGCTTTCGAGTCGTTCGGTGCCCGACGGCTATACCACGCAGATGAGGCCTGACAAGGCCGAAACAACTGTCCATGGTAGCCTCTGCCCGGGCGATATACATATGCGCATGCGTGAGCTGTTTAGTGTGACCATTGTTTTCTGATGGTTTATAGTAATTATTCCGGGAAAGTTAACAAGTACGCAAAGTACACAAACATTGAGTATATCATTCCAGAGGCGAAACAATAGAGTTGCGTATACATGACTAACAAGTGAGCTAATTAACCTATGCGAATGATTGCATTTCAACACGTATTACAACAATGTTTTACAGAAATTGAGGGTAAAATTTAGTGCATCTTTTAACTTTCTTGAACCCATTAATTAATTAATGTCATTAATTGATAAATTAATGTAATGAAAAGAAAAAAAAATTCTCGGTTTTCCGAGATAAAATGAATCATTCTTCCTTGCCTTTGATATATTACCTAAAAACTGGCTTTGACACTGTAATAAGAGAAATGTCCTCAACTCTTGAATACACACAACTCTTGAAACTCTTAAAGAAGGTACAGTAAGGGAGTTTTGTTTCTTCTTGCGTAGCGAAGAGACCGCTACCACACTGAAACTACCACCATCTTCTCCTTTGGTGGTCTGCATTTTTTTTATTATTATTATTTATGTATTTTTAACAAATCGAATGTGGTTTGGCGTTGTCTGTACCCTTATCGACAACGATATTCGTCATCACAGTGGTCAAAATGTTGTGGACTCACGAGGCGCACAACATTTGACCATTGTGATGACGAATATCGTTGTCGATAAGAGTTCAGACAACGCTAAACCACATTCGATTTGTTTTGTACCACAAAAAAAAATTCTCCTTGACGCGAGCAGCGTTGTCTAGACTCTTATCGACAACGGAAAATTAGCCAATCAGATTGCGAGATTAGAAACAGTTATGGTAAAATTGTTGATAAGAGTCAATCAGCGCGCGGAAATTTTGACAGTTATAATAAAAATTTTCTTTCACGTTGATATTGTGGTAAAAAACAACTCGAATGTGGTTTAGCGTTGTCCGACTCTTATCGACAACGATATTCGTCATCACTGTGATGACGAATATCGTTGTTGATAAGAGTACAGACAACGCCAAACCACATTCGATTTGTTAAATAGCTCATACCTCCGTTTCAGATATTCCTACATACTGACGGGGAAACATCAGATGTCCCCTCTAGATAAAAGAAAGTCTAATTTCCGTTTCCTAAAAAAACTTTCTAATTTCCTTTTTTGATATAAAAAAAATCATTAAGTTCACGAGGAAGATTTGGATACTCCTAATTCCGCGTTTAAGGGAGAACAAGGAATTAAAAACTTTAACCTGTGTACTATGAACTTCTCCAAGGCCATAAGGTAGTCTTCGAAAGACGAAATATTTATTCAGTGGTTAATACGCAGTTACACGGTCCTTTTCAACTGTAAATTAGGAATGCAAGCGGCCTGTATTGCAATTAATTTCATTTTAAGGACTCAAAAGACACAAAAGGCCAAGCACAAACTTCACAACATCATTTCCACTTGATTATTTGCTTCTTTGGTGATGCTTGCTCTAGGTTCAAAGCGTTCTTTGTAAGATACTAAACTTACAGTAAAGTTTAAATAAGCAATTAACAAATACGCATAAAGGTACTTTTTCAATGCTTTTATTCATTTATGCTTAGTTCTCTACAATCGATATTTTGTCTTCTTCTTCCACTGTTGTTAAATTTAGGAGTGTTTCATTTATTTCACTTAAAACCCACGTATTTTATATCCCCTTAAATTAAGCCTTTAATCGGTTGAACTAGTTCTTGGCCATTTCGCTCTTGAGCCAAGCCAACAGATATTTCACCTTAGCGTAAACTCCAAACTTCCCAGGGCTAGCGCATCCATAACCCCAGCTTGTGACACCTTGCAGGTAGTACCTTCCACCAGTCTCACACACCATTGGTCCCCCACTGTCTCCCTGGCACGAATCAATTCCACCTTGATCAAGCCCAGCGCAGATCATGGAGTCGTGAATCTTTCTTGGGTAGGCTCTGTCGCAACGAGCACGACTTACGACCGGTACTGAAGCCTGCATAAGGTAGTTGGGGGTAGATCCTCCTGATGCAAGCCGACCCCAGCCTGTGATCCAGCATCTGGTGCCGTCAGTTGGCGCGGGTACGGTGTGTGGAAGACATACCAGATTTACTCTCCTAATACAGAGGAGCGGAAAAAAGAAACAATCAATGGAGCAAGGCCTGTGGTGGCAATATCGGCAAGTAATAAAATAAAACAATACAAAAATAAGAGCTCAGTTGTGGTCACTGCAAAGACTCGAAGTCAGAGTAATCAAGCTTGGTGACGCTCTCCAGTATTGGCAGTCTTGAGGCGATATGCTGGTGACACATGAGATATTTTAAGAATGGACAAACATACAACAGTGAGTGGGATTGCCAAGAAGGGATGGGTGGAGGCTATAGCCCATGAACAAAAATGTAAATTTTTTATGAGTGCGCCAAACATTCCGGAACAAAAATATTAGTCTGTAAACAGGCTCCCAAGTGGGGTATACTGGGGCGAAGACAAAAATAGAGCTCGAGCTCGGAGAGTCCTTTCTTTCTCGCCCCATACTGCGCTCTGCTCGCCCGGCTCGCCGTTTTTCTTTTCGCCTTATACTCCACTAGGGAGCCTGTTCACAGGCTACAAAAATATATTTTATAGAAATCATTGATTTTATTCAATTAAATTTACAGCGGTATAACACAACTTCCATGAGTGATCGTCAATCGACTAAATAAAACTTACTGGTTTAGTGTAGCACTTCTTGAGAGTTTCAACAAGGCGATGTCGTGGCTGTATGTCGTAGGCTTGTGGTACAGGTCGTGGGTGACGACTTTGCTCACTCTAATGTCCTGCTCAGAACCGGTGGAAGCAGAAGTACGGCTGTGGGCACCAAGTCTAAAACCCAGGCAGCAAAATAAATAAATAAATAAATAAATAAATAAATAAATAAATGGATGATTGAGTAAATGAATGACAATCATTACGATAGAAAGCTCTACAATGAAATAAAAACGTCTTTTTTTCAGTTACAGGATACCTCACGTTAGATAAAATTAATTGACCTTGTACACTGCAAGCCATCTGGAACAGTGAGAAAAACTGACAATTATGCCATGAGCGCCCGGTGAACACGAGGTGATAGATAGCCAACGAGACGTGCAGTGCCGAGTTGGCTACAATCACCTTGTATCCATAAAGCGCTAGTGGGAAAACTGTTTTACCATCTAAAAACAAACAAGAACTATCGTTGAATCATACCGATTTAACGATTATATTAGAGACATTTAGCACCAGGGTTTTTGCGTTAACGGCAAACCGGAAACGGCAGTTTCAGGTTAGGCGTTTGGCGTCTGACGTTTATGGCTTCTACCGCTTTAGCTACACCTCTCACGTAAAGTGGCCGCCATATTGAATTTGCCAACACCAGTAGTGCTGTTTTTCATATAGTAACATAAAGATCCATCTTCGCTCTTTCGCGTTAGTTTACACCTAAACATCAACATAAAGACTTGCTACATAAAAATCTGACATTTTTACGTTTCGAAAAATTGAAAAGTACGACTCAAATCGCTGGGGTAAATGACTTACGTGAAAACCTTCCTCTCCACGTGAAAAACGTACGTTAAAAACCGCAAACGTAACGTCAGAGCCTTGTCACGTGATCTCTAGCCGTTCGCCGTCTGAGGTTTTTGCCGAAAAGCCCGGTGCTAAATGTCTCTATTTTCTCACTGACGCGTACACTTGCCGTATTTGTGGGGCATGCATGGTATAATGGCTCATAAATGTTACCAGGGTCGCTAAACCAATAAAACTCTACGGCTTCGACACAGTTTTTAATAGAAGAGAACTTATAGTTCTCTTTTGTGTTTCATTACGCGCAGAAAACAAGAAATAGATATCTCCGGCTACTATCAACATTTAAGAAGCCATCATTTTGTCCCTCACTCGTCAGACATGCACTCCAGAAATCGTTTTATAGCTATTACAAGTGGACATTTTCTTTTACGTAGAACATACAGCGAACTCTCTTTGCTATTCAGTGTGCATATAGACTCGTCAAGAAAATTTCTCCTATTAGCATTCCAGTTTTAAATTCGCTTTAAAAAGGTTACAAATTTGAACTTCTCTTGTCCAAAACGTTGTTTTTGAACGACATTCATCTTATTTTTGTTCTCCCTAACAACATATGAACATCTAAAGGGATCTATTTTATTCCACATAAAATTCCTTTCTTCTGTGCAATTGTCCATACCATAAAAAAACTGATTACAGAAATGCCCTGCATGTTCACTTGCCAGTTTTAGGGCTGTTTTCGATTGAGTGAAATAGAACCAAAACCAAAGTAACTACACTGACCAATCACAACAAACGTAAAAAGCGCGATGAACCAGTCGACTGAACTCGAAGCATGGTTTTCTTTCTCATTGGTTGAGCAAGTGACGCGAGTGCCAACCAATCATAGAGCGCATGTAAAACAAAACGAAAGAAAACGCGAAATTACTTAATTGAAAACCGTTTTGTTTTCTTCAATAGTTAAAACACCGAAGGAAATTTTCTATGGTCTATACTCTTATAGACCATAAATTGACGTAATCAAATAATCAAAACTCAGGTGTAACCACGGGGCCTAAGCGAGTTATTTAGCTGCCAAGTTTTGAACATGTTATGGTGTGGAATTCGCCACATAATGAATGCAAACTAAAGTAGCACGATTATTTTTAAAAACATACTATGGGAAAAGATAGTGACAGGAGATGGTAGCAGAACTTCAATAAATTGTTGGAACAAAACAAAGGACCGGTAGTTTTACCTGATGTAGATTGAGCTGGCACTTTTTCCTTTGACACAGTGAGTTGCAGTCACCACCCACTGCCGAGCCACCAGGGTGCCACCACAGTATGGAAAGCCGGAAGTAGTGCGCAGCATAGCCTGCCACGGCCACGCACCAGGGTTAGCCTGAGTACCTCCAACAATCCTTGTTTTAGGTTTGTATCCACAAGAACCTTTAACAAGCAAGTGTCAGCATTAGGGGTTAAAAACCGTTTTTAGCAAAAACATAATTTTGTATGATCGTTTCGGTAGGAAATGTGGACACTAAGCTGAGGTGTGTTGAAAAACGTACTTACCGGGTGGGGGTGGTGTTGGAGGTCGAGGCGTTGTAACTGAAATGAGAAATAATTACGAAATCAGTACAAAAACACGAATGAACGACTTTGTTGTGGATAGTTAACTGCTTGACAATGTTTTTCATCAGTGATTTCATTCGAATTTATTTTTATTTGTTTTATTTGTTTTGTAATTTCGCGTCCGTTAGGGACTAATTAGTGCAAATAGATTTCTTTGCTATATTTTTTTATGTTTATAAGTTTTCCTGTCTTCTTTTTCCCTAGCGAACCTCTCTCTCTCTCTCTTTCTCTGTCTGTCCGTCGAATAAAAAAAATGTTAAGGGAGTGTTCCAAAACAATTCAGTTACTAGTGAACACGAGGTAACTTTGTTTAATGTTCTTGTTCATCCTTCACAGACTTCGCTCTCAACTCCTTTAGTTTATAGTCTATTGACAGTACCGTGAGTTATATATCTATCGGCGACATTGTCTTTCTACTTCACATTTTCCACACTTCTTCATATGCATAACAAACGAAATTTTTGTCCTTAGGATACCCTCCTATATTTTAAGTACTAATCTAAAGAATTAAGGCAGTTGTAATTCAATTTAATAAACATAAGTTGCACCTGCCGCACCAAAGCAACTTCAAGCTCGACGTGATTTCGAGTTCGTGATACTAACCAGTGTAAAGACTAAAAGGCTAAACTCTCAAGCTTTTTGCAGCCGAGACAAGCAGGAACTTCCAGACTTTTAAAGAAGGAATTGACTAAGAATATATAAACATCTTTAATATATAATTCATTGTGTTTATCAGAGGTGCGGAGATTATACTTCCATTTGTTTTGTAACTTAGAGTTCAGATATACAATCATTAATTTAATTTTACATTACCATTATTCGTTGGAAAAGACTAACTTAGAGTTCGCTTCGCGCTAGCTGCCATATTTCTGCGAGTTAGTAATGACCTACAACAGCGAACACAAAATTGATTCTTTTGTTACTGTACACGCGTTGTATATTTCCATCGTTGCCTGCTTTACACTGCTGATTGCTAACCGTGTATTTCAAGAAGTTGCTTATATTGTTTTACCTTCTAAACGGTGTTGTTATTGTAATTTTGAAGCACTTACTTGAAGAACAAGATCCCGACTGCAAAGAAAAGTCATCGATTGCAATATCGCCGGTGTAGCTACTTCCTCTTTCTCCTCTAAATTTTACCTGAGGTAGATGGAAGAATGTATAAGTTCAGGTGCTTACCGTCTGTGAATATATAGACTTGATTAATCGATTAAAAAAATTGTCTCGTGCAAAGCGTAAATCGTAAAAGATGCGATCTGATGGAGTTATGGGGCGATCTAACCACCAACTGCATATTTCGTGCTTTCGTCTTTTTTCCGCGAGAAATGTTTAAATTTTAAGGCGCAAAAACTGCACGTGCTTTTATTTTCTAACAAGTAGAAAGCAAACGTTTCAAAGAAAGCTGTTGGGTCCTATCCTTCATGGTTTATACGGTTTAACTAACAACACTTTTTGAATCAAGTGCTGCGAAATGCACGCCAAGAGGCTATTCAAACTAGAAACAACCAATTTAAAATGTCATTTGTCCCGCTTTAGCTAATCACCTTGGAATTTTACTATAATAAGCAGCGAACCAAAAACAAACGAAAAAAAGAAACAAATTTTGAGGGTATTTAGGTACGTGTAAAAGCCGTAATTTTCAAATACTGAGCGAGACGATAATTCACAAATTACATCATCATAATCATGACTAATAATTGCCCATTTCCAGAGCAACGAGACGGCCCATGGACCCTGGCTCCTATTTCACAGAGGCTGAATAAGTTAATGTATAACTGTCAAGATTTAGTTCTTCCTCTATGATAAGGTGTTTAATGTCTCAAAAAATGGTGGTGCTGTGTCAGAGGTGAAATAATTTTGTGTAATGAGAAAAGTACGTAGTAGATTATTAGCGTTTTCATACTAAACGATCGCAAATGACCAGAAACATACCAAAATGACAATAGAAATTGTTTTCAGCAACGATGAAAATTTTTCTTACCGGGTACGCTCCCCAGTAATATATAGTAATACTTGCATCAAACCACCTGTTGCCTTGGTTACCACTTTTAGAGAACACTCTTCTGCTATTGATTGTCACATCCAGTCTCCCAATCGTTGCACCATACATGTGGTAGGAGAATTTAAGGCACATGGTTCCTCTGAACCTCTGCATGGGGCTGATTAGTATCGCATAATCTCCCCGTACTCGAGGACTAGACGTTTCTATGTACATGTAATATCCTGTGGAAAAATAAATGTGACTGACTTTTTCGAACTCTTCCAACAAAGTTATAGCTGGCCTTTTCTGCCATTGCCCATCACAACCTTGGAAAAATCGAGACCATTCAAACTACGATATTAATACTTGAATGGTAAAGAGTTTTAAGCTGTTTCTCTTGATGTCTGCTAAACTTAATGAGGAACTCATGTGACGTTGAAATTACGTCATTTTTTCTGGACAGCTGGCAGGCGTCCTTTCAGATCTTACAGTTAAGTGGTATACTCAGAGCAGGCACTTTTTAACCCCCCCCCCCCCCTCCTCTCCCACAGGTTAAATAAGGCTAACAACTTCCATTGTTAATAAACATCATCATCATCAGCAGCAGCAGCAGCAGTAGCAGCATTAGAACTATCGTTAGTTCTGTATTTTCATTGTTAATTAACAACGTCGGAAATTTACTTTCAAATTAGAAGACAAGCCGTCTGATTTCAAAATAATGATTCTAAAGTTTTATGTTTTGTTAACCTACCGCTTCCAGAAGTATGGTCAGAAGAGGGTCCTGTTGGAGAAGACGATGTACCTCCTTTATTTCGAGTCCAGTCAAACGTGTCATTTTTGTCCTGTGTAAAGCCACACATTGAGTTGTCAAAGTTGCAGGCGGTGGCTAATGAAAACAAAAAAAAAACATGAGGGTGAAACAGTTGGCTCCACCAAATCGATTGATACATATAGTTTCATGCTCATTTCCAAGTAGGAAGGGAGGCCCACAGAGTGAGGCAAGTCTTTCCACTTTTACATTGTTCTCGTGATAATCATGTCACCATATTATAAATTAGCATTCTTGCTAAAGCAGCTGAATGTAACTCTAATAAAGAGTACCCACTTAATAAGCACGTTTTTGTCATGGACAGTTTCCACGAAATGCCCTCAAAATTAACCCAGATAATAAGGCCAAAAGCTAATAGGGGCCCTGTTTTATAGCAAAATAGTGCCCTTAACAACTGCCTTTTATTTTTATCAGTTTTGAACTTCACACTCAAGCTTGTTTCACTAGCTCATGAATTGTTATGAGCTCTAACTTAAATAAAGGTTTTGTTTTACAGTGAAAACTTCCTCTATCTGTCAAGGAAGTTTAAAAATATTTTTATAACCGTCCTGGAGGCTTTGTAGGAGGGTTTTTTTAATTTTTAATGCAAGTACAAACATTTATAAACACCGTTATAATTATCAACCACTTGTTAACAAAGGTTTACGAACACTTACAGAGTTTTTTTAGTTAGTGACTAGCTAAGTTACAACATATACTTCTTTTCTAGTTTTGACAGCAAAATATTGAACTAGCGCAAATTTACAATTACAAAAAAAGGAAAAACGACAACAACTTAGAAAAAGGAAACAAAAAGAAAAATTAACGTCACAAGTGTATATTAAATGAGGTGTTTAAAGATATTTTGGAAGGTAGTAGACATCTTATTTCCGGTAGCTATTTGTTTGTGAATATTCAGTGTATCGCGTAGAAGTGTAAGAAAAGTATCAAAGGAGAGTTTTACGTCGTGTAGACAGCTGCAGTATATTGAAAATTTCAAAATATGAAGTGTTTAGTTTAATGAATATCTGTGCTCTATATTGTTAAAAACCCCATATATAATTATACTATTTGATAACGTGAGAGATTGTTTGTTTTGTTGACCTACCAGCTCTGGAAGGTCCTCAAAAAGGCTATAGAAGAGGAGCAGTATAAGAACATGTGATCTAATGACTGTATATCAGTTAAGCATTGAGGGAAAATATTGCTGTCACAAATTTTGGCTTTAGACAGACTTGCTTCGGTAGGAAATGTGGACACTAAGCTGAGGTGTGTTGAAAAACGTACTTACCGGGAGGGGATGTTGTTGGAGGTCGAGGCGTTGTAACTGAAATGAGAAATAATTACGAAAACAGTACAAAAACACGAATGAACGACTTTGTCGTGGGCCGGGCAGTTAACTGCTTGACATTGTTTCACATCCGTGTTTTCACTTGTAGTTTTTTTTTTGTTATTTTGCATTCCTTAGGACTAATTGGTGCAAATTTAATATATTTGCAAGAGCAAGAAATTTAGTTGTCAGTTCTCTCAGTTTAAGTTCTCAATTTTGGCTCAAGTTGTCGACGTTTTTACCGCTTGCCAGTTCCAAACATTCGGTAGGATTTATTCTGCTTGTTCTTTTCTGTTTGCTCCCGGTTTACGTTATTCCTATGTTACATATTTTATGTTTATAAGTTTTCCTGTCTTCTTGTTTCTTAAGCGAACTTCTTTTTCTCTGTCTGTCCGTCGGATAAAAAGTGTTAAGGGAGTGTTCCGAAAAAATTAATAGTGAACACGAAGTTTCATTTTATAATATTCTTGTTAATACTACACAGACTTCGCTCTAAACTCCTTTAGTTCACAGCTTATTGACATTGTTTCGTTTTGTTGGCCCACCAGTTCTGGAAGGTCTTCCAAAAGGCTATAGCAGAGGAACAGTAAAAGAACATGTAATGTAATGACTGTTTATCAGTTAAGCATTAAGGGAAAATATTGTTCTCATAAATGTTGGCTCCAGACAGACATACTTCGGTAGGAAATGAGGACAAAAAGCTGAGGTGTGTTGAAAAACGTACTTACCGGGAGGGGATGGTGTTGGAGGTCGAGGCGTTGTAACTGAAATGAGAAATAATTACGAAATCAGTACAAAAACAAGAATGCACGACTTTGTTTGGACAGTTAACTGCTTGACTTCAAGACTTTTTAAGAAGGAATTGGCTTAGAATATCAACACCCTTTAATATACACTTCATTGTGTTTATCAGATCTGCGGAGATTATAGTTCCATTTGTTTTGTAACTTAGCGTTAATATATAAATTCATTATTTTAATTTTACATTACCATTATTCGTTGAAAAAGAGTAACTTAGAGTTCGCTTCGCGCTGGCTGCCATATTTCTGCAAGTTAATTATGACCTACAATAGCGAACACAAAATTGATTCTTTTTTTACAGTACATGCGTGGTATATTTCCATACTTGCCTGCTTCACGCTGCTGATTGCTAACCGTGTATTTCAAGAAGTTACTTATTTTGTTTTACCTTCTAAACGGTGTTGTTATTGTAATTTTGAAGCACTTACTTGAAGAACAAAATCCCGACTGCAAAGAAAAGTCATCGATTGCAATATCGCCGGTGTAGCTACTTCCTCTTTCTCCTCTAAATTTTACCTGAGGTAGATGGAAGAATGTATAAGTTCAGGTGCTTACCGTCTGTGAATATATAGACTTGATTAATCGATTAAAAAAATTGTCTCGTGCAAAGCGTAAATCGTAAAAGATGCGATCTGATGGAGTTATGGGGCGATCTAACCACCAACTGCATATTTCGTGCTTTCGTCTTTTTTCCGCGAGAAATGTTTAAATTTTAAGGCGCAAAAACTGCACGTGCTTTTATTTTCTAACAAGTAGAAAGCAAACGTTTCAAAGAAAGCTGTTGGGTCCTATCCTTCATGGTTTATACGGTTTAACTAACAACACTTTTTGAATCAAGTGCTGCGAAATGCACGCCAAGAGGCTATTCAAACTAGAAACAACCAATTTAAAATGTCATTTGTCCCGCTTTAGCTAATCACCTTGGAATTTTACTATAATAAGCAGCGAACCAAAAACAAACGAAAAAAAGAAACAAATTTTGAGGGTATTTAGGTACGTGTAAAAGCCGTAATTTTCAAATACTGAGCGAGACGATAATTCACAAATTACATCATCATAATCATGACTAATAATTGCCCATTTCCAGAGCAACGAGACGGCCCATGGACCCTGGCTCCTATTTCACAGAGGCTGAATAAGTTAATGTATAACTGTCAAGATTTAGTTCTTCCTCTATGATAAGGTGTTTAATGTCTCAAAAAATGGTGGTGCTGTGTCAGAGGTGAAATAATTTTGTGTAATGAGAAAAGTACGTAGTAGATTATTAGCGTTTTCATACTAAACGATCGCAAATGACCAGAAACATACCAAAATGACAATAGAAATTGTTTTCAGCAACGATGAAAATTTTTCTTACCGGGTACGCTCCCCAGTAATATATAGTAATACTTGCATCAAACCACCTGTTGCCTTGGTTACCACTTTTAGAGAACACTCTTCTGCTATTGATTGTCACATCCAGTCTCCCAATCGTTGCACCATACATGTGGTAGGAGAATTTAAGGCACATGGTTCCTCTGAACCTCTGCATGGGGCTGATTAGTATCGCATAATCTCCCCGTACTCGAGGACTAGACGTTTCTATGTACATGTAATATCCTGTGGAAAAATAAATGTGACTGACTTTTTCGAACTCTTCCAACAAAGTTATAGCTGGCCTTTTCTGCCATTGCCCATCACAACCTTGGAAAAATCGAGACCATTCAAACTACGATATTAATACTTGAATGGTAAAGAGTTTTAAGCTGTTTCTCTTGATGTCTGCTAAACTTAATGAGGAACTCATGTGACGTTGAAATTACGTCATTTTTTCTGGACAGCTGGCAGGCGTCCTTTCAGATCTTACAGTTAAGTGGTATACTCAGAGCAGGCACTTTTTAACCCCCCCCCCCCCCCTCCTCTCCCACAGGTTAAATAAGGCTAACAACTTCCATTGTTAATAAACATCATCATCAGCAGCAGCAGCAGCAGTAGCAGCATTAGAACTATCGTTAGTTCTGTATTTTCATTGTTAATTAACAACGTCGGAAATTTACTTTCAAATTAGAAGACAAGCCGTCTGATTTCAAAATAATGATTCTAAAGTTTTATGTTTTGTTAACCTACCGCTTCCAGAAGTATGGTCAGAAGAGGGTCCTGTTGGAGAAGACGATGTACCTCCTTTATTTCGAGTCCAGTCAAACGTGTCATTTTTGTCCTGTGTAAAGCCACACATTGAGTTGTCAAAGTTGCAGGCGGTGGCTAATGAAAACAAAAAAAAAACATGAGGGTGAAACAGTTGGCTCCACCAAATCGATTGATACATATAGTTTCATGCTCATTTCCAAGTAGGAAGGGAGGCCCACAGAGTGAGGCAAGTCTTTCCACTTTTACATTGTTCTCGTGATAATCATGTCACCATATTATAAATTAGCATTCTTGCTAAAGCAGCTGAATGTAACTCTAATAAAGAGTACCCACTTAATAAGCACGTTTTTGTCATGGACAGTTTCCACGAAATGCCCTCAAAATTAACCCAGATAATAAGGCCAAAAGCTAATAGGGGCCCTGTTTTATAGCAAAATAGTGCCCTTAACAACTGCCTTTTATTTTTATCAGTTTTGAACTTCACACTCAAGCTTGTTTCACTAGCTCATGAATTGTTATGAGCTCTAACTTAAATAAAGGTTTTGTTTTACAGTGAAAACTTCCTCTATCTGTCAAGGAAGTTTAAAAATATTTTTATAACCGTCCTGGAGGCTTTGTAGGAGGGTTTTTTTAATTTTTAATGCAAGTACAAACATTTATAAACACCGTTATAATTATCAACCACTTGTTAACAAAGGTTTACGAACACTTACAGAGTTTTTTTAGTTAGTGACTAGCTAAGTTACAACATATACTTCTTTTCTAGTTTTGACAGCAAAATATTGAACTAGCCCAAATTTACAATTACAAAAAAAGGAAAAACGACAACAACTTAGAAAAAGGAAACAAAAAGAAAAATTAACGTCACAAGTGTATATTAAATGAGGTGTTTAAAGATATTTTGGAAGGTAGTAGACATCTTATTTCCGGTAGCTATTTGTTTGTGAATATTCAGTGTATCGCGTAGAAGTGTAAGAAAAGTATCAAAGGAGAGTTTTACGTCGTGTAGACAGCTGCAGTATATTGAAAATTTCAAAATATGAAGTGTTTAGTTTAATGAATATCTGTGCTCTATATTGTTAAAAACCCCATATATAATTATACTATTTGATAACGTGAGAGATTGTTTGTTTTGTTGACCTACCAGCTCTGGAAGGTCTTCAAAAAGGCTATAGAAGAGGAGCAGTATAAGAACATGTGATCTAATGACTGTATATCAGTTAAGCATTGAGGGAAAATATTGCTGTCACAAATTTTGGCTTTAGACAGACTTGCTTCGGTAGGAAATGTGGACACTAAGCTGAGGTGTGTTGAAAAACGTACTTACCGGGAGGGGATGTTGTTGGAGGTCGAGGCGTTGTAACTGAAATGAGAAATAATTACGAAAACAGTACAAAAACACGAATGAACGACTTTGTCGTGGGCCGGGCAGTTAACTGCTTGACATTGTTTCACATCCGTGTTTTCACTTGTAGTTTTTTTTTTTGTTATTTTGCATTCCTTAGGACTAATTGGTGCAAATTTAATATATTTGCAAGAGCAAGAAATTTAGTTGTCAGTTCTCTCAGTTTAAGTTCTCAATTTTGGCTCAAGTTGTCGACGTTTTTACCGCTTGCCAGTTCCAAACATTCGGTAGGATTTATTCTGCTTGTTCTTTTCTGTTTGCTCCCGGTTTACGTTATTCCTATGTTACATATTTTATGTTTATAAGTTTTCCTGTCTTCTTGTTTCTTAAGCGAACTTCTTTTTCTCTGTCTGTCCGTCGGATAAAAAGTGTTAAGGGAGTGTTCCGAAAAAATTAATAGTGAACACGAAGTTTCATTTTATAATATTCTTGTTAATACTACACAGACTTCGCTCTAAACTCCTTTAGTTCACAGCTTATTGACATTGTTTCGTTTTGTTGGCCCACCAGTTCTGGAAGGTCTTCCAAAAGGCTATAGCAGAGGAACAGTAAAAGAACATGTAATGTAATGACTGTTTATCAGTTAAGCATTAAGGGAAAATATTGTTCTCATAAATGTTGGCTCCAGACAGACATACTTCGGTAGGAAATTGTAACGAGTATGGTTACATGAAGTACAAGTCTAGTTCCCGCCTTGCGTGTCACGTGACCGAAATTGTAGGAAGCCATCTTGAAGTTTTGTTGTCGCTGTTCAACCGGAATAAATAAGTTGTGTTTTGCGGACTCTGTGTCTTTCCGCCTGTCGTTACATGGTGTCAGAAGTTTCCCGGATCCACACGTCACGAAAAGGAATGATTTGTGGCAGAAGCTACCGAATTTATGCCTGAAACCAGTGTTCAAAATAGCGAAAGTCCGGCTTCAAGTTTGATAACCATGGCGAATTTCCAAATACCTCCTCCTGACATACTCGAGCTAAACGATGGTTCGACAGCGTCCAATTGGCGAACTTGGGTTTCTGCTTGGAATAATTACAGGCTGGCTACGAAGCTAGATAAAGAGGAAGAAGCACGCCAAGTAGCAACACTTTTGGCCGTAATTGGAAAAGAAGCGAACAAGGTGTTTCGTACTTTCACGTGGGCCTCGCCAGACGACGCGAAGAAAATCGCTGCGGTTGTAAGCAAGTTCGAAGAGTATTGCATTCCCAGGGAAAACACTATTTACGAACGTTTTCTTTTCTTTACGCGGGATCAGCGGGAATCTGAAACTGTTGATCAATATTTGACGGAGCTTCGCCAAATTGCAGCAAATTGTGATTTCGAGTCAATCACACCCGATCAGCTTCTCCGGGATCGACTGGTGACAGGTACCAAAACTGCCAAGGTACGTGAAAATTTGCTCAAAGAGAAGAAATTGACTCTTGAGAAAGCTATAGATATCGCTCGTGCCGCCGAGAGTACGGCTGTTCAAATGAAAGTTATGTCTGCTGAGTCTGGATTGAGTGCTGTGAAAGAGAAAGAGAAAGAGCAGTCAGAAAATGTCCCATCTGTCAGCAGTGGCAGGATCAAGGACTGCAGATTCTGTGGTAGGAACCACGAAAGACGTAGCTGCCCTGCCTTTGGCCAGATTTGTGCATATTGTAAAAAAAGGAATCATTTTGTTGTCAAGTGCCCAGCAAAAAGCAAGGTGTCTTCTGTCCAAGAGCGATTTTATTTAAGTGCCGCAGGTGTTGGAAACGGAGGTCGTGAGATGGTTACCCTCACTGTATCAAAAGAGTCTAACCCCCTTTCAGGTCACGATGTAAGCTTCTTGATGGACACGGGGGCTGAATGCAATCTTTTGCCCTTGGATGTGTACAAGAAGGTGACTGGCGATCTGCACTTGAATTTCCTCAATGCACGCGGCAAGTCAATCCTGGTTTTAGCTAATGGAGATGAGCAACCCATCGAGGGCAAAGCCACAGTGTATGTCTCCCGCAAAGGAAACGCACACAAAATTGAAGTCAATGTAGTCAGAGGCCATGGGTATGAGCCCATACTGTCTAAGCAGACAATGCTGGAAATGAACTTGATAAAGATCCTAGACAGTGACCGAGATCCACGCGTCAATGTACTGAAGTCCGACACAGAGCCACTGCTGGAAGAGTATGACGATGTATTTGAAGGCCTTGGAAAGTTGGACGGACAGTACCACATTGTAACAGACGAGTCCATCAGACCTGTAGTGCATCCTCCGCGGCGTTTACCTGTTGCGATGACTGAGCGAGTTCAGCGGAAACTCGAAGAAATGGTAGCTGCTAACATAATCGAACAAGTCGACCATCCTACTGACTGGGTATCCAGTATGCTAGTGGTGACCAAGCCATCCACCGAAGCTGAGGGGGAAACCAAGTTACGCATCTGTTTGGATCCCAGGGATCTGAATCTTGCCATAAAGCGTGAACACTTCCCGATGCCGACAATTGAAGAGATTGCAACTAGGCTGAATGGGGCAAAATTGTTCAGTGTTTTTGACGCCAGTAATGGTTTCTGGCAAGTGGAACTTGACGATGAGTCTAGTAGTTTAACAACGTTTAACACCCCGTTCGGGCGCTACCGTTGGAAGCGAATGCCATTCGGCATCAATAGTGCACCGGAAGTTTGGCAGCGCAAAATGCGAGAGCACATTGAGGGGCTTAAAGGAGTAGAAGTAATTGCAGATGATTTTGTGATCGTTGGATTTGGCAACACACCTGCTGAGTGGCAGACAGACCATGACCGGAATGTGCGTGCCTTCCTAGACCGTTGCCGTGAGAGAAACCTGAAGTTGAACAAGAAGAAAGCCCGACTGAGACAGCAAGAAGTTCCCTTCATCGGACACATTCTAACCCGTGAGGGACTGAAACCAGATCCACACAAGGTTGAGGCAATTGTGGGGATGCCAGACCCGACTGATGTCCAGTCCTTACGTAGGTTCCTGGGCATGGTGAACTACTTGGCAAAGTTCCTCCCACGTCTATCCGAAGAAACAGAAGTCTTGAGAAAACTCACTGAAAAGGATGCTGAGTGGTGTTGGCTGCAAAGTCATACTGATGCTGTGGCCCATGTCAAGGAAATGATTGTATCTGCACCTGTACTTGCCTACTATGACGTGAATAAGCCAGTGGTCATTCAATGCGATGCTTCCCAAAGTGGACTTGGTGCAGCTCTGCTACAGGAGGAGCGCCCAGTGGCTTACAGCTCTCGTGTAATGACTCAAACGGAACAAAACTATGCGCAGATTGAAAAAGAGCTACTCGCCATAGTTTATGCTTGTGAGAAATTTGATCAGTACATTTTTGGAAGGAGCAATGTAATTGTGCAGTCAGACCACAAGCCGTTGGAAACCATATTCAAGAAGCCAATCCACAGTTCGCCAAAACGCCTCCAACGCATGCGTCTCCGCTTACAGAACTATGACATCCAAGTGGTATACAAGAAAGGAGAGACCATGTTCTTGGCTGACACATTAAGTCGCGCTTACTTGGAAAAGGAACCAGTGAGTCAGACCAAGGACAGTGACGTCCGTTCTGTCAGAGAACGACTGTTCGCTTTTGAGTTAGAGCAGATTAAAAATGGTGAAGATCTAAGTGTCTCCCCCACTCGCCTGGAAGAGCTGCGCAAGGAGACTGCTCAGGATGAAGAATTACAGACCCTGTCTGATGTTATTCATGAGGGTTGGCCAGAGACTCTGTCAGAAGCTCACAAATATGAGCGGCGTCGGAGGCAAGTAATTGAGCTGTATTGGAACAGCCGTGATGAGCTGACCATAGAAGATGGATTGGTATACAAGGGTCATCGCCTTGTGATACCATTTAAAGAGCGTTCTGGTGTTGTAAAGAGCCTGCATGAATCACATATTGGAATAGAAGGAACATTGCGTCGTGCCCGCGACATTGTTTACTGGCCTGGAATCACAGCCCAGCTCAAAGATCACTTGTCAAGGTGTGGAATCTGTAACCGTTATCAGCCCGAACAATGTAAAGAGCCTTTAAAGCCTCATGATGTGCCTAATTTGCCATGGCAGAAAGTTGGTGTTGATCTTTTCGTGCTGGACGGGCAATCATTTTTGATAGCTGTTGATTACTACTCTGGCTATTTTGAAGTGCAAGATATGAGTAGCACCACCAGCAACCGTGTTATCACCAATCTAAAGGCGTGGTTTTCCAGGCATGGTATTCCTGTGACTCTCATCAGTGACAATGGGCCCCCCTTCAACAGTGAAGATTTCCAGACCTTCAGTAAGGAATGGGATTTTCACCACGTCACATCAAGCCCTTATCACGCACAAAGTAATGGTCGTGTGGAAAATGCAGTTAAGACTTGCAAGTCATTGCTGACCAAAGCCCGAGCTGATAAGCGTGATCCTCTGCTGGCGTTACTTGAGTGGCGCAACACACCAACTGAGGGTATGAATGCTTCTCCTGTTCAGCTACTATATGGTAGGCGAACACGCACCCGTCTCCCAGTAGCCAAGCAATTGTTAACTCCACAGGTGATAACTGATGTCCCCGAAAAGATCAAGATTAGAAAGCAGAAGCAGAAATGCTACTATGATCGTCACTCACATGAACTGCCAAAATTGCGTGACGGTGATGCCATTAGAATGCGATTGCCACGCGAGAAGGAATGGTCACTGGGGCGCGTCATTGGAGAGGAGGGGACCCGTTCCTACTTGGTTGAAGTGAACGGAAAGCATTATCGTCGGAACCGTAAATGGCTCAGAGCAACACCCGAGGAGTTACCGGAGTCCGTGGAGACAAACCTCGACATGACCGATCCAATGGAACTGGTAGAGTCAAGTCCTGCTGAGCCGCCACAGGCAATGATACCATCATCACCAGTGGTTTCTGGGCCTCATACTGAAGGTCGTCCAGTGCGGGACCGCCGCCCCCCAGTGTGGTTAAAAGATTATGAGTGCTGAAATAAGACACTGACTCTGCCTTGTTGCCCCTTTTTTCAATTTGGCTTTATTATGTACTTTTGCAGGGGCGTTTTAATATAGGAGACTTTCTAAGGCAGATTTGAACATTATGTTATTGCTTTTTTATTATCATTAACGTTCTGTATGCATAAACTAAACTATTAGACTTAGGAAGGGAGATGTAACGAGTATGGTTACATGAAGTACAAGTCTAGTTCCCGCCTTGCGTGTCACGTGACCGAAATTGTAGGAAGCCATCTTGAAGTTTTGTTGTCGCTGTTCAACCGGAATAAATAAGTTGTGTTTTGCGGACTCTGTGTCTTTCCGCCTGTCGTTACAGAAATGAGGACAATAAGCTGAGGTGTGTTGAAAAACGTACTTACCGGGAGGGGATGGTGTTGGAGGTCGAGGCGTTGTAACTGAAATGAGAAATAATTACGAAATCAGTACAAAAACAAGAATGCACGACTTTGTTTGGACAGTTAAAAGGCAATGTCCCTAAAAGCGTTCCACTCGATTTCAGACTCGAAAACACTTTTGCCTCATATTTATATCATCAATACCACTATCCATCCTTATAAGGAAAATGCAGTTAGAATGAGGAAATAGTTTATTTTACTGCCATTATCAGCATTTCATCTCTGAACGACCGTTACCGGCTAAAATATGCAAATTTTAGACGCTGTTATTCAGGTTTTTCAAGGATCGTTAAAAGCTACTGCGGGCCGTTAAAACCTAGACCATTTGTGCTCATTTGGAAGTATATTGCTTCTTCTTACTGTTCCAATACGATTTAGCCGTATTTCTCTGTAATCAGCAAAAACAGGTTATCGTTATTCTAGTAATTCAATTAAGTAAGCAAACTGCACCAAAATATGCCTCAAAAAATTTCACAAAATTCTTAAAAGTGGCACCTGACCTAGACTTAAAAACATGTTTTAGTTAAAGATAAAGAGGTATTCTATCAATTTATGCAATAAAACTTGTGGCAAAACGCGGTTCAGGATTAAAGTTTTCGATTCAAATTTGCATATTGATGCTGAATTTTCATTGCGTGACACAGGCTGCTTTGACAGAAAAACTTCTCGTCCAGTTATTCAAATATTTGCCACGTCTTCTATTTTCCAACCAAAAACTTTATCTCTCTAGTTCTTCCTTCTTCAATGATACCTGTTGTTCCAAAATTCCACAGGCGTACGTAAGATGCAGTTTTAAGCTTGATAAATCCCAACATTTGTGTTTAAGTGCAGTGTTCTTTAAATTGTCAAGATGCAGATTTCAAATTTCTTTTCAGAAGCAAACCTCTTTTACTTTAAAATGTGGTCCAGTGTGAAGCAGCTGCATTACCCAGTATTTGATACGACTTTATCTCCATCACATTTTAAAAATGAACGTTAGATGTTAAAAAAGTAAATCTCCCACAGCGTTATTAAATATGTGCGAACAGGTCAGAAACTTTTGGACAAGGACTACAAGAACTGGAATGCGGACCGCGAATAAATAGTTTTGCTTTATTTAATTATCACTTAACAGGAGCACACTTCTTTATCTAATTTAAAGACCTTTCCTAATGAAATTTCAATAAGATGGTTTCGTCCTGTCACTGTCTGTTTCTTCTATTGAGAGTGGTCAGCTATATTGCACACGCTCCTTGGTCCACAGTCCGGAATCCAACGCCACGCACTTACACAGCCAGTCGGCAGCGAAGTCGGCACGCGCAAATACTACAGCGCTGATACCACAAATTCAACATGAATTTCGAATCGTGCAGCTTTAGGCAAATTAAGAAAATAGCGTGTGGAAGTTCGCGCAATTTGTCCCAAATGGTTAAAGTAGATGAATGTCAGGACACAATTACGACTCAGCTTGAAACCTGTCATCTATCAAAGTCTGGACTCAGTGAAGCGGAACTAATACTGTCAAGGGCCGGTCATTTTGACCTTACGAAAGATCAAATACAACAGATGGTAATTTGTCCACAACATCGGCATAAACTCGGAAAATTTTGGCGGCCACCTCGTTCTTGCCAGTATCCATCGCATAGTGGACCAAGAGAGAAACATTGTAACGAAAGGCATGTAATTGGTTTGGAGACTGCGAAGAACATACAGTCGGTTTTCAAAGTCACCGTGGGAATAGGATCACGTAAGAATTAAGAACACCACGTGACGAGGCGGCCATGGTGAAGGTCAAAACAAAAGAATATTTCCTCGAAGAATTTAAATGAAAATAGATTTTAGTTCCCAGAGGAGAGAAATGCTTTTGTTTTTGACCACCAACATGGCCGCCGTGACGTCACTTGCAAACCAGCAATACCGTAAAATTCCGAAAATAAGCCCCGGAACTCATATTTTTCAAAGACCGTTTTTGAGGGGCTTCTATACGGAGGAAAATTTGGGTGTCAAAATCGATTGGGCTAGCCATAGAAGTACATTTACCGTTTTTACTTTGTTTTACTTTGTATTTAAGGGCAATTTTCCAAGTACAAGCCCCGGGGGGCTTATATTTGGCGGGGCTTAATTATGCACGGAGTGGCTTATTTTCGGAATTTTACGGTAATTTAATTACTTAATTCTTTTTCAAGATGAGTGTTTTTCTTCTTCGAGAAGACAAAGGGAAAAGGGAAAAATTTTTGATGATAATGATAATGACGACGACGATGATGATGACGAAGTACTGTAATTGTTACTGTTGTCATAAAAATTGCAAGACCATGATGAACTCAGTAGTTCACTCAATCTTTTCTGTTCAGTAATATGTGGGAAGTGTAGAAGCAAACATAAGGAAATGATGGACAAAAGTAGGAAATGGCTTAAGTTAGATCCTGATAAGGAAGAAGAATGCGATCCGCATCATAGTGCTGCAGCTTACGGCTTAAGAAACAGGTAAACGATCGTTGTTGGCGGCTATCTACCTCTCCTTGTAGACGCCTTCATTCTCCGTGTTGATGATGTAAGAAATTGACCTCTGAACAAACCCCTTAAAGGTCTTGGGATATCTAAACACTTTTCTGAAAGACCGCATTTGGCCCGTTCAGGACCAAAGGTACACACCGGGTTTACTACATTACGCGCTGCGGCATACATCATTCCGATTTTGCGACTCAACTGCTGCGCTCATTTGCGAAATGCGATTATTTTGAGGGCGGCGTTTACTTAAAAATCCTCATCGATTTATAAAAAAATTGGTTACTTTTGGCGGAAAAAATGGGCTTGCTAACTTTCGCCGTTCCGAACTACAAAACAGTGCTAGGCACATAAATAAGTTTCCCACACTGTTTTAGGAAGAGTGTCATGTTCGGGTTGTGTTTTCTTGCTTTCACGGGGGGCGGGGGTGGGGTGGGGTTTTAAATAGAGGCAGCACTTCATCAAGGGTGACGCAATATTGCGTCCATGACAATGTCCGTTTACTTAAGATGTCATATTCCAAAAGTGCCAAAATGTTTTGTTTCCAACTCTTGGCGAACTGTAGTGCAGTGTTAACAAAACAAATTTTAAAGACGCCTTTTATTTTATCAGGCTGCTAAAAGAAACTTTCGTGCCTGAGACCCCACAAACGGACAGGCTTGCTGGCGCCAACTGGACGTCTGGATGTTGGAGTGGGGTTGGTAGTGGTAGTTCGCGGGAAGACATACATACAGACGAAATTCCTGAAGTATCCGATGACGTCGTTGCTGATTTTAACGAGGGAATGGCGAAAATAGCTAGACATTCAAAAAGGGAAGACCTCACGCCACTAACATTCCAACTGTCCACGACATGGGAGGAAGCAATACCGGATGAAAGAAAAACTTGCATAGAGAAAGCAACGAAAGCATGTGAAGTAATCTGCAGTGTTATAGCTCCGAAAGAAGGCGAAAAACTTTTTCAAGCGATGCACCAGCCTACCGCGAACGATCTTGATGAACCAACAGAGGATCTTATTGCCTTGATGTCCGCATATCGAGATGCCATGACAAAAAATGTTAAGATTCAAATACTCAGCATCTATGCTTATCGGTATACCATGAAGCTGTTACAGAAATTCCACGAGCCTTATAAAAAGATAAGTTTGAGACAAATAAAAAGGGCGAGATCACTGCAAGAAAACGCAATGCAAGAAAACGAAGGCCGGGGTCAAATGTCCCGAAAGTATTCAGCCATCGAGTACGTCTGGACACAAACAAAGTCGACCACTTTATAGATTTTGTTAACCGTCCTTATTTCAACCAAGACGTCGCCTTTGGAACGCGAACACTGACCTTACATGGGGAAGGCAAAATAACAATGCCCAACGTAATCCGGACCGTGACTAGATCGACCATAATTATGCAGTACCTTCAATATTGCGATGAAGAATCATTTGAACCGGCTAGCCGCTCAACCCTTTGTCGCATTCTTGAAGTGAGAGAGGCTTCACAGCAGAAGTCTCTCAGTGGTCTGGACAACATTGCAGCAGAAGGGGTCGCATCTTTTGAGCGGCTGTTGAGTATTCTAGAAGAGCTGAATCAGGCTGGTGCCGACAAAAGAAGAGTTACGGAACTGGCAAAGAAATTGAACGATGGGAAAAGATAGCTGAAGACGGAGTTTAAAGTGAACTGTTCAGCAGAGGAGAGTGAGTGCGCAGACCACTGCAGAAAATTTGCGTTAAGCGATCCAGTTGATCCATGCTTCAACCATCAGTGCTCACACTCACACAATATGGTGTGTGAACAATGCAAACAATTGAAGGCAACGTTAGACGAGATGGAAGAAAGTACAAAGAAACACTCCAGCCATCTTTACAGCCAAGAACAAAAGCATGATCTTCTTTACGATTTTGAAAGATCTAAGAATTGCATTTTTCTTTGGAAATCTCATGCCTTAATCTCTGTCAACCAAGAATCTGCCAAACAAGAAGCCCTCCAAAGTCTTGACAGTCAGTCAGTCCTTGTTGTTATCGACTGGGCGATGAAATTTCTTCAAATGAAATACAGAGAAAAACAAAGTGAATGGTTTGCTAAAAGAGGCCTTAGCTGGCATATAAGCAGTGTGATCTCAAAAGACCAAGAAACGCAGAAAGCTAAGGTCCTGTCGTATGCCCATCTATTAGATTCGTGTTGTCAAGATTGGTATGCGGTGGTATCTATTTTAGAAAACCTTTTTCAAGACATCAAAATAAATTTTCCAAATGTTTAGCACGCATTTCTACGTTCTGACGAGGCTGGCTGCTACCATTGCAATCACCTAATAGCAGCAGTCAAAGATATTGGAGATCGAGTGGGAATTACAGTTGCACGTTATGACTTTTCAGAACCCCAGCAATGAAAGGATGTTTGTGACAGGGTGCTTTGTCCCATGAAAGCAGCCATAAGAAAGTATTGCGCGGAAGGCCATGACATCATGAACGTAGGAGCAATGCACGAGGCCCTTAAGGAACGGCCTGTCAAAGGAACGACAGCGGCTGTAGCCATTTTGGATGAGTCATCCAAAATTCTTGAGGTTCAGAAGATAAAACAATTTAGTGAGTTGCACAACTTTAGATACGAAGAGAGTGGGATAAGAGTGTGGAAAGCTTACGCTGTTGGGATCGGCAAGCTTATCCCTTGGCAATTTTTGTACATACGGCACCAGGGCTGCACAAATATATCATTAATGGAGGGAAAAGGATTCTTCACCAACACAGAAATAAGAGACCTTCATCGCCCAAGAAAGTGTCAAGCAAGGAAAGACAACGTTGAAATTGATGAATGCTGAATAGAGTCTGCTGTCCCTTTTATCAGACAAAAGGGACAACAATATTTCTTCAGTCTTGTAACTGAATCAATTAAGCTTTTATTGTGCAAGTCTTAGTAATTTGTTTTTTCCAAAAATTCTTTGGTATGTTGAGTTTTTTCGTATTTGTTATGTGACTTTTAGCCGATGACCCGAAACGGAGACGCTTAATTCGATAAAATATTTAAATAATCTAATTGTTTTTTTATAAACCCGCCAATCGAACACTGTCGAGCTCACTTAACTCACTCTCCATCAAGGAATAACCAAAGTTCGAGAAATCAAAATTCCAACTAGAATTCAAGGCTCGATCTTCAACTGTCCAGTCTGTCTCGGAATTCCCAGAAGAGAAAGCACATAGAATAACAACCCAAATACAGACTGAAATATGACCATTATGACTGATGCTAGAATTTTCATATATCGAACTTAAGCTACTGACAACGTGTAGCACGGCCTATTATATTTGCGATTAGTGCCGGGTTGGTTGATTCATCACGCCTTAATAATGTACTATATGACCTACTATTACTAAAGTTGCTTAAGTTAAGGTATCTAGACATTGACTGTACACATTTCACTGTTTTCAAGCAAAAATAGCAATCAGTTTAGTCGTGATGGGAATTCATAAACATGTAATTAAAATGTGGACTAGACGTGAATAGACACCCTATTCTGGTTTTCGATTCCTCGGCTTTTGGAGTCCAATCCCCATTTTCACAACTTATCTTTAAGGACTACTGTGTACTCTCGTCCCATACAGCGTAAAGGTCAATTCGTGAAGGACTTGCCCGCTGTAAAATGTAAATACTTAATTTTAAAGGTAAAAAAAATTTCCCTAAAAACGCAACTGTTGTACGTCGAATAAAGCACGTTTGGAAGGGCGAGACTAACAAGGTTAGTGGCAAAGGTAGTAAACTTAATGGTCTACACTTCCGTTCTGTTTTCCTGTAAATAAAGTACAAAAAAGTTGCCTAATGGCATTTTTTATTATTTTTAAGCTTAATAATATCAATAATTATAACAAAATATTACAACAAGCAAATGCGATGACCTTTCTAAAGTCTCGCCTGTGACTATGCTTCCAATGAAACCGTTAAAACGATTAATTTAGTAAATAAAAATTAAGGTTTGGCTGCTGAACTTTTAGGAATAATTATATTTCTGAAGATCTATTTATTGAAAAAGGAAGAAAACGAAGAAACATAATTTTTTTCGGTTAAAAAAACATATTTTACTTCCGAGCGGCAAGTATTTGGAGAAATTTCCCGTCGAAGCAGCCAGTGTCACGCAACGCGAATTCTGCATCAATATGTAAATTTGACTCGAAACCTTAAAGTCTGAATCGCGTTGTGCCACAACTTTTATTGCATAAATTGATAGAATACCTCTTTATCTTTAACTAAAACATGTTTTTAAGTCTAGGTTAGGTGCCACTTTTAAGAATTTTGTGAAATTTCTGAGGCATATTTTGGTGCAGTTTGCTTACTTAATTGAATTACTAGAATAACGATAACCTGTTTTTGCTGATTACAGAGAAATACGGCTAAATCGTATTGGAACAGTAAGAAGAAGCAATATACTTCCAAATGAGCACAAATGGTCTAGGTTTTAACGGCCCGCAGTAGCTTTTAACGATCCTTGAAAAACCTGAATAACAGCGTCTAAAATTTGCATATTTTAGCCGGTAACGGTCGTTCAGAGATGAAATGCTGATAATGGCAGTAAAATAAACTATTTCCTCATTCTAACTGCATTTTCCTTATAAGGATGGATAGTGGTATTGATGATATAAATATGAGGCAAAAGTGTTTTCGAGTCTGGAATCGAGTGGAACGCTTTTAGGGACATTGCTTCTTAACTGCTTGACTTCAAGACTATTTAAGAAGGAATTGGCTTAGAATATCAACACCCTTTAATATACACTTCATTGTGTTTATCAGATCTGCGGAGATTATAGTTCCATTTGTTTTGTAACTTAGCGTTAATATATAAATTCATTATTTTAATTTTACATTACCATTATTCGTTGAAAAAGAGTAACTTAGAGTTCGCTTCGCGCTGGCTGCCATATTTCTGCAAGTTAATTATGACCTACAATAGCGAACACAAAATTGATTCTTTTTTTACAGTACATGCGTGGTATATTTCCATACTTGCCTGCTTCACGCTGCTGATTGCTAACCGTGTATTTCAAGAAGTTACTTATTTTGTTTTACCTTCTAAACGGTGTTGTTATTGTAATTTTGAAGCACTTACTTGAAGAACAAAATCCCGACTGCAAAGAAAAGTCATCGATTGCAATATCGCCGGTGTAGCTACTTCCTCTTTCTCCTCTAAATTTTACCTGAGGTAGATGGAAGAATGTATAAGTTCAGGTGCTTACCGTCTGTGAATATATAGACTTGATTAATCGATTAAAAAAATTGTCTCGTGCAAAGCGTAAATCGTAAAAGATGCGATCTGATGGAGTTATGGGGCGATCTAACCACCAACTGCATATTTCGTGCTTTCGTCTTTTTTCCGCGAGAAATGTTTAAATTTTAAGGCGCAAAAACTGCACGTGCTTTTATTTTCTAACAAGTAGAAAGCAAACGTTTCAAAGAAAGCTGTTGGGTCCTATCCTTCATGGTTTATACGGTTTAACTAACAACACTTTTTGAATCAAGTGCTGCGAAATGCACGCCAAGAGGCTATTCAAACTAGAAACAACCAATTTAAAATGTCATTTGTCCCGCTTTAGCTAATCACCTTGGAATTTTACTATAATAAGCAGCGAACCAAAAACAAACGAAAAAAAGAAACAAATTTTGAGGGTATTTAGGTACGTGTAAAAGCCGTAATTTTCAAATACTGAGCGAGACGATAATTCACAAATTACATCATCATAATCATGACTAATAATTGCCCATTTCCAGAGCAACGAGACGGCCCATGGACCCTGGCTCCTATTTCACAGAGGCTGAATAAGTTAATGTATAACTGTCAAGATTTAGTTCTTCCTCTATGATAAGGTGTTTAATGTCTCAAAAAATGGTGGTGCTGTGTCAGAGGTGAAATAATTTTGTGTAATGAGAAAAGTACGTAGTAGATTATTAGCGTTTTCATACTGAACGATCGCAAATGACCAGAAACATACCAAAATGACAATAGAAAATGTTTTCAGCAACGATGAAAATTTTTCTTACCGGGTACGCTGCCCAGTAATATATAGTAATACTTGCATCAAACCACCTGTTGCCTTGGTTACCACTTTTAGAGAACACTCTTCTGCTATTGATTGTCACATCCAGTCTCCCAATCGTTGCACCATACATGTGGTAGGAGAATTTAAGGCACATGGTTCCTCTGAACCTCTGCATGGGGCTGATTAGTATCGCATAATCTCCCCGTACTCGAGGACTAGACGTTTCTATGTACATGTAATATCCTGTGGAAAAATAAATGTGACTGACTTTTTCGAACTCTTCCAACAAAGTTATAGCTGACCTTTTCTGCCATTGCCCATCACAACCTTGGAAAAATCGAGACCATTCAAACTACGATATTAATACTTGAATGGTAAAGAGTTTTAAGCTGTTTCTCTTGATGTCTGCTAAACTTAATGAGGAACTCATGTGACGTTGAAATTACGTCATTTTTTCTGGACAGCTGGCAGGCGTCCTTTCAGATCTTACAGTTAAGTGGTATACTCAGAGCAGGCACTTTTTAACCCCCCCCCCCCCCCACCCCCCCCTCCTCTCCCACAGGTTAAATAAGGCTAACAACTTCCATTGTTAATAAACATCATCATCATCATCATCAGCAACAGCAGTAGCAGCATAAGAACTATCGTTAGTTCTGTATTTTCATTGTTAATTAACAACGCCCGAAATTTACTTTCAAATTAGAAGACAAGCCGTCTGATTTCAAAATAATAATTCTAAAGTTTTATGTTTTGTTAACCTACCGCTTCCAGAAGTATGGTCAGAAGAGGGTCCTGTTGGAGAAGACGATGTACCTCCTTTATTTCGAGTCCAGTCAAACGTGTCATTTTTGTCCTGTGTAAAGCCACACATTGAGTTGTCAAAGTTGCAGGCGGTGGCTAATGAAAACAAAAACAAAACATGAGGGTAAAACAGTTGGCTCCACCAAATCGATTGATACATACAGTTTCATGCTCATTTCCAAGTAGGAAGGAAGGCCCACAGAGTGAGGCAAGTCTTTCCAATTTTACATTGTTCTCGTGATAATCATGTCACCATATTATAAATTAGCATTCTTGCTAAAGCAGCTGAACCTAACTTTAATGAAGAGTACCCACTTAATAAGGACGTTTTTGTCATGGACAGTTTCAACGAAATGTCCTCAAAATTAACCTAGATAATAAGGCCAAAAGCTAATAGGGGCCCTGTTTCATAACAAAATAGTGCCTTTAACAACTGCCTTTTATTTTTATCAGTTTTGAACTTGACTTTCAAGCTTGTTTCACTAGTTCATGAATTGTTATGAGGTCGCACTTAAATAAAGGTTTTTTTTTACAGTGAAAACTTCCTCTATTTGTCAAGCAAGTTTAAAAATATTTTTATAACCAACTTCGTTTCAGTTTAGTGCTAGCTCCAAAGACTTTTTTTTTACGTCCTGAAGGCTTTGTAGGAGGGTTTTTTTAATTTTTAATACAAGTACAAACGTTTATAAACACCGTTATAATTATCAACCACTTGTTAACAAAGGTTTACGAACACTTACAGAGTTTTTTTTAGTTAGTGACTAGCTAAGTTACAAGATATACTTCTTTTCTAGTTTTGACAGCAAAATATTGAACTAGCACAAATTGACAATTACAAAAAAAGGAAAAACGACAACAACTTAGAAAAAGGAAACAAAAAGAAAAATTAACGTCACAAGTGTATATTAGAGGTGTTTAAAGATATTTTGGAAGGGAGTAGAAATCTTATTTCCGAAAGCTATTTGTTTGTGAATAGTCAGTGTTTTACGTAGAAGTGTAAGAAAAGTAGCAAAGGAGAGTTTTATGTCGTGTAGACAGCTGCATTATATTCAGAATTTCAAAATATGAAGTGTTTAGTTCAATGAATATCTGTGCTCTATATTATTAAAAACCCCATATATAATTATACTATTTGATAACGTGAGAGATTGTTTGTTTTGTTGACCCACCAGCTCTGGAAGGTCTTCAAAAAGGCTATAGAAGAGGAGCAGTATAAGAACATGTGATCTAATGACTGTATATCAGTTAAGCATTGAGGGAAAATATTGCTGTCACAAATTTTGGCTTTAGACAGACTTGCTTCGGTAGGAAATGTGAACACTAAGCTGAGGTGTGTTGAAAAACGTACTTACCGGGTGGGGATGTTATTGGAGGTCGAGGCGTTGTAACTGAAATGAGAAATAATTACGAAAACAGTACAAAAACACGAATGAACGACTTGGTTGTGGACAGTTGACTGCTTGACATTGTTTTACATCTGTGTTTTCACTTGTAGTTTTTTTTTTGTTATTTTGCGTTTCTTAGGGACTAATTGGTGCAAATATATATATTTGCAAGAGCAAGAAATTTAGTTGTCAGTTCTCTCAGTTTAGGTTCTCAATTTTGGCTCAAGTTGTCGACGTTTTTACCGCTTGCCAGTTTCAAACATTCGGTAGGATTTATTCTGCTTGTTCTTTTCTGTTTGCTCCCGGTTTACGTTATTCCTATGTTACATTTTTTATGTTTATAAGTTTTCCTGTCTTCTTGTTTCTTAAGCGAACTTCTTTTTCTCTGTCTGTCCGTCGGATAAAAAGTGTTAAAGGAGTGTTCCGAAAAAATTAATAGTGAACACGAAGTTTCATTTTATAATATTCTTGTTAATACTACACAGACTTCGCTCTAAACTCCTTTAGTTCACAGCTTATTGACATTGTTTCGTTTTGTTGGCCCACCAGTTCTGGAAGGTCTTCCAAAAGGCTATAGCAGAGGAACAGTAAAAGAACATGTAATGTAATGACTGTTTATCAGTTAAGCATTAAGGGAAAATATTGTTCTCATAAATGTTGGCTCCAGACAGACATACTTCGGTAGGAAATGAGGACAATAAGCTGAGGTGTGTTGAAAAACGTACTTACCGGGAGGGGATGGTGTTGGAGGTCGAGGCGTTGTAACTGAAATGAGAAATAATTACGAAATCAGTACAAAAACAAGAATGCACGACTTTGTTTGGACAGTTAACTGCTTGACTTCAAGACTTTTTAAGAAGGAATTGGCTTAGAATATCAACACCCTTTAATATACACTTCATTGTGTTTATCAGATCTGCGGAGATTATAGTTCCATTTGTTTTGTAACTTAGCGTTAATATATAAATTCATTATTTTAATTTTACATTACCATTATTCGTTGAAAAAGAGTAACTTAGAGTTCGCTTCGCGCTGGCTGCCATATTTCTGCAAGTTAATTATGACCTACAATAGCGAACACAAAATTGATTCTTTTTTTACAGTACATGCGTGGTATATTTCCGTACTTGCCTGCTTCACGCTGCTGATTGCTAACCGTGTATTTCAAGAAGTTACTTATTTTGTTTTACCTTCTAAACGGTGTTGTTATTGTAATTTTGAAGCACTTACCTGAAGGACAAGATCCCGACTGCAAAGAAAAGTCATCGATTGCGATATCGCCGGTGTAGCTACTTCCTCTTTCTCCTCTAAATTTTACCTGAGGTAGATGGAAGATTGTATAAGTTGAGGTGCTTACCGTCTGTGAATATATACATTTGATTAATCGATTAAAAAAATTGTCTCGTGCAAAGCGTAAATCGTAAAAGATGCGATCTGATGGAGTTATGGGGCGATCTAACCACCAACTGCATATTTTGTGTTTTCGTCTTTTTCCGCGAGAAATGTTTAAATTTTAAGGCCTAAAAACTGCACGTCCTTTTATTTTCTAACAAGAAGAAAGCAAACGTTTCAAAGAAAGCTGTTGGGTCCTATCCTTCATGGTTTATACCGTTCAACTGACAACCGTTTTTGAATCAAGTGCTGCGTAGTCACGCCAAGAGGCTATTCAAACCAGTAACAACCAATTTAAAATGTCATTTGTTCCGCTTTAGCTAATCACCTTGGAATTTTACTATAATAAGCAGCGAACCAAAAACAAACGAAAAAAAGAAAAAAAAAAAACAATTGTCGTAAGTTTTAAATACTGACCGAGACGATAATTCTCAAATTACATCATCATTATCATGACTAATAAAAGCCATTTCATGAGCAACGAGACGGCCTATGGACCCTGGCTCCTATTTTACAGAGGCTGAATAAGTTAATGTATAACTGTTAAGATTGAGTTCTTCCTCTATGATAAGGTGTTTAGTGTCTCAAAAAATTGTGGTGCTGTGTTAGAGGTGAAATAATTTTGCGTAATAAGCAAAGTACATAGTAGATTAATAGCGTTTTCATACTAAAGGATCGCAAATGACTAGAAACATACCAAAGTGACAATAGAAATTGTTTCCAGCAAAGATGAAAATTTTTCTTACCGGGTACACTCCTGAGTAATTTATAGTAATACTTGCATCAAGCCACCTGTTGCCTTGGTTACCACTTTTAGAGAACACTATTGTGCTATTGATTGTCACATCCAGTCTCCCAATCGTTGCACCATACATGTGGTAGGAGAATTTAAGGCACTTGATTCCGCAGAAGCTCTGCTTGGGGCTGATTAGTATTGCATGATCTCCCTGTACTCGAGGACTAGACGTTTCTATGTACATGTAATATCCTGTGGAAAAATAAATGTGACTGACTTTTTCGAACTCTTCCAACAAAGTTATAGTTGGCCTTTTCTGGTTTCATGCCATTGCCCATCACAACCTTAGAAAAATCGAGACCATTGAAACTACGATATTAATACTTGAATGGTAAAGAGTTTTAAGCTGTTTCTCTTGATGTCTGCTAAACTTAATGAGGAACTCATATGACGTGGAAATTACGTCATTTGTTCTGGACAGCTGGCAGGCGTCCTTTCAGATCTTATAGTTAAGTGTTATACTTAGAGCAGGCACTTTTTAACTCCTCCCCTTCTCCCACAGGTTGAATAAGGCTAACAACTTCCATTGTTAATAAACATCATCATCATCAGCAGCAGCAGCAGAACCAGCAGCAGCATTAGAACCAGCGTTAGTTCTGTATTTCCATTGTTAATTAACAACGCCAAATTTACTTTTAAATTAGAAGACAAGCCCTCTGATTTTAAAATAATGATTCTAAAGTTTTATGTTTTTGTTAACCTACCGCTTCCAGAAGTATGGTCAGAAGAAGGTCCTGTTGGAGAAGACGATGTACCTCCTTTATTTCGAGTCCAGTCAAACGTGTCATTTTTGTCCTGTGTAAAGCCACACATTGAGTTGTCAAAGTTGCATGCTGTGGCTAATGAAAAAGAAAATAAATTAAAACATGAGGGTGAAACAGTTGACTCCACCAAATCGATTGACACATACAGTTTCATGCTCATTTCCAAGTAGGAAGGGAAGCCGACAGCGTGAGGCAAGTCTTTCCAATTTTACATTGTTCTCGTGATAATCATGTCATCATATTATAAATTATCATTCTTGGATATGGTCCTTGCTAAAGCAGCTGAACCTAACTTTAATGAAGAGTACCCACTTAACAAGGACGTCTTTGTCATGGACAGTTTCCTTGGTCTGTTACCACGAAATGTCCTCAAATTTAACCCAGATAATAAGGCCAAAAGCTGTTTCTTAACAAAAAAAATTCCCTTAACAACTGCCTTCTTATCAGTTTTGAACTTCACTTTCAAGCTTGTTTCACTAATTTATGAATTGTTATGAGCTCTCACTCAAATAAAGTTTTTTTTTTTGACAGTGAAGACTTTCTCTATCTGTCAAGCAAGTTTAAAACTATTTTGATAACCAACTTCGTTTCAGTTTAGTGCTAGCTCGAAAGACTGTTTTCTTTCCTCCTGGAGGCTTTGTAGCAGGCTTTTTTAATTTTTAATGCAAGTAAAAACATTTACAAACACCGTTATAAGTATCAACCACTTGTTAACAACGGTTTACGAATACTTAAACGGTTTTTTCAGTTAGTGACTAACTAACTATATTTGGAAGCACGAGATGTAATTTCATGTTGGAGAAAACTTTTTTCGTCACTGGATTTCGAGCACAGCTCGGATTGTGAAAAGTTCGAATTTAAAGAAAGTTGAATTTTTCCAAGTATATTTCATATTTGTTTCCTACTCGCCGAGAGAATTTGATGGGAAAATTATCAGAAATATCTACTTCTAAACGAAAATGGAATATAAGGACCTTAGAGTGAGTCGTTGTTACGTCTTTTTCGCTAGCAAGCATTTAAAATGTATAGTACGAATCGTTTTCTTACCAAGGTTTACGAATACTTAAACGGTTTTTTCAGTTAGTGACTAACTAACTATATTTGGAAGCACGAGATGTAATTTCATGTTGGAGAAAACTTTTTTCGTCACTGGATTTCGAGCACAGCTCGGATTGTGAAAAGTTCGAATTTAAAGAAAGTTGAATTTTTCCAAGTATATTTCATATTTGTTTCCTACTCGCCGAGAGAATTTGATGGGAAAATTATCAGAAATATCTACTTCTAAACGAAAATGGAATATAAGGACCTTAGAGTGAGTCGTTGTTACGTTTTTTTCGCTAGCAAGCATTTAAAATGTATAGTACGAATCGTTTTCTTACCAAGGTTCCCTCCTGGCGTCGTGGGGATGAGAGGTGAGGGGGGTGGTGGTGGTGATCCTCCTAAACATAACACAACCAAAGTTAATCAGCTTAATGTAATATATCAAACACGAATAAGATCTTTTCGTCCGATTTTCAAAAGCGGTTTGGAGAAACAAGGCGCAGCAGAGTTCATTTTTTAACACTCTTTGAGGTGTTTTTTACAGCTTTTCAAACTATTAAAAAGGCCTGGATAAACTCTATTCAAATGTTTACCGAATTTATGATAATGATTAAGATCACATTTCCAAACGTCCCATTTCTTTTGTAGCTTATTATCATGTATTATTAATGTTTGAGAATTTTGCTTCCCCTTCCACTTTGGGATAATTGCTTCCTATTATAACTGGTCACAATTAGCGTTTCTTGAAGCTTTCTTCATCAAGAATTTGAAGCCTACTATCAACGAAGGACTTAAAACCTCTAGAGAATTAGACCTTTTCCTCCGATTACCAAGTATTCTAGTTATATTACGTAATGTTAACGCGTCTATGATATTAAAGTCGCCTAATGTAAATTGATATCTTTACAGGACTAGGACTCTGTAATAGAACCGAAACATTGTAAGTTCCAACTTTCTTGTAATAGAACAAAACTTGGTTTCTACAATGACATCAATTCGCGGCCTTGCTTTCTTCATTTTGTATTCGAAACTGTCAGATAGCTCTGGATATTACAGCAAGTTAAATATAAAGTCATACTTGGTGGGTCACATGTGGCGCGCTAACGTTAACCCAGTTTATGAAGCATAATGCAACGCGTATCCTTATAGTCTTTCCCCTCAGTATGTGTGCGTTAATAGTTTATCGACGGGGTTAAGCACAATGTTTACTGACAAGGCATTCGTCAGGTCTTTTTTTTCGAGAGCTATTTAACACTCAAAACCAGATTTTAAAGTACGTAGCTCGCAACTTCAAAGAAAAATATAAGAAAACCACCATTAATAGCAAAGGAGAAACTAATTGCACCACTTTTACTTCTCTACAATGATTTTTTAGTTCTGCTGGTCTGCGCTAGGCCCTTATTCTCTGCTCCAAATTTGATGCTTAATTTTCTCTCCATTTTATCGATTGTGTGAAACTGTTTTGTTTACCGTTTTCGATATGGTCCATATGGAGAACGCAGAGCATCTACTCGAATGTCGGTGTTTCTTCTTTAAGATTTACGTTACTTTAAAAATTCGCTTCTTTCTTTGGGGATATAACTTTCGAATTTTACAGTGTAAGGTTTTCTGCAGAAGGTTGTCGGAATGAACAAACAGCTAACTTAGTTCTCGCCTATAGTTAAATTAATTAAATGTGACTAGTCCCAAACCTCCTGCGCCACCTCCCAGTCCGGTATGTTGTTTGATCCAAGAGCGGAATTGAGTTACTCGTGCAAACACAGTGAAGATCTGTCTGGCGTTACATGATCTAGAACCCCAACTGACCGCTCCATGCAGAGTGTATGTTCTCCTATCGGAATTCAGGCACACATACGGGCCTCCACTGTCACCATGACAACCACTTAAAATGGTGTTCTCCACACCAGCGCACAACATTTGACGAGTGAAAGAAATTGAAACTGGAAAAAAACACAATACAAAGAGAATGAAAATGTCATTAATCCAGTCCCACTGAACAATGTCAAAATCTTAAACCGACTAGAAATCTAAATCAATTGTTTCTTTCTTGCGCTAACTCTCAGTTACTCACTTCTGTAGTCAGGCCGATCAATAGGGGATAGCATGGGGGACTGTATCATATTTTAAATCTTGTGCACTTTGTAAAAACAACTGTTTTCCTAGTGAAGCGGATAAGCTTGGCAGAACTAGTTTTCCTGTAAATTCTTCCGACTATTTTAAATTTTAAATTTGCTGAATTCTTTGCTTCTGAAACTTCAGTCAGATAAATACACGGATACCATTTGACCGGAAGTGCCCTTCAGTTCATACATTTGTTTAATATTATTGTCAATGAATGAGTTTTCTTTCATCAGACACAGGAGGCCCTCCAAATCATTTCAATCTCGGAATCAAAATATTCATTTCTAATGGGGCACAGATATTAGCGGGAAGTAGTTTTTTTCTAGAATTGGGTAGGGCGGGGGTAAGGCGAGATTGGGAAAAAGATGGTGGATAATTATTATTATTATTGTGGCCAAAATATCTTTTGACGACCTATTTATCCTCTAAGTGTCATTGTCATAGCCTGAATTGTCGGGTAGTTACGGAGGGAGGGCGGAATCCGCCCAACCCACCCGAGCCCCCAAAAGCCTGGTCTAGATAGGATAAATCAGATTTGAATGCCTCCAATCAAAAATTCCGGATTTGCACCTTGGTTATGGTTAAGGCCATATTGCAACCCTCTTTTGTTTGCCACCTTGTAAAATTTCATCCTGATATGGTGGAAGGTACAAATTAGACTTTTCCACTGGGAAAACTTGGTATATTTAAGTTATTGTTTGAATTTGTTGTTATTATTATTATTATTATTATTATTATTATTATTATTATTATTATTATAATTATTATTATTATTATTATTATTATTACTATTATTATTATTATTATTATTATTATTATTATAATTATTATTATAATTATTATTATTATTATTATTATTATTACTATTATTATTATTATTATTATTATTATTATTATTATTATTATTATTATTATTATTAGGGGTATCGAATGGTCTTTGCGAGCATGCGAGCAGTGTGTTTATTTTTGCGAGCACGAGCAGTTGTCAATTTTTTCTTGCGAGCAGCAAACATTTTAGAAAATACAGTTGGCGAGCAGCGAGCACTTTAGAAAAATACAGATGGCGAACAGCGAGCACTTTAGAAAAATACAGATGGCGAGCAGCGAGCACTTCGTAAGTTTTCCGCTAGCCGGAATCTCTCTTTTATTAATAGGATACGTTGTTTTGCGCCAAGTAATAGAACAATAGTTACAGGCTGAACTGTTGAAGAAAGACTGCCGGAAACCAGAGGTAAGGATGCTTCAACCTTTTTGTTTTAACCATATCATAACTGATTGATCGTTTATATACGTATAAAAAATAACTACAAAGGAGGATTAACGAAATTTTGAGCAATCGAGCACATGTTAACGGAATGCGAGCATGCGAGCAGTTGCAAAAATTTTGCTCGAGCTCGAGCAAGCGAGCACACGTGCAATTTTTACGTGCAATTCGAGCAAAGGCCAAATTTTGCGACAAAAAAATTATAAACAAGACCTTGAAATAAAATAATTTAAATTAAGTTACAGAGAAAAAGTGCTTACGCATGATTCGACCGATTTCTCTAAAACAATGAAGTTAGTTACATGGCGTAAGGACGTTAAATTGATAAAACTAATAAACTTAAAAATCACCTGTTATTAATATATTAAATAGATATGGTTTGGAGACATTTGTACTCAAGTTACTCTTTCAGACATACCTCCTGAGGACTGAATCTTCTGTCTGCACCTTGAATCGCTGATTGGCGGCATCATGGCTTGTTGCAAAATGTGATATGAGCTTCCAGGATGTCTGATCTTTCCCCAGCCTAGTTAATGCAAAGTAAAATGGCTTTAGTTTTAAAATAACTCGATCAGGCGTCCCGGCAAACAAGGGGAAATTTGACAACCTCGAGGAAACTGTTTAGTTTAGCCAGACAATTTTTCGGACACCCAAGAAAATTCCAATTACAAGAGTTTTTGGAAAAGTTAGTTTTCGTGTCAGTTCTTGTTCATTGTTCACAAAAATGTTAACTCAAAAGCTTTATGTTCAAGTTAATTATCATTCTACAGTTGACAATCTAATATCCTTTTCGTATTTACAGTGCTTGCAGCCATTCTTAATGGACTATAAAAACTGATAAGATCATCGGCATGTTACAATTCATCCTGCCTTACCTGTGATGTAGCATTTCGATCCTGTTGGAATATCTGAATCATGATTCGGCAGACAGACGGGATTCACTCGCTGTGACAGACTCACAGATGAGGAGAGTTGAATCAGTGCAATATCGTTGTTAAGACGTGTAGGCCTGTTGTAACTGTAATGAGAGATTATTCGTCGGGCGCCAACTTCTTGCTCTGTTCCCTCGTTTGTGTTCCGGTTATGATCACCAACCACGATTCTGTAATTTGAGGGATTTCTATAACAAGTAACACATTTCAATAAGTTTTAACTTACAGAAGATAAGGTAACATGTTAAGTTGCTGAATTCGAGGTTTGAATCGTTTGACATTTATTAAATCTTTAAAAGCTTTAATTAGCAGATTTATAAGGTTATAAAGCGAGCTGCTGAATTCTAGCTTTGAACCGTTTGCAATCTATTAATATTACTTTTCCTTACTTATACATTATTAACCAATCTTGAAATCATTTATGCAGCTGATAAGTAACAACATATAACAAAGAAAAAAATATAGATTTTTTAAGGTCACGCATAGATTTGACATTGAGGTAACTGTCGCGGAGGTTACATAGAGTCACTGCATACAATTACAAGATGCATGTTCAGTTGTACTTACGAGCTTCCTGCTACGCAGTGGGCAGCGGTTACTACCCAGTCACTGGAAATCAAAGAACCTCCACAAATAAATCTTCCATAACGTTTCAGGGCGATCTGTAAAAAGAAATATTGGAATACTAGAGGCACCCTTGTTTTTCTAGAATGACGTACAGCTTAGCAAACAGTAATTGAATTCAAACTGAGCCAATGCCCGGTTGCTAAAATAATAATTTGTGATTTTATTTTAGCTACTTGATGATTGGAGTGGATTCAGTGCCCCTTTCGTAGTTCCAATTGCATTCGGGAATGACAATGAAACTTAGATGGCGCATTGAAAGACAAAAATAGTATAAGCAGATGATCTCACCAAGGGTACGAATGACGACGTTATTAAATGTGAAAGGTGGTCAGCTACGATATAAATTCTAACAATTTTAGCAAAAACTACCGAAAATAGCACTATTAACCAATCAAACCCAATAAAGGAAACTATTAAGATAGAAACATTTAAAATATGAAACAAGATACAGTATAGAATTATAAAACTTTACAGTGATATTTTATTTTACAGAAATTTAATATTATTAATATTTAATTTATTTGTAGTGTGCGGGTTTCAATGCTCACCCGCACATAACAATGATACAAATTAAAGAAAGATACATATGAGTTGACAGTGAGTATAACAACGAGACTGAAATCAAATATGATCATTACTCTGATCCTAGATCATTGAATTTTACAACTAGACTGTTTTTGAAACAATGGGCAGTGTGGGAGTTACTGCTTCTACAACTGAGAAAACCTGAACTATAGTCACAACTAGACAGACACGGAATGTTAATGTAACTCCATGGATTAAGGGAACCAACAAATTGCATAAAAGATACAACTGTTTTATGCCCTCTACTACGCTCTAAGGTGGATTTAAAACTCATGTTCCATTAACTGCCTTGATGCTTATAATGTAACTGACTTTCTTAAACTTGTAAACAATTGAGCCGTTTTTATGAACTGAAATAAAATTACTTCTAGGTGATTCAATTACATTTGCCTGTTACCTATCCCCTTCGTGCCATGTGGCACATAAGGCCTCAATTACATTTGCCAATTAACGTTTAATTTTTGAAGTGATTGTTGTCATTAATTTCTAGAAGAAAGAGTTGGTTGCGCGTTCGGTGTTCTCTAAGTTTGGGTCTCTAAGTTTCCCATTAAATATAGTCAACCCTTCGTCGACAGCACTTATGGTTTATTTAAAAACGTCGTATTAAAAGTGCTATAGCCAAGTGAAACTTGTTCAAGAGGCATTTTTGGAAAAACATTAAATCACATTAATATTATAAGAATAGCCCTAGGGATAAAAAGCCTTAACAACTGGATCGTAATGTTTAGAATAACTTGTTCGCGTTTGATTACTTCTTAACAATAGACGACCATAACGTTATCGCAGCTGTTAATATAAGTACAGTTATTAGTAGTATTTTGGAGCAGAGAATTATCCAAATTATCAATTTGATATCACTAATCGTACCTGCCATGGCCAGGCTCCTGGCTTAGCGTCCTGGCCACCAATGACACGTGACTGAGTGATGGGCGTACTGCCACATGGCAGCTTACCTGTAATCGACAAGAATAAAATCGTATTTGAGTTGTGACAGCACAAAGGTTTCAATACACAAGGGATTGATATTTTAGTGTCCATATTAATGTCTGGTTTGCCTGTGCAGGTTTTTCTTTACTTCGTCCCGTGATTGGTTAGTAAGATTCGCGCCACTTTCTCAGCTAATGAGAAAGGAAACCCAACCCAATCATGACTTGCTCGCACGAGTTTTACTTTACTTGGCACCGTTAACATGAATTCGCTTCGAGTTCTGCTGGGTTTATTGTGCTGTTAATGCCGGTCTATTATGGCCGTCAAAGATTGGTCAGAGTAACCATTATGGTTTTGGTTTTGTGACACTCAACTAAAAAACCACTCCAGTAGAAAATGAGGTGTGTTGAAAAACGTACTTACCGGGTGGGGGTGGTGTTGGAGGTCGAGGCGTTGTAACTGAAATGAGAAGCAATTACGAAATCAGTACAAAAACACGAATGCACGACTTTGTTGTGGACAGTGAACTGCTTGACAATGTTTCGCATCCGTGTTTTCACTTGTCCAAACATTCGGTAAGATTTATTCTGCTTGTACTTTTCTGTTTGCTACCGGTATACGTTATTTCTTTGCTGTATTTTTTTATGTTTATAAGTTTTCCTGTATTCTTTTTCCCTAGCAAACCTCTCTCTCTTTCTGTCTGTTTGTCGGATAAAAATTATTAAGGGAGTGTTAATATTCTTGTTCATCCTTCACAGACTTCGCTCTAAACTCCTTTAGTTTATAGTTTATTGACATTGTTTCGTTTTGTTAGCCCACCAGTTCTGGAAGGTCTTCCAAAAGGCTATAGCAGAGGAGCAGTATAAGAGTATGTGATCTAATGAGTGTATATCAGTTAAACATTGAGGGGAAATATTGTTGTCATAAATTTTGGCTCTACACACACTTACTTCGGTAGGAAATGTGGACACAAAGCTGAGGTGTGTTGATAAACGTACTTACCGGGTGGGGGTGGTGTTGGAGGTCGAGGCGTTGTAACTGAAATGAGAAATAATTACGAAATAAGTACACAAACAAGAATGCACGACTTTGTTCTGGACAGTTAACTGCTTGACTTTAAGACTTTTTTTTAGAAGGAATTGGCTTAGAATATATATGAACACCTTTTAATATACACTTTATTGTGTTTATCAGATCTGCGGAGATTATAGTTCCATTTGTTTTGTAACATAGAGGTCATATATACATTCATTATTTTAATTTTACATTACCATTATTCGTTGGAAAAGACTAACTAAGAGTTCGCTTCGCGCTAGCTGCCATATTTCTGCCAGTTAATACTGACCTACAACAGCGAACACAAAATTGATTCTTTTGTTACTGTACATGCGTTGTATATTTCCATACTTGCCTGCTTCACACTGCTGATTGCTCACCTTGTATTTGTTGTATTGTTTTACCTTCTAAACGGTGTTGTTATTGTAATTTGGAAGCACTTACTTGAAGAACAAGATCCCGACTGCAAAGAAAAGTCATCGATTGCGATATCGCCGGTGTAGCTACTTCCTCTTTCTCCTATAAATTTGACCTGAGGTAGATGGAAGAATGTATAAGTTAGGTGCTTACCGTCGGTGAATATATACACTTGATTAATCGATTAAAAAAAATTGCCTCGTGTAAAGTGTAAACCGTAAAAGATGCGATCTGATGGAGTTATGGGGCGATCTAACCACCAACTGCATATTTCGTGTTTTCGTCTTTTTCCGCGAGAAATGTTTAAATTTTAAGGCCTAAAAACTGCACGTGCTTTTACTTTTTGACAAGAAGAAAGCAAACGTTTCACAGAAAGCTGTTGGGTCCTATCCTTCATGGTTTATACGGTTGAACTGACAACCTTTTTTTAATTAAGTGCAGCGATAGGCTATTCAAACTGGAAACAACCAATTTAATCTGTTATTTGGTTAGCTTTACTTAATCACCTTGGAATATAATAAGAAGCGAATCTAAAAACAAACGAAAAACAATTTTTTGCAATTATAATTGCCCATTTTAAGAGTATCGAGATGGCCTATGGACCCTGGCTCCTATTTCACAGAGGCAAAATAAGTTAATGTATAACTGTCAAGATTTAGTTCTTTCTCTATGATAAGGCGGTTAGTGTTTCAAGAAATTGGTGCTTCGTCAGTGGTGAAATGAAAACAAATACCGAGTTGAAGCTCTTTTAATTAACGGATACTGTCGTAAGCGGACGGCTCTACTTACGACCGCCTTCACAAAACCCTGTTTAATCTCCTATACAAACTCTTTTACACATTCCCGTATGGAAGGCTGTGGGCACTTTCAGAGGTTACGATTTAAACTTCACTTTTGTTTTAAAGCTCCCTTAAACAGACACCCGAAAGGAAATCCCAGTAGCCTCTGAATTTTACTGTTCGTCACAGTGATATTACAATATATTAATTATAGCCCCCGCCATTATCGCGGACTTGCATAAGGCAATAAAACAAACAAAAAAAAAATCATGTTACACCGTGTTTTTTTTTTTTTTTTTTGGGGGGGGGGGGGGGGGGGGGTTCTCATTGTTTATTAGTTCTATTTTTGTTAGCTGGGCAAGTTCCCTTGAGCGGCAATCTCTCCCTTAGTACCCTAGTGGCCGCTTAGGAGAACAATTTACGTAAGCGGCCAGCTCGAGCTATGGACACCTTTTTCGCGTGCCGAGGGTGTCCGCTTCCAGGACCTTGCACTGTATTTTGTTGTATCAACTAAGTTGATAAGGCAATTTGGCTACAGAAGAGAGATTCGAGAGCTGGCGTCTCGAGCGTCAGCTATGGAATCTCTCTTTGGTAGCCAAATTAACTTATACTCTTTGTTGATAAAACAAAATGTTCGTTTCTCTCTCTTTGCCCGGTACACGCTTATCCGTTTTTGTTTGAAACAGAGCTTATTCTTTACGGATCCGCGATAAAAACGGTGACACGCCCCCAGAGTGTGTGGTCAACTGAAAAGAGAACTTTACGTTGACGATGACGTCAAGAGGTCGAATTCAATGGACATCGTTATGGAAACTAGTTCCGTTTTAGGTAACCATTTTCATCTGATACGTGTGGATGGCAGGCAAAAACGGAAAAAAAACCTTTTGCGTTTTCAAACTAAAATGAATGCGTGTGATTTCTTTTCGGCAGAAGAATTTTTACGCCTAAATTACAAAAGAATTTTGCGCAATGAACAAAGTACATAGTATATTATTAGCTAGCGATACTAAAGGTTCGCAAATGACCAAAAACATACAAAATTACAATAAAAAGTGTTTACAGTAACGATGAAAATATTTCTTACCGGATACACTCCTGAGTAAATGTAATATATAGTAAGACTTGCATCAAACCACCTGTTGCCTTGGTTACCACTTCTGTAGAACACTGTTCTGCTATTGATTTTCACATCTAGTCTCCCAATCGTTGCACCATACATGTGGTAGGAGAATTTAAGGCACATTGTTCCACTGAACCTCTGCAACGGGCTGATTAGTATAGCATAATCTCCCCGTACTCGAGGACTAGACGTTTCTATGTACATGTAATATCCTGTGAAAAAATAAATGTGACTGACTTTTTCGAAATCTTCCAAGAAAGTTATAGCTGGTCTTTTCTGGTTTCATGCCATTGCCCATCACAACCTTGGAAAAATCGAGACCATTCAAACTACGAAGCGTAGAAAGTACTAAGCTGTTTCTCTCGGTGTCTGCTCAACAGAATTATGACGTCATATGACATGGAAATCACTTCATTTGTTCTTGACAGCTGCCATTAGGTGCCATTTTGGATCTTAGAGTTAAGTGGTTGCAGGCACTTTTGAACCCTCTCCCTCCCCCTCCTCTAACTCCCACAGGTTGAATAAGGCAAATAACTTCCATCGTCATGAAACATCATCATCATCATCGTCATCATCATCATCATCAGCAGCAGCAGCAGCAGTGATCATTAGAACTATCCGCAGTTCTGTATGTTCATTGTTAATTAACCACGACAAATTTACTTTCAAATCAGAAGACAAGCCATCTGATTTCAAAATTATGATTCTAAAGTTTTATGTTTTGTTAACCTACCGCTACCAGAAGTATGGTCAGATGAGGGTCCTGTTGAAGAAGACCCTGTACTTCCTCTATTTCGAGTCCAGTCAAACTTGTCACTTTTGTCCTGTGTAAAGCCACACATTGAGCTGTCAAAGTTGCATGCGGTGGCTAATGAAAACAAAAGCAAAACATGAGGGTGAAACAGTTGGCTCCACCTAATCGATTGACACATACAGTTTCATGCACATTTCCAAGTAGGAAGGGAGGCCGACAGAGTGAGGCAAGTCTTTCCAATTTTACATTGTTCTGGTGATAATCATGTCACCATATTATAAATTAGCATTCTTGGATATGGTCCTTGCTAAAGCAGCTGAACCTAACTTTAATGAAGAGTACCCACTTAATAAGGACGTTTTTGTCATGGACAGTTTCCACCAAATGTCCTCAAAATTAACCCAGATAATAAGGCCAAAAGCTAATAGGGGCCCTGTTTCATAACAAAATAGTGCCCTTAACAACTACCTTTTATTCTTATCAGTTTTGTTTTTCACTTTCAAGCTTGTTTCACTAGCTCATGAATTGTTATGAGCTCTCACTTAAAAAAGGTTTTTTTTTTACAGTGAAAAACTTCCTCTATCTGTCAAGCAAGTTTAAAAATATTTTTATAACCAACTTCGTTTCAGTTTAGTGCTAGCTCGAAAGACTGTTTTCTTACGTCCTTAAGGGTTTGTAGGAGGTTTTTTTTTAAATTTTTAATACAAGCACAAACATTTACAAACACCGTTATAATTATCAACCACTTGTTAACAAAGGTTTACGAACACTTACAGAGTTTTTTCAATTAGTGACTAGCTAAGTTACAAGATATACTTCTTTAATAGTTTTGACAGTAAACAAGAGAGGATCCTCTCTTGACAGTAAAATATTGAACTAGCACAAATTGGCAATTACAAAAAAAGGAACAACGACTACAACTTACAAAAATGGATAAAGAAAAAATTAACGTCACAAGTTTTTTGGAAGGTAGTAAAAGTCTTATTTCCGATAGCTATTTGTTTGTGAATTTTTAGTTTTTCGCGTAGAAGTATTAAAAAACTATCATAGGAGAGTTTTATGTCGTGTAGAGCGCTGCAGTATATTGAGAATTTCGCAATAACTGAAGTGTGTAGTTTAATGTATACAGTATCTGTGCTCTATATTCTTTATAAAACCACATATATATTTCTAACATTTCATAATGTGAAAGATTGTTTCGTTTTGTTGGCCCAACAGCTCTGGAATGTCTTCCAAAAGGCTATAGCAGAGGAGCAGTATAAGGACATGTGTTCTAATGAAGTATATCAGTTAAGCATTGAGGGCAAATAATGCTGTCACAAATTTTGGCTCTAGACAGACTTACTTCGGTAGGAAATGTGGACACTAAGCTGAGGTGTGTTGAAAAACGTACTTACCGGGAGGGGGTGTTGTTGGAGGTCGAGTCGTTGTAACTGAAATGAGAAATAATTACGAAAACAGTACAAAAACACGAATGAACGACTTTGTCGTGGACAGTTAACTGCTTGACATTGTTTCGCATCCGTGTTTTCACTTGAAGGTTTTTTTTTTTGTTACTTTGCGTTCCTTAGCACCTAATTGGTGCAAATTTAATATATTTGCAAGCACAAGAAATTTAGTTGTCAGTTCTCTCAGTTTATGTTCTCAATTTTGGCTCAAGTTGTCGACTTTTTTTCCGCTTGCCAGTTCCAAACATTCGGTAAGATTTATTCTGCTTGTTCTTTTCTGTTTGCTCCCGGTTTACGTTATTCCTATGTTACATTTTTTATGTTTTTAAGTTTTCCTGTCTTCTTATTTCCTAAGCGAACCTCTCTCTCTGTGTCTGTCCGTCGGATAAAAAGTGTTAACGGAGGTTTCCGACAAAATTACTAGTGAAAACCAAGTTTTATTGTTTAATATTCTTGTTAATATTTCACATGGAGACTTCGCTCTAAACTCCTTTAGTTTATAGCTTATTAACATTGTTTTGTTTTGTTGGCTCACCAGTTGTGGAAGGTCTTCAAAAAGGCTATAGCAGAAGAACAGTATAATAACATGACTGTATTTTAATGACTGTATATCAGTTAAGCATTAAAGGAAATATTGTTCTCATAAATTTTGGCTCCAGACAGACTTACTTCGGTAGGAAATGAGGACACTAAGCTGAGGTGTGTTGAAAAACGTACTTACCGGGTGAGGATGGTGTTGGAGGTCTAGGCGTTGTAACTGAAATAAGAAATAATTACGAAATCTGTACAAAAACAAGAATGCACGACTTTGTTGTGGACAGTAAACTGCTTGACTTCAAGACTTTTTAAGAAGGAATTGGCTTAGAATATCAACACCCTTTAATATACACTTCATTGTGTTTATCAGATCTGCGGAGATTATAGTTCCATTTGTTTTGTAACTTAGCGTTCATATATAAATTCATTATTTTAATTTTACATTACCATTATTCGTTGAAAAAGAGTAACTTAGTGTTCGCTTCGCGCTAGCTGCCATATTTCTGCGAGTTACTAATGACCTACAATAGCTAACACAAAATCAGTGATTCTTTTGTTACAGTACATGCGTTTTATTTTTCCATACTTGCCTGCTTCACACTGCTGATTGCTAACCGTGTATTTTAAGAAGTTGATTATTTTGTTTTACCTTCTAAACGGTGTTGTTATTGTAATTTTGAAGCACTTACCTGAAGGACAAGATCCCGACTGCAAAGAAAAGTCATCGATTGCAATATCGCCGGTGTAGCTACTTCCTCTTTCTCCTGTAAATTTTACCTGAGGTAGATGGAAGAATGTATAAGTTTAGGTGCTTACCGTCTGTGAATATATACACTTGATTAATCGATTAAAAAAATTGTCCCGTGCAAAGTGTAAATCGTAAAAGATGCGATCCGATGGAGTTATGGGGCGATCTAACCACCAACTGCATATTCTGTGCTTTCGTCTTTTTCCGCGAGAAATGTTTAAATTTTAAGGCCTAAAAACTGCACGTCCTTTTATTTTCTAACAAGAAGAAAGCAAACGTTTCACAAAAAGCTGTTGGGTCCTATCCTTCATGGTTTATACCGTTCAACTAACAACCTTTTCTGAATCAAGTGCCGCGAAATGCACGCTAAGAGGCTATTCAAACTAGAAACAAGCAATTTAAAATGTCATTTGTTCCGCTTTGGCTACTCACCTTGGAATTTCACTATAATTAGCAGCGAAACAAAAACAAACAAAAAAAAAAAAAACAATTTTTGCAGGTATTTAGGTACGTGTAAAAGCCGTAATTTTCAAATACTGACCGAGACGATAATTCTCAAATTACATCATCATAATCATGACTAATAATTGCCCATTTCCAGGGCAATGGGACGGCCTATCGACCCTGGCTCCTATTTCACAGAGGCTGAATAAGTTAATGTATAACTGTCAAGATTTAGTTCTTCCTCTATGATAAGTTGTTTAGTGTCTCAAAAAATGGTGGTGCTGTGTCAGAGGTGAAAAAATTTTGTGTAATGAGAAAAGTACGTAGTAGATTATTAGCGTTTTCATACTAAACGATCGCAAATGACCAGAAACATACTAAAATGACAATAGAAATTGTTTTCAGCAACGATGAAAATTTTACTTACCGGGTACGCTCCCCAGTAATATATAGTAATACTTGCATCAAACCACCTGTTGCCTTGGTTACCACTTTTAGAGAACACTGTTCTGCTATTGATTGTCACATTCAGTCTCCCAATCGTTGCACCATACATGTGGTAGGAGAATTTAAGGCACATGGTTCCTCTGAACCTCTGCATGGGGCTGATCAGTATCGCATAATCTCCCCGTACTCGAGGACTAGACGTTTCTATGTACATGTAATATCCTGTGGAAAAAATAAATGTGACTGACTTTTTCGAAATCTTCCAACAAAGTTATAGCTGGCCTTTTCTGGTTTCATGCCATTGCCCATCACAACCTTGGAAAAATCGAGACCATTCAAACTACGATATTAATACTTGAATGGTAAAGAGATTTAAGCTGTTTCTCTTGATGTCCGCTAAACCTAATGAGGAACTCATATGACGTGGAAATTACGTCATTTCTTCTGAACAGCTGGCAGGCGTCCTTTCAGATCTTATAGTTAAGTGGTATACTCAGAGTAGGCACTTTTTAACCCCCCCCCCCCCCAAACCCTATCCTCTCCCACAGGTTGAATAAGGCTAACAACTTCCATTGTTAATAAACATCATCATCATCAGCAGCAGCAGCAGCAGCAGTAGCAGCATTACAACTATCGTTAGTTCTGTATTTTCATTGTTAATTAACAACGCCGGAAATTTACTTTCAAATTAGAAGACAAGCCGTCTGATTTCAAAATAATGATTCTAAAGTTTTATGTTTTGTTAACCTACCGCTTCCAGAAGTATGGTCAGAAGAGGGTCCTGTTGGAGAAGACGATGTACCTCCTTTATGTCGAGTCCAGTCAAACGTGTCATTTTTGTCCTGTGTAAAGCCACACATTGAGTTGTCAAAGTTGCAGGCGGTGGCTAATGAAAAGAAAAACAAAACATGAGGGTGAAACAGTTGGCTCCACCAAATCGATTGATACATACAGTTTCATGCTCATTTCCAAGTAGGAAGGGAGGCCCACAGAGTGAGGCAAGTCTTTCCAATTTTACATTGTTCTCGTGATAATCATGTCACCATATTATAAATTAGCATTCTTGCTAAAGCAGCTGAACCTAACTTTAATGAAGAGTACCCACTTAATAAGGACGTTTTTGTCATGGACAGTTTCCACGAAATGCCCTCAAAATTAACCCAGATAATAAGGCCAAAAGCTAATAGGGGCCCTGTTTCATAAAAAAAAATAGTGCCCTTAACAACTGCCTTTTATTTTTATCAGTTTTGAACTTCACTTTCAAGCTTGTTTTACTAGTTTAAAAATATTTTTATAACCAACTTCGTTTTAGTTTAGTGCTAGCTCGAAAGACTTTTTTTTACGTCCTGGAGGCTTTGTAAAAGGGTTTTTATTAATTTTTAATACAAGTACAAACATTTATAAACACCGTTATAACTATCAACCACTTGTTAACAAAGGTTTACGAACACTTACAGAGTTTTTCTAGTTAATGAACAGCTAAGTTACAAGGTATACTTCTTTTCTAGTTTTGACAGCAAAATATTGAACTAACACAAATTTACAATTACAAAAAAAGGAAAAACGACAACAACTTAGAAAAAGGAGACAAAAAAAAAAAAGAATTAACGTCACAAGTGTATATTAAAAGACGTGTTTAAAGATATTTTGGAAGGTAGTAGAAATCTTATTTCCGGTAGCTATTTGTTTGTGAATATTCAGTGTATCGCGTAGAAGTGTAAGAAAACTATCAAAGGAGAGTTTTACGTCGTGTAGACAGCTGCAGTATATTGAGAATTTCAAAATATGAAGTGTTTAGTTTAATGAATATCTGTGCTCTATATTGTTAAAAACCCCATATATAATTATACTATTTGATAACGTGAGAGATTGTTTGTTTTGTTGACCCACCAGCTCTGGAAGGTCTTCTAAAAGGCTATAGAAGAGGAGCAGTATAAGAACATGTGTTCTAATGACTGTATATTAGTTAAGCATTGAGGGAAAATATTGCTGTCACAAATTTTGGCTTTAGACAGACTTACTTCGGTAGGAAATGAGGACACTGAGCTGAGGTGTGTTGAAAAACGTACTTACCGGGTGGGGATGGTGTTGGAGGTAGAGGCGTTGTAACTGAAATGAGAAATAATTACGAAAACAGTACAAAAACACGAATGAACGACTTTGTTGAGGACAGTTGACTGCTAGACTGATTGTTTTGCATCCGTGTTTTCACTTGTAGTTTTTTTTGTTATTTTGCGTTCCTTAGGGACTAATTGGTGCAAATATATATATTTGCAAGAGCAAGAAATTTAGTTGTCAGTTCTCTCAGTTTATGTTCTCAATTTTGGCTCAAGTTGTCGACGTTTTTTCCGCTTGCCAGTTCCAAACATTCGGTAAGATTTATTCTGCTCGTTCTTTTCTGTTTGCTCCCGGTTTACGTTATTTCTTTGTTATATTTTATATGTTTATAAGTTTTCCTGTCTTCTTTTTCCTAAGCGAACCTCTCTCTCTCTCTGTCTGTCCGTCGGATAACAAGTGTTAAGGGAGTGTTCCGAAAAAATTACTAGTGAACAAGAAGTTTCATTGTTTAATATTCTTGTTCATCCTTCACAGACTTCGCTCTAAACTCCTTTAGTTTATAGCTTAATTATTGACATTGTTTCGTTTTGTTGGCCCACCAGTTCTGGAAGGTCTTCCAAAAGGCTATAGCAGAGGAGCAGAATAAGAATATGTGATCTAATGACTGTATAGCAGTTAAGCATTAAGGGAAAATATTGTTCTTATAAATTTTGGCTCCAGACAGACTTACTTCGGTAGGAAATGAGGACACTAAGCGGAGGTGTGTTGAAAAACGTACTTACCGGGTGGGGATGGTGTTGGAGGTCGAGGCGTTGTAACTGAAATGAGAAATAATTACGAAATCAGTACAAAAACAAGAATGCAGGACTTTGTTGTGAACAGTTAACTGCTTGACTTCAAGACTTTTTAAGAAGGAATTGGCTTAGAATATATCAACACCCTTTAATATACATTTCATTGTTTTTATTAGAGCTGCGGAGATTATGGTTCCATTTGTTTTGTAACTTAGCGTTCATATATAAATTCATTATTTTAATTTTACATTACCATTATTCGTTGAAAAAGAGTAACTTAGAGTTCGCTTCGCGCTAGCTGCCATATTTCTGCGAGTTACTAATGACCTACAACAGCGAACACAAAATCAGTGATTCTTTTGTTACAGTACATGCGTGGTATATTTCCGTACTTGCCTGCTTCACACTGCTGATTGCTAACCGTGTATTTCAAGAAGTTACTTATTTTGTTTTACCTTCTTAACGGTGTTGTTATTGTAATTTTGAAGCACTTACTTGAAGAACAAGATCCCGACTGCAAAGAAAAGTCATCGATTGCAATATCACCCGTGTAGCTACTTCCTCTTTCTCCTCTAAATTTTACCTGAGGTAGATGGAAGAATGTATAAGTTGAGGTGCTTACCGTCTGTAAATATATACACTCGATTAATCGATTAAAAAAAAATTGTCTCGTGCAAAGCGCAAATCGTAAAAGATGCGATCTGATGGAGTTATGGGGCGATCTAACCACCAACTGCATATTTCGTGGTTTCGTCATTTTTCCGCGAGAAATGTTTATATTTTAAGGCCTAAAAACACAACGTGCTTTTATTTTCTAACAAGAAGAAAGCAAACGTTTCACAGAGAGCTGTTGGGTCCTATCCTTCATGGTTTATGCCTTTTAACTGACAACCTTTTTTGAATCAAGTGCTGCGAAATGCACGCCAAGAGGCTATTTAAACTGGAAACAACCAATTTAATCTGTCATTTGTTCCGCTTTGGCTAATCACCTTGGAATTTTACTATAGTAAGCAGCGAACCAAAAACAACAATTTTTGCAGGTATTTAGGTACGTGTAAAAGCCGTAATTTTCAAATACTGACCGAGACGATAATTCTAAAATTACATCATCATAATCATGACTAATAATTGCCCATTTCCAGAGCAACGAGACGGCCTATGGACCCTGGCTCCTATTTCACAGAGGCTGAATAAGTTAATGTATAACTGTCAAGATTTAGTTCTTCCTCTATGATAAGGTGTTTAATGTCTCAAAAAATTGTGGTGCTGTGTCAGAGGTGAAATAATTTTGCGTAATGAGATAAGTACGTTGTACGTTTTCATACTAAAGGATCGCAAATGACCAGAAACATACCAAAATGACAATAGAAAATGTTTTCAGCAACGATGAAAATTTTTCTTACCGGGTACGCTCCCCAGTAATATATAGTAATACTTGCATCAAACCACCTGTTGCCTTGGTTACCACTTTTAGAGAACACTGTTCTGCTATTGATTGTCACATTCAGTCTCCCAATCGTTGCACCATACATGTGGTAGGAGAATTTAAGGCACATGGTTCCTCTGAACCTCTGCATGGGGCTGATTAGTATCGCATAATCTCCCCGTACTCGAGGACTAGACGTTTCTATGTACATGTAATATCCTGTGGAAAAAATAAATGTGACTGACTTTTTCGAACTCTTCCAACAAAGTTATAGCGGGCCTTTTCTGCCATTGCCCATCACAACCTTGGAAAAATCGAGATCATTCAAACTACGATATTAATACTTGAATGGTAAAGAGTTTTAAGCTGTTTCTCTTAATGTCTGCTAAACTTAATGAGGAACTCATATTACGTGGAAATTACGTCATTTCTTCTGGACAGCTGGCAGGCGTCCTTTCAGATCTTTTAATTAAGTGGTATACTCAGAGCAGGCACTTCCCCCCCCCCCCCCCCCCTCGTGCTCTCCTACAAGTTGAATAAACTTCCATTGTTAATAAACATCATCATCATCATCAGTAGCAGCAGCAGCAGCAGAAGCAGCAGGAGCAGCATTACAACTATCGTGAGTTCTGTATCTTCATTGTTAATGAACAACGCCCGAAATTTACTTTCAAATTAGAAGACAAGCCGTCTGATTTCATTTAATGATTCTAAAGTTTTATGTTTTGTTAACCTACCGCTACCAGAAGTGTGGTCAGAAGAGGGTCCTGTTGGAGAAGACGATGTACCTCCTTTATTTCGAGTCCAGTCAAACGTGTCATTTTTGTCCTGTGTAAAGCCACACATTGAGTTGTCAAAGTTGCAGGCGGTGGCTAATGAAAACAAAAACAAAACATGAGGGTGAAACAGTTGGCTCCACCAAATCGATTGATACATACAGTTTTATGCTCATTTCCAAGTAGGAAGGGAGGCCCACAGAGTGAGGCAACACTTTCCAATTTTACATTGTTCTCGTGATAATCATGTCACCATATTATAAATTAGCATTCTTGCTAAATTAGCTAAACCTAAGTTTAATGAAGAGTACCCACTTAATAAGGACGTTTTTGTCATGGACAGTTTCAACGAAATGTCCTCAAATTAACCCAGATAATAAGGCCAAAAGCTAATAGGGGCCCTGTTTCACAACAAAATAGTGCCCTTAACAACTACTTTTTTTTATCAGTTTTGAACTTCACTTTCAAGCTTGTTTCACTAGTTCATGAATTGTTATGAGCTCTCATTTAAATAAAGGTAGAAATAGGTAGTACAAATCTTATTTCCGATAGCTATTTCTTTGTGAATATTCAGTGTTTCGCGTAGAAGTGTAAGAAAAGTATCAAAGGAGAGTTTTACGTCGTGTAGACAGTTGCAGTATATTGAGAATTTCAAAATATGAAGTGTTTAGTTTAATAAATATTTGTGCTCTATATTGTTAAAAACCCCATATATAATTATACTATTTGATAACGTGAGAGATTGTTTGTTTTGTTGACCCACCAGCTCTGGAAGGTCTTCAAAAAGGCTATAGAAGAGGAGCAGTATAAGAACATGTGATCTAATGACTGTATATTAGTTAAGCATTGAGGGAAAATATTGCTGTCACAAATTTTGGCTTTAGACAGACTTACCTCAGTAGGAAATGTGGACACTAAGCTGAGGTGTGTTGAAAAACGCACTTACCGGGTGGGGATGTTGTTGGAGGTCGAGGCGTTGTAACTGAAATGAGAAATAATTACGAAAACAGTACAAAAACGCGAATGAACGACTTTGTTGTGGACAGTTGACTGCTAGACATTGTTTTGCATCCGTGTTTTCACTTGTAGTTTTTTTTGTTATTTTGCGTTCCTTAGGGACTCATTGGTGCAAATATATATATTTGCAAGAGCAAGAAATTTAGTTGTCAGTTCTCTCAGTTTATGTTCTCAATTTTGGCTCAAGTTGTCGACGTTTTTTCCGCTTGCCAGTTCCAAACATTCGGTGAGATTTATTCTGCTTGTTCTTTTCTGTTTGCTCCCAGTTTACGTTATTCCTATGTTACATTTTTTATGTTTATAAGTTTTCCTGTCTTTTTTTTCCTAAGCGAACCTCTCTTTCTCTGTCGGTCCGTCAGATAAAAAGTGTTAAGGGAGTGTTCCGAAAAAATTACTAGTGAACACGAAGTTTCAGTTTATAATATTCTTGTTAATACTTCACAGACTTCGCTCTAAACTCCTTTAGTTCATAGCTTATTGACATTGTTTCGTTTTGTTGGCCCACCAGTTCTGGAAGGTCTTCCAAAAGGCTATAGCAGAGGAACAGTATAATAACATGTAATATAATGACTGTTTATCAGTTAAGCATTAAGGGAAAATATTGTTTTTATAAATTTTAGCTCCAGCCAGACTTACTTCAGTAGCAAATGAGGACACTAAGCTGAGGTGTGTTGAAAAACGTACTTACCGGGTGGGGATGGTGTTGGAGGTCGTGGCGTTGTAACTGAAACGAGAAATAATTACGAAATCAGTACAAAAACAAGAATGAATGACTTTGTTGCGGACAGCTAACTGCTTGACTTCAAGACTTTTCAAGAAGGAATTGGCTTAGAATATCAACACCCTTTAATATACACTTCATTGTGTTTATCAGATCTGCGGAGATTATGGTTCCATTTGTTTTGTAACTTAGCGTTCATATATACACTCATTATTTTAATTTTACATTACCATTATTCGTTGAAAAAGAGTAACTTAGAGTTCGCTTCGCGCTAGCTGCCATATTTCTGCAAGTTAATAATGACCTACAATAGCGAACACAAAATTGATTCTTTTGTTACAGTACAAGCGTCCTATATTTCCATTATAACTTTCCTGCTTCACACTGCTGATTGCTAACCGTGTATTTCAAGAAGTTACTTATTTTGTTTTACCTTCTAAACGGTGTTGTTATTGTAATTTTGAAGCACTTACTTAAAGAACAAAATCCCGACTGCAAAGAAAAGTCATCGATTGCGATATCGCCGGTGTAGCTACTTCCTCTTTCTCCTGTAAATTTTACCTGAAGAAGATGGAAGAATGTATAAGTTGAGGTGCTTACCGTCTGTGAATATGTACACTTGGTTAATCGATTAAAAAAATTGTGTCGTGCAAAGTGTAAATCGTAAAAGATGCGATCTGATGGAGTTATGGGGCGATGTAACCACCAACTGCATATTTCGTGCTTTCGTCTTTTTCCGCTGAAATGTTTAAATTTTAAGGCCTAAAAACTGCACGTGCTTTTATTTTCTAACAAGAAAAAAGCAAACGTTTCAAAGAAAGCTGTTGGGTCCTATCCTTTATGGTTTAAACCGTTCAACTGACAACCTTTTTTGAATCAAGTGCTGCGAAGTCACGCCAAGAGGCTATTCAAACTGGAAACAACCAATTTAATCTGTCATTTGTTCCGCTTTAGCTAATCACCTTGGAATTTTACTATAATAGGCAGCGAACCAAAACCAAACGAAAAAAAAAACTTTATTTTTGCCGGTATTTAGTACGTGTAAAAGCCGTAAGTTTCAAATATTGACCGAGACGATAATTCTCAAATTACATCATCATTATCATGTGTAACAAAAGCCATTTCAAGAGCAACAAGACGGCCTATGGACCCTGGGTCCTCTTTCACAGAGGGTGAATAAGTTAATGTATAACTGTTAAGATTTAGTTCTTCCTCTATGATAAGGTGTTTAGTGTCTCAAAAAATTGTGATGCTGTGTCAGAGGTGAAATAATTTTTTGTAATGAGAAAAGTACGTAGTAGATTATTAGCGTTTTCATACTAAAGGATCGCAAATGACCAGAAACATACCAAAATGACAATAGAAATTGTTTTCAGCAACGATGAAAATTTTTCTTACCGGGTACGCTCCCCAGTAATATATAGTAATACTTGCATCAAACCACCTGTTGCCTTGGTTACCACTTTTAGAGAACACTGTTCTGCTATTGATTGTCACATTCAGTCTCCCAATCGTTGCACCATACATGTGGTAGGAGAATTTAAGGCACATGGTTCCTCTGAACCTCTGCATGGGGCTGATTAGTATCGCATAATCTCCCCGTACTCGAGGACTAGACGTTTCTATGTACATGTAATATCCTGTGGAAAAAATAAATGTGACTGACTTTTTCGAACTCTTCCAACAAAGTTATAGCTGGCCTTTTCTGCCATTGCCCATCACAACCTTGGAAAAATCGAGACCATTCAAACTACGATATTAATACTTGAATGGTAAAGAGTTTTAAGCTGTTCCTCTTAATGTCTGCTAAACTTAATGAGGAACTCATATGACGTGGAAATTACGTCATTTCTTCTGGACAGCTGGCAGCCGTCTTTTTAGACCTTATAGTTAAGTGGTATAGTCAGAGCAGGCACTTTTTACCCCCCCCCCCCCCCTTCCTCTCCCACAAGTTGAATAAGGCTAACAACTTCCATTGTTAATAAACATCATCATCATCATCGCCAGCAGCAGCAGCAGAAGCAACAGTAGCAGCATTAGAACTATCGTTAGTTCTGTATTTTCATTGTTAATTAACAACGCCCGAAATTTACTTTCAAATTAGAAGACAAGCCGTTTGATTTCAAAATAATGATTCTAAAGTTTTATGTTTTGTTAACCTACCGCTTCCAGAAGTGTGGTCAGAAGAGGGTCCTGTTGGAGAAGACGATGTACCTCCTTTATTTCGAGTCCAGTCAAACGTGTCATTTTTGTCCTGTGTAAAGCCACACATTGAGTTGTCAAAGTTGCAGGCGGTGGCTAATGAAAACAAAAACAAAACATGAAGGTGAAACAGTTGGCTCCACCAAATCGATTGATACATACAGTTTCATGCTCATTTCCAAGTAGGAAGGGAGGCCCACAGAGTGCGGCAAGTGTTTCCAATTTTACATTGTTCTCGTGATAATCATGTCACCGTATTATAAATTAACATTCTTGCAAAATTAGCTAAACCTAACTTTAATGAAGAGTACCCACTTAATAAGGACGTTTTTGTCATGGACAGTTTTAACAAAATGTCCTCAAAATTAACCCAGATAATAAGGGCAAAAGCTAATAGGGGCCCTGTTTCACAACAAAATAGTGCCCTTAACAACTACCTTTTTTTTATCAGTTTTGAACTTCACTTTCAAGCTTGTTCTACTAGTTCATGAATTGTTATGAGCTCTCACTTAAATAATGGGTTTTTTTTAAAGTGAAAACTTCCTCTATTTGTCAAGCAAGTTTAAAAATATTTTTATAACCAACTTTGTTTCAGTTTAGTGCTAGCTCGAAAGACTGTTTTTTTACGTTTTGGAGGCTTTGTAGGAGGGTTTTATAATTTTTAATACAAGTACAAACATTTATAAACACCGTTATAATTATCAACCACTTGTTAACAAAGGTTTACGAACACTTACAGAGTTTTTTTAGTTAGTGACTAGCTAAGTTACAAGATATACTTATTTCCTAGTTTTGACAGCAAAAGAAACAAAAAGAAAAATTAACGTCACAAGTGTATATTAAAAGACGTGTTTAAAGATATTTTGGAAGGTAGCAGAAATCTTATTTCCGATAGCTATTTGTTTGTGAATATTCAGTGTTTCGCGTAGAAGTGTTAGAAAAGTATCAAAGGAGAGTTTTACGTCGTGTAGACAGCTGCAGTATATTGAGAATTTCAAAATATGAAGTGTTTAGTTTAATAAATATCTGTGTTCTATATTGTTAAAAACCCCATATATAATTATACTATTTGATAACGTGAGAGATTGTTTGTTTTGTTGACCCACCAGCTCTGGAAGGTCTTCAAAAAGGCTATAGAAGAGGAGCAGTATAAGAACATGTGATCTAATGACTGTATATCAGTTAAGCATTGAGGGAAAATATTGCTGTCACAAAGTCACAAATTTTGGCTTTAGACAGACTTACCTCGGTAGGAAATGTGGTTACTAAGCTGAGGTGTGTTGAAAAACGTACTTACCGGGTGGGTATGTTGTTGGAGGTAGAGGCGTTGTAACTGAAATGAGAAATAATTACGAAAACAGTACAAAAACACGAATGAACGACTTTGTTGAGGACAGTTGACTGCTAGACTGATTGTTTTGCATCCGTGTTTTCACTTGTAGTTTTTTTTGTTATTTTGCGTTCCTTAGGGACTAATTGGTGCAAATATATATATTTGCAAGAGCAAGAAATTTAGTTGTCAGTTCTCTCAGTTTATGTTCTCAATTTTGGCTCAAGTTGTCGACGTTTTTTCCGCTTGCCAGTTCCAAACATTCGGTAAGATTTATTCTGCTTGTTCTTTTCTGTTTGCTACCGGCTTACGTTATTCCTATGTTACATTTTTTATGTTTATAAGTTTTCCTGTCTTCTTTTTCCTAAGCGAACCTCTCTTTCTCTGTCTGTCCGTCGGATAAAAAGTGTTAAGGAAGTGTTCCGAAAAACTTACTAGTGAACACGAAGTTTCATTTTATAATATTCTTGTTAATACTTCACAGACTTCGCTCTAAACTCCTTTAGTTCATAGCTTATTGACATTGTTTCGTTTTGTTGGCCCACCAGTTCTGGAAGGTCTTCCAAAAGGCTATAGCAGAGGAACGGTATAATAACATGTAATATAATGACTGTTTATCAGTTAAGCATTAAGGGAAAATATTGTTTTTATAAATTTTAGCTCCAGCCAGACTTACTTCGGTAGGAAATGAGGACACTAAGCTGAGGTGTGTTAAAAAACGTACTTACCGGGTGGGGATGGTGTTGGAGGTCGAGGCGTTGTAACTGAAACGAGAAATAATTACGAAATCTGTACAAAAACAAGAATGAATGACTTTGTTGCGGACAGTCAACTGCTTGACTTCAAGAATTTTCAAGAAGGAATTGGCTTAGAATATCAACACCCTTTAACATACACTTCATTGTGTTTATCAGATCTGCGGAGATTATAGTTCTATTTGTTTTGTAACTTAGCGTTCATATATAAATTCATTATTTTAATTTTACATTACCATTATTCGTTGAAAAAGAGTAACTTAGAGTTCGCTTCGCGCTAGCTGCCATATTTCTGCGAGTTAATAATGACCTACAATAGCGAACACAAAATTGATTCTTTTGTTACAGTACAAGCGTGGTATATTTCCATACTTGCCTGCTTCACACTGCTGATTGCTAACCGTGTATTTCAAGAAGTTGCTTATTTTGTTTTACTTTCTAAACGGTGTTGTTATTGTAATTTGGAAGCACTTACTTGAAGAACAAGATCCCGACTGCAAAGAAAAGTCATCGATTGCAATATCACCGGTGTAGCTACTTCCTCTTTCTCCTGTAAATTTTACCTGAGGTAGATGGAAGAATGTATAAGTTGAGGTGCTTACCGTCTGTGAATATATACACTCGATTAATCGTTTAAAAAAATTGTGTCGTGCAAAGTGTAAATCGTAAAAGATGCGGTCTGATGGAGTTATGGGGCGATGTAACCACCAACTGCATATTTCGTGCTTTCGTCTTTTTCCGTGAGAAATGTTTAAATTTTAAGGCCTAAAAACTGCACGTCCTTTTATTTTCTAACAAGAAGAAAGCAAACGTTTCACAGAAAGCTGTTGGTTCCTATCCTTCATGGTTTATACCGTTCAACTGACAACCTTTTTTTAATCAAGTGCTGCAAAGTCACGCTAAGAGGCTATTCAAACTGGAAACAACCAATTTAAAATGTCATTTGTTCCGCTTTAGCTAATCACCTTGGAATTTTACTATAATAAGCAGCGAACCAAAAACAAACGAAAAAAAAAAACAATTTTTGCCGGTATTTAGTACGTGTAAAAGCCGTAAGTTTCAAATACTGATCGAGAGGATAATTCTCAAATTACATCATGTGTAATAAAAGCCATTTCAAGAGCATCGAGACGGCCTATGGACCCTGGGTCCTATTTCACAGAGGCTGAATAAGTTAATGTATAACTGTCAAGTTTTAGTTCTTCCTCTATGATAAGGTGTTTAGCGTCTCAAAAAATTGTGATGCTGTGTTAGAGGTGAAATTATTTTGCGTAATAAGCAAAGTACATAGTAGATTATTAGCGTTTTCATACTAAAGGATCGCAAATGACTAGAAACATACCAAAGTGACAATAGAAATTGTTTCCAGCAACGATGAAAATTTTTCTTACCGGGTACACTCCTGAGTAATTTATAGTAATACTTGCATCAAACCACCTGTTGCCTTGGTTACCACTTTTAGAGAACACTCTTCTGCTATTGATTGTCACTTCCAGTCTCCCAATCGTTGCACCATACATGTGGTAGGAGAATTTAAGGCACTTGATTCCGCAGAAGCTCTGCATGGGGCTGATTAGTATCGCATAATCTCCCCGTACTCGAGGACTAGACGTTTCTATGTACATGTAATATCCTGTGGGAAAATAAATGTGATGAACTTTTTCGAACTCTTCCAACAAAGTTATAGGTGGCCTTTTCTGGTTTCATGCTATTGCCCATCACCACCTTGGAAAAATCGAGACCATTGAAACTACGATATTAATACTTGAATGGTAAAGAGTTTTAAGCTGTTTCTCTTGATGTTTGCTAAACTTAATGAGGAACTCATATGACGTGGAAATTACGTCATTTGTTCTGGACAGGTGGCAGGCGTTCTTTCAGATCGCATAGTTAAGTGGTATACTCAGAGTAGGCACTTTTTAACTCCCCCCCTCCTTCTCCCACAGGTTGAATAAGGCTAACAACTTCCATTGTTAATAAACATCATCATCATCAACATCAGCAGCATTAAAACTATCGTTAATTCTGTATTTTCATTGTTAATTAACAACGCTAAATTTACTTTCAAATTAGAAGACAAGCCCTCTGATTTTAAAATAATGATTCTAAAGTTTTATGTTTTTGTTAACCTACCGCTTCCAGAAGTGTGGTCAGAAGAGGGTCCTGTTGGAGAAGACGATGTACCTCCTTTATTTCGAGTCCAGTCAAACGTGTCATTTTTGTCCTGTGTAAAGCCACACATTGAGCTGTCAAAGTTGCATGCCGTGGCTAATGAAAACAAAAGCAAAAACATGAGGTTGAAACAGTTGGCTCCACCAAATTAATTGACACATACAGTTTCATGATCATTTCCAAGTAGGAAGGGAGGCCGACAGAGCTAGCGTGAGGCAAGTCTTTCCAATTTTACATTGTTCTCTTGATAATCATGTCACCATATTATAAATAAGCATTCTTGCTAAAGCAGCTGAACATAACTTTAATGAAGAGTACCCACTTAATGAGGACGTCTTTTTCATGGACAGTTTCCTTGGTCTGTTTCCACGAAATGTCCTTAAAATTAACCCAGATAATAAGGCCAAAAGCTAATACGGGTTCCGTTTCTTAACAAAATAGCAACTGCCTTTTATTCTAATCACTTTTGATTTGCGGCCTTTTTTTCGGGACCTGATTTAACACTCAAAACCAGATTTTAAAGTACGTAGCTCCCAACTCCACAGAAAAATATCAAAAACCACCATTAATACCAAAGAAGAAGCTAATTGCACCACTTTAACTTCTCTACCATAATTTTTTAGTTCTGCTGGTCTGCGCTAGACCCTTATTCTCTGCTCCAAATTTGATGCTTAATTTTCTCTCCATCTATCCGTGTAGCGTGCGGAATTTGTTTATTGATTGTTTGTTAATTTGCAGAACGGGAAGTTGCTTTTAAAAATGTCGATCCTGAAGCGGCTCGTTGCGAGTCATTGTGATTATGGTGATTCATTTCTCTAGCTTCCCTAGGGAAAGATAAAATATCTCACCTACTTCAAAGAGTTTGCGATCTTCGGAAACATGCCTTATTGTCGGAAATTGTTCGACCAAAGAAAGAACAATAGCTTGAATATATGAATACTTAACGACCCCATACTTTGGGGTACACACTTAAATCGGCGTGAAGTTGTCATGTTTATCGATTTTGTGAAACTGTTTCGTTTACCGTTTTTGATATGGTCCATATGGAGAACGCAGAGCATCTCCTCGAATGTCGGTGCTTCTTTTCAAAGATTTACGTTATTTGGAAATTCGCTACTTTCTTTGGGGATATAACTTTCGAACTTTATTGTGTAAGGTTTCTTCGGAAGGTTGTCGGAATAAACAAACAGCTAACTTAGTTCTCGCCTATATTTAAACTAATTAAATGTGACTAGTCCCAAACCTCCTCCACCACCTCCCAGTCCGGTATGTTGCTTGATCCAAGAGCGGAATTGAGTTACTCGTGCAAACACAGTGAAGATCTGTCTGGCGTTACATGATCCAGAACCCCAACTGACCGCTCCATGCAGGGTGTACGTTCTATTATCGGAATTCAGACACACATAGGGGCCTCCACTGTCACCATGACAACCACTTAAAATGGTGTTCTCCACACCAGCGCACAGCATTTGTCGAGTAAAAGAAATCGAAACTGAAAAAAAAAATACCAAGACAAGGAAAATATCATTAATCCAGTGTCACAGACCGATGTCAAAGTCTTTAACCGACTAGAAATCTAAATGGACTGTTTCTTTCTTGCGCTAACTCTCAGTTACTCACTTCTGCAGTCAGGCCGATCAATAGGGGATAGCAAGTAGGACTGTATCATATTTCAAATCTTGTGCACTTTGTATTTTGTAAAAAAAAAGATGTTTTCGTAGTGAAGCAGATAAGCTTGGTAGGACTAGTTTAGCTGTAAATGTTACCTACTATTTTAAATTTTAAATTTGCTGAATTCTTTGCTTCTGAAACTTCAGTCAGATAAATACAAGGGTATCATTTGACCGGAAGTGCCCTTCAGTCCATACATTTGTTTAATGTTGTTGTCAATGAATGAGTTTTGTTTCATCAGGCACAGGAGAGCAACTGCTTTAAGAGGCCCTCAAAATAATTTCAATCTCGGAATTAAAATATTCATTTCTAGTGGGGCACAGAAATTAGTTGGAAATAGTTTCTTCTAGAATAGGGTGGAGTGGGGGTACGAAAAGGATTTGGAAAAAAATCCAGAAATTCAAGATGGCAGATGATTGTGGCCAAATATCTTTGGACGACCTACTTATCCTCTAAGTGTCATTGTCATAGCCTGAACTGTCGCGGAGTTATGGAGGGAAGTCGAAATCCGCCGAAAATCGAAAATTATTTTTAGATAGTCCTTATTTATTTATTTTTTATTAACTTTTGGACGCTTTTTAAACTATTGAAAGTGAGAAATGAAGTAGGAAATATAGCAGAAGAGGAGAGAAGAAGAATATCGCGTCGTATTTTTATATACTTTGTATTTTTATTATGTTTATTATTATTATTATTATTATTATCATTATTATTACTATTACTATTATTATTATCATTATTATTATCATTATCATTATCATTATCATTATCATTATCGTTATCGTTATCATTATCATTATCATTATTAATATTATTATTATTATTATTATTTTTTGGCAACAAAAAAATTATAAACAAGACATTGAAATAAAATAATTTAAAATAAGTTAAAGAGAAAAAGTGCTTACGCGTGATTCGACCTAAATGATTAAACTAATTTCACTAAAACAATTAAGTTAGTTACATGGCGTAAAAAAGTTTAATAGATAAAAGTAATGAGCTAGAAAATCACATGTTAGTAATATATTAAATAGATATGGGTTTGGAGACATTTTTACTCAAGTTACTCTTTCAGACATACCTCCTGAGGACTGAATCTTCTGTTTGCACCTTGAATTGTTGATTGGTGGCATCATGGCTTGTTGCAAAATGTGATATGAGCTTCCAGGATGTCTGATCTTTCCCCAGCCTAGTTAATGCAAAGCAAAATGGCTTAAGTTTTAAAATAACTCAATCAGGCGTCCCGGCAAACAAGGGGAAATTTTACAACCTCGAGGAAACTGTTTAGTTTAGTGAGACAATTATTCGGACACCCAAGAAAATTCCAATGACAAGAGTTTTTGGAAAAGTTAGTTTTCGTGTCAGTTCTTGTTAATTGTTCACAAACAATGTTAACTCAAAAGCTTTATGTTCAAGTTATCATTCTACAGTTAACAATCTAATATCCTTTTCGTATTTACAGTGCTTGCAGCCATTCTTAATGGACTATAAAAACTGATAAGATCATCGGCATGTTACAATTCATCCTGCCTTACCAGTAATGTAGCATTTTGATCCTGTTGGAATATCTGAATCATGATTCGGCAGACAGACGGGATTCACTCGCTGTGACAGACTCACAGATGAGGAGAGTTGAATCAGTGCAATATCGTTGTTAAGCCGTGTAGGCTTGTTGTAACTGGGATGAGAGATTATTCGTCGGGCGCCAACTTCTTGCTCTGTTCCCTCGTTTGTGTTCCGGTTATGATCACCAACCACAATTTTGTAATTTGAGGGATTTCTATAACAAGTAACACATTTCAATTAGTTTTAACTTACAAAAGATAAGGTAATAGGTTAAGCTGCTGCATTCGAGGTTTGAATCGTTTGCCATTTATTAAATCTTTAAAAGCTTTAATTAGCAGATTAATAAGCCAGGTCATAAAGCGAGCTGAATTCTAACTTTAAATCGTTTGCAATCTATTAATACTACTTTTCGGCATCTTATAAATTATAGACCAATCTTTAACTCAGTAATTTATGCAGCTGATAAGTATCAACATACAACCAAGAAAAAAAATATATAGACTGTTTAAGGTCACGCATAGATTTGACATTGAGGTAACTGTCGTGGAGGTTACATAAGGTCACTGCATACAATTACAAGATGCATGTTCAGCTGTACTTACGAGCTTCCTGCTACGCAGTGGGCAGCGGTCACTACCCAGTCACTGGAAATCAAAGAACCTCCACAAATAAACCTTCCATAACGTTTCAGGGCAATCTGTAAAAAGAAAAATTGGAATACTTGATGCACTCTTAATTGTTTTGCTAGAATGACGTACAGTTGAGCAAACAGTGATTGAATTCAAACTGAGCCAATGCCTGGTTGCTAAAATAATAATTTTTGATTTTATTTTCGCTATTTGCCCCCTTTCGTAATTCCAATTGCATTTGGGCATGACAATGAAACTTAGAGGGCACAATGAAAGTCAAAAATAATACAAGCAGATGACCTCACCAAAGGTACGAATGATGTCGTTATTAAAAGTCGAAGGGGGTCAGCTCAGATATCGATTCTAACAATTTTAGTAAACTACCGAAAATAGCACTATTAACCAATCGAACCCAATAAGGGAAAGATATAAAGATTTAAAATATGAAACAAAATACAATATAGAATTATAAAATTTTACAGTGATATTTTATTTTACAGATATTTAATATCATTAATATTAAATATATTTGTAGTGTGCGGGTTTCATACGGAAATGCTCACCAGCACATAACAATGATACAAATTAAAGAAAGGTACATATGAGTTGACAGTGAGTATAACAACGAGACTGAAATCATATATGATCATTACTCTGATCCTAGATCATTGCATTTTATAACTAGACTGTTTTTGAAACAATGGGCAGTGTGGGAGTTACTGCTTTTACCACTGAGAATACCTTAACTATAGTCACAACTAGACAAACACAGAATTTTAATGTAACTCCATGGATTAAAGGAGCCAACAAATTGCATAAAAGATACAACTGTTTTATGCCCTCTACTAGGCTCTAAAGTGGATTTAAACTCATGTTCCATTAACTGCCTTGACGTTTATATTGTAACTGACCTTCTTAAACTTGTAAACAATTGAGCCGTTTTATGAACTGAAATAAAATTGTTTCTATGTGATTCAATTACATTTGCCTGTTACCTATCCACTTATCTTATCCACTATAAACTTCGTGACATGTGGCACATAAGGCCTCAATTACATTTGCCAATTAACGTTTAATCTTTGAAGTGATTGTTGTCATTGATTTTTAGAAGAAAGAGTTGGTTGCATGTTCGGTGTTCTCTAAGTTTGGGTCCCATTAAATATAGTCAACCCTTCGTCGAAAGCATGTATGGTTTATGTAAACACGTCGTATTAAAAGTTCCATAGGCAAGTAAAACTTGTTCAAGAGGCATTTTTGGAAAAACTATGAATCACATAAATATTATAAGAATAGCCCTAGGGATAAAAAGCCTTTACAACTAGATCGTAATGTTCAGAATAACTTGTTCGCGTTTGATTTCTTCTCAGCAACAGACGATCATAACGTTATCGCAGCTGTTAATATAAGTACAGTTATCAGTAGTATTTTGAATCAGAGAATTATCCAAATTATCAATTTGATATCACTAATCGTACCTGCCATGGCCAGGCTCCTGGCTTAGCGTCCTGGCCACCAATGACACGTGACTGAGTGATGGGCGTACTGCCACATGGCAGCTGACCTGTAATCGACAAGAATAAAATCGTATTTGAGTTGTGACAGCACAAAGGTTTTAATACACAAGGGATTGATATTTTAGTGTCCATATTAATTTCTGGTTTGCCTGTGCGGGTTTTTCTTCACTTCGTCCCTTGATTAGTTAGTAAGATTCGCGCCACTTTCTCAGCTAATAAGAAAGAAAACCCAACCCAATCATAACTTGCTCGCATGCGTTTTCCATCACTTGGCACCGTTAACATGAATTCGCTTCGAGTTCTGATGGGTTTATCGTGCTGTTAATGCCGGTCTATTATGGCCGTCAAAGATTGGTCAGAGTAACTATTATGGTTTTGGTTTTGTGACACTCAACTGAAAACCTCTCTAGTAGAAGTTCCTACAACAACCCCACCACGTTTCATAGTATAAGAGGGAATGGCGACAAAGTGTTACCAGTTGTATATTCTTCGCTATTCATTCAGTAGAAAAACGATGCAACCTGATAACTTGGCGAATTTTGTAAAAGAAATAAAATTAAATTGTTTATCTTACCTTTCACAGTAGCTCCAAGGAATAGCAACACAAGTAATATCATCTTCGAGACAATCAAAGACGAATACACAAATTGCCGTTAGAATGACCTATTTATACGTTCGAAGATAAAATCATATCTCTCGGTCCATTAGCAAATTAAACCTTACTCTTAACAAAGAGTAAATGATGAGTACTCCCGTGTTGAAAAACAGTGCAATTATTTGTTTCTTTTAATTGAAGTACATTAAGGCAAGAGTGGCAAAATATGTTCTTTATCAAATATTCATTAATTTTTGCATTAAACAGAAGAACCCCATCTTGTTACAACTCGTGTAAAGTTAAACAGCTGTCTGTGGAACCAAACATATACAAATTAAGGCTTTTAAAATAAAATACTGCAATTAATTTACAACTGCAAGCGCATACACATCTTAGACGCCATATTGTACTAGCTGTTCTTTGCCCTAAAGCGCCATACAAACTGACCGTTGAGTCACATTATGAGCATTAAACTCCAAATTCCTTTATTTGTATGAACAGATGCTCAAGTATAATGGGGGAAAAATTAAAGTCTGCAAGCTAAAATTAAGGTAGGAATATCGATAAAGAATATCCAAGCAGAATGATCAAAAACATCACCCAGCTAGAGGCGGTCAAGAAAAACAAAGCTTTGAATTCTGACGTAGCAATTGAAACAGTAAAGCTCAAAAGGGTGAAAAAAGCTTTCTTTTCTAAATGCGAAGAAAAAAAAATGTTCTCGACAGGTACATACATTTCCAAAATTGATTGTTTTTGAAAGGTTCGATTTTTGGTGAAGCAATTTTCATCTTTATTGATAAAGATTGTGGAAATTATTTGAAAGCATACACCCGCCCGATCTCAAAACTAAAATTAAGGAAGGAATATCGTTTTTCAATTTCGAAGCAGAATAATCAATAATATTACCCTGAGGCGTTCAAGCAAGACGTGCTTAAAATTCTAGAGTAGCATTTGCAGCAGTAAGGCTCAAAAAGGTGATAAAAGCTTTCTTCTCTAAGGGCGAAGAAAAATGTTTTTTTTCAGGTACATTCATTTCCAAAATTCAGTGTTTTTTGAAAGGTTCAATGTTTGGTGAAGCAATTTTACATATTTATTAATAAAGACCGTGGAAATTATTTTGGAAGCATACACCCTCCTGATATCAAACCTCTCCTCTCTCTGACATATACAGCTTTTCTTGGATGCGTAATACTAGTTAATTTATTACTGGATAATAATTAGCTTCTTCGGATACTGTATATATAACACACTGTACGAAAAAGAAAACATCTTGAGTCCTCTAAGTTTTGGTTCCATATGTATAGTCAACCCGTCCTCGAAAGCATTTATTTAAACAAATGTAAAAAGCGCCAAAGGCAAGCAAAACTTGTCCTAGAAGCATTTTTTGAAAAACTATAAATCACACTAGTATCATAAGAATGTACCAGAAAATGCAATATATCTGACTGAATATTGTTTTTCAATACGTGTATTTTATAGCTGAAAAATCAGGGGTACCCGACAAGAAAATTGAGGCAAAATACTTCAAATGTTATCCCCTGTGTTCCAAGACCATTTTGCGCCCTTTTCTGTTCGGACAATTTAGCTGAATTAAGATTGCAGGAAATTTTAGTGGATGGAATATTTTTCCCCTTAAATTTCCTAGCTGTTGCTGGCCCGACGACAATACTAGCTGACCTCTTTCCCATTATTAGCGTCATAATTTCCCCGTTTGAAAACGAAATGAATTGGTTTTCCAGCCTTACGAATTTTGATATTTTTCAGAAGAGGATGTTGAGTAGATTTTCTTGTTGACCGTGGTTTTTTTAAATTAATGTAAACGGCGGTAGCTCTCTCGATGAGCACTTTCTTTCTCTTACAGGAAATATCGAAACAAGATATTGTTTAATAAAGAAAGCAGATTTTTTAAAACTAAATCCGGATGATAAGGGCTTTACGAACGGATGACCAGCGGAAAGAACTTTGGTGGGCAAAAAAACTGGAAAATGATCTTGAGGGAGCATTCCGTCCGCTCATTTGTTTCCACACAATGATTCACAAGAGTAAATTTTTGTAGAGGAGTTTGTACGAGCTGCTGAATTAGATTTTCGTGAACGAGTTTTTGTTTGCTTTAACATTTATTCTCATCTAGCGCAACAAATTTTTCTTGAGAGGTTTGAACTGTTTAGTTTTTATGTGAATATAACTCTTATTTACCTTATCTGTAGTTTGAAACTTAAATACGTGCTTCTTTTAATTTAAAATTAAACCATTGATCACATCGATTCACCTAAAAGTTCTATTTACAGGATCCATTTTGCAACATGACGGACAATCGTGCGGCTTAAGTAAAGGCCATTTTTTCATAAAAAAAAATATACATTGAAGGCAAGTAAATGGCCCTCATTTCCATGCTGACATATACAAAACAGGTGCACGATTAAACACATAAAAACAAATTAGCTCCTTTTACCGTAAATTCTGCTTAATTTTTGTTAATTTGTGTCCCGAAACATAAGCACGTGATGAATGTAGGTTAATTGCAGCTTCCAAACATATTTAAGTCAGACTTAAAATGTTTGCTTTTTGTTGAAATAAGTGAGATACACTTTCAAAATGTAGTGTTTTTGATCGGTGACAGCTTAGGTAACTTAATAATGTGATCAATAGAGCATTTTCTTTTTCTAATTATAAAATAAGAAATTTTGGTATCTTACTTGATTGAGGAACACATAAAAGTGAAATCATGATCAAGTTATTCGGCGAAAATGAATTTACTTTCATAGAGACAAAACAGCTGTAACGAACAACAAATAAAAACGAATTAGCTTTTTTCAATCTACCTTGCGTTTTGTTGATTTGTGTCGTAAAAGTGTGATAAATTTAAAATGCATTTGCTTTAGATTATTTGCCTCCTCTACATGCATTTAAATGCTTAGAATTTTGTCTACGGTTGACAAAGCTGGAATAACCTTTCGAAATGTCGTTTGTCTTCGCTGTAGGTTTAGAAAACTTAACTGACTTTTCATTTATAGAAACAAGAAATAACGCTTTCTTACATGATCGATGAACACTTAAAGACTAAAATGAGGGAGGAGCATTTGGTCTCTGTTCATGATTTTTCTTTTTCACTGATTTAAACTGTATTCAGGTATCCGCTAAAATGCATCTAGAAGATAACTTCCGCGCAAGAAAATTTGAAGATAAACAGAAAGGCTAATTTACGATTTGATTGTGTCTCAGATTTGTTGTAAGTCCAGTGGAATACCAGTAAATTAGCTTTTTTCCATGCTGAGAATATATCCACTTAGTTTAACCGAAGCCGCGTTCACACTAAGCCTCAATTATAATCTAATTATAATCTAATTACATTTGAAGGGCGTTCACATCAACTAATTACAGTCCTTGATTATAATCGGATTAAGATTTAGTTGAGGTAGAGGCTGAGGTAATTACGGTGCGTGATTGACCAAAACGGCGGACACGTGGTGACACTAAAGACGAAACTCCTTATTGCCTTGTGGAGCAATGAGGCGGTTTAAAGCGATTTAAATACTATGCAAAGTGAGAAAATAGTATGGGATCAAGTAAGCCAAGAAATTACCGAAGTGAGGACAAAAAAGTGCGCAGCTCAGTGTCGAGTTGAAATTAAAAACCTGAAGCAGAAATGTTACAAAATTTGCAAAGGCCATTTTTTCTTCTTCCGGCCTCAGTAGCCTCCCCAGCCTTTTTCCTCGCCTGAGAATTGCTTATGATCGTAGGAAAAATCATGACCGCATAGCCGCGATTGGGCGCCATTTTGTTTTTAACTTCAAATTGTGAGGTTACCGTTACCATGCCAAGCTTTTAGTTGCGAACCGAATTATAATTGAGTAAAACTAAGTGGAGTATTATAGCCTCAATTATACTTCTGTTGAATATAACTAAAGTTTAGTGTGAGCACGGCTTACGTCCATGTCTATATGTGCTTTGTTCCTTGGTTGTTTTGTGCCTCTTAAAGACATCTTTACCGGTTTATAATAGTTTGATCTTTTCGGATGCTTTAATTGCGTATTCCTCGAGTTTTATTTTAGGTAAGGCAATGTACTCTTGCAACAGGCATGGTTGTGAATATTTTTTTGTTACAAAAGCAATTTTTTACTGTTCAATTTTTTACTGCTCAGGGGAGATCGATAGAGAGCAGTTTTTGTACCTATGCCATATGTGTCTGTTTATTCTATTCGCTTGGTTTTCTCACTGTTAATCTTTTAATCCTTACACCAATGCACAATACACCAATGCTAGTAGCACCCAAAAACCAAGTAACACTTTTCGCAATTGAAATATTTTATTATGCTTTCCTCTTCCACATGGCGTCAACAAGCAAGCTATTATTGGCGACTTAAATACAAATTTTACTTTAACTTGGACTATCCCTCATCCTACTTTTTTTTCTTTTTTTTTAATCCCTTACGAATGTAATGCGCCATTTTTAAAGTATACGGCTGAATGCTAAGTTATGCGGCAATCTTCGAAGTACTTGTAAAGAGAACGTGACCATCTTGGCTAGTGACTGTACTGTGCCACTCTCTCATGGTTCATTAGGAACTAAATCAGGCAACAAACAAGAACATCCAGTTAGATTAGCTAATGCTCATTGATGTGTTAAAACCTATTACTGAAGGCAGTTTATCAGACTCCAAGTTATGATTTACATTTATTATTAAAACGTTGTCATATCTTTGCACATTCAATTCTTTACAGCTAAAATCTCAGTTTGTTATGATTCGTAGTTTTTAGTTATCGCGGCAAGGGGATCACAGACAAACGCCTGGCATCATACCTACATTGGGCGTTCGGTTACTGAAAGCGTACTTAGTACAATAAGTTTTCAGTAACTGTGTGCTTTCGTGCAGTCCGAAGTAATACAATTACAAGCATAAGGGCCTGGGATTGTGTAACGTTAACTAAGAGACCACTTTAGTTCCTTCCACTAATTAGGTCCCGTTTAGAAACATAGAATATGTGTCGCAAGTAAAATTAAGTGGCTGCTACTTCTACGTTAGCGCGCGGTTCTTGTCCTGAATTATACCTGGATTTATGAAAACATAGCCCCCAGAGATTGAACACATTTTGAGACTTTCTAGGCTGAAGGAAAATGCTAGTCATTAACAAGACTTCAGTTATGGTTCATCACAAGAAAGTAAGGTCAGAAAATACTATGCAAGGAAAAAGAGGGGCTTTTCTTTGGAATTAGACATGACATTAGCATCTGAGTGAAATGAAACATGACCTGTGATCCGACTAAACAATTGTGACATTTGGCAATTATTAAAGGCATCTTTAAGCGCTCAAGTCTAGCTTTCTACAACAGAATCGGCTTAATCGGAGCAAGACAGTGTTTTAAATTGATTTTCCGTCTTCATTCTAGATTCATGACCCAATGCAAATCACGCCGCTACAGTAATAACGGCGAAAAATAATCGAATAGCTTTTCAAACTCACGCTTTTTGCAGAGAAAATCCTTGCCATTTCTTGTTCGTCTTTTGCCATATAACTTTAAGTCCCGGATGTTGACAAAAAAATTTGAACGGGGAACACATACAGCGGTTTTCAACAAGAAAATAAACTAGGTCTTTGGCTCTGTCAAAAATTCTCGATAATTTCACCTTTGCCGACTAGAAATGATCCCTAAGACCTACTTTCTCCGGCTTAAGACTGTCACTTCCTCAAGCAAAGCTCACAATATGCAACCCTTAGCCCTCTGCCCGTGTAACTGAAAATTACCCGTTTAGCTCAAAAGAGAACCGAGACAGGAAGCATGTTAGACAAGGCAGAACATCTGCACTCGTAAGACTTATTCCCTCACTAGACTTAAAGGGACAATATCACGCTATTTTTAGTAACACATTGAAATCGTAAAGACGCTATTCGGTTGATAGCAGCCAAGATATAATGACAAAATTCCATTAAAAGACTGTCGGAATGCAAAGAAACTATCCACGGTTATTTTCGCTGGCAGATGACCAAGATAGAGAGGGGTTGAAATTTGAAAACGTCTGGCAGACGTTTTCAAATGTCGCTGTTGTAACGCGCTAAAAATCGCCGGTTGTACTATATTTTGGTTCAACCTTTCGTCTTAGAATCACTATTATAATTTCTTTAAATTAGCGATTGAGAAATTAATTAACACAGTGTTCAAAGTTTAAAGATAGTGAATTTTGTCCAAAAATCATGATATCTCCCATGATACTGCCCCTTTAATGATGTCCTCAGGAAAACTTTGTTTCAGGAGGCTAAACGAAACCCTAGGTCTAATGACTTAGTTCTGAGCTCAGAGCGCGCGCCGAATTCAAAGGCAAATCTTTGTGCGGTTAAAAGACGATCGAGAGAGAGTGGGGCTAGGTTAGGAAAACAGGGAGGGAGGGAGGGGGGAAGGGGGGAAAGAAAAATATTTTGATTTTATACATATCTGCTAATGACCCTTTATACTTTCTTCTTATTGACTTAGAATCAAAAGAACAATGCAAAAAATACATAAAAAATAAATCAATAAAATCTCACAAGAGAAACTAACATAAGGCAATATTTCTGGAGCCAGTGTTTCCATGCGTTTGCGGTTTGATCATTAAGAGATATAAATATTCAAAAATAACACTCACCACAAAACGAGCAAGTAGCCAAGCAGTTTGTTTTTACTTCATACTCGTTGACAGGGTTAGTTGAACCGCACTTGCCGTCTTTTTTCAATTGTTCGCAATTTGCTCCTTTATCAAAACATTCTGAAAAATAAAAAGTAGAATTTCATTTCACTGAACTATATCTGCCGCCAAGCATACGACCAATCATTTTCCTTTGTTGCTGTTTTCATTGTTTGTTTGTTTGTTTCTATTGGTAGTGTGGTAAGAAATAAATCCTACGATTGCTCAACTAGGCTATTGCAATTTGTCTTCTCGTCTTTTTATCAGTGAATTGAGGCTAGTTGATAAATTAATTTTAATGAAATTTAACTTACAAGCTCTGTTTTAGGTTTTGTTAAAACATAAGACTTTAATAGAGCTACATTGTGGCCTGAAAATAAGTTCCAGCAAGCGCATGTAGCACGCTACTCAAACCGTTTTGACTGAAAACGCGATTGGAAACTGAGAGGGCACTTAGAGAATCCCGCGAGCATAACAAAATAGACGGGAGATGAACAAAAAAGGACGCGAAACCATGCAACTTGTATGCTGTATATATTTCCAAGACTTTTGTTTCCTCAGCGATAACTTATCTCTACGAAGAAGCAAAGACTTAGAAAAACATTTGACTATAAAAAATTGCGATAAAACATTTCGTAAAAACATTATAAAAAGGTTAAAAACACGACGTTTCGATGTACATTACATCATTATCAAGTGAAATTAAAAATGCAAGATTGCGGCTATAAATACAAAAATGGACAATAGATATTAATTAAAATAGTAGCATTGAAGAATGCTACCGGTTAAACAAAAAGTTTCGCACGTATAGAGTCCGTTTGAGTGTTCAAGCAAGGCTTAAGTTTCTTGATGTACAGCATTTCAAATACCAAACAATCAAATTTGCTCTGACACTTTCTCAAGATGTTAAAATGGCCCTGATTCAATAGGTGTTTGCTCCCGTGAGCTTCAAGAAAATGTTTGCCAATTGCCGAGTTCTTGTGCTCAGCAACGCGTTGAAAAAGGTGTCTGGCTGTATAGCCGACATAATCTGCATCGCACAGATCACATGAAAAATAGTAGACAACGCATTGCTGATTCACAATCGACGGCTTAATTTCCCTAGGCTTAAGATCATGTTCTAATTTCCTACTAACAAAAACTGGCTGCAATATGGGGCCAATCTTATTACTTAGGTCGTTAAATTGCCTGCGAACCGCATTGGCAGCTACTTGATCCTTAAAAGGAAGGATAATTCTGATCTTACGACCGCCTTCAGGCTTCTCTTCCGCTGCCTGTTCCGATACATTACGAAGAAAATTACTAATGATGGAATCTATGAGAGCCCTAGGATAATCTAGGCGACTGAAAATTGAGCGCAATTTGTTACATTCTAAATTGAAAGCTTCTGTTGTGGAACATAGAGCGTACGCGCGATGTAACATTGTTTTCACTAAAGACACCTTGTATCGTTTGTCGGTATGGCTATGGTAATGCAAGAGTAAGCCACTGTTCGTTTGTTTCCTGTAAACTTGAGTTTCAAGTTTAGTCCCACACTTGATGATTTCAATGCCAATAAAAGGAATCCTACCACTGACAGGGAGTTCCATTGTAAATTTCATGCTGGGATGGAGACCATTCAGAGTATTGAGAAACTCAGAGGCAGCGTCACCACTAGGCATTTTAGCCAGGGTATCATCCACGTAGCGTTTGTACAGGTCAGGCATCAGACCATCACGGGAGAGCTTCTCTTCCAGGTGACACATAAAAACATTAGCCATCAGAGGACCAAGAGGGGAGCCCATGGCCACCCCATCAGTCTGTTCGTACAAAAGACCATTGAACTGGAAAAGCTGGTTGGTTGTAGCAATTTCCAGTAATTTGGCAAGCTGATCCTTCTGCAAGTTAAGGCCGTAGGTCTTGTTGAACCAATCGTTGGTGAACGCTTTGTGGACTAGGATGTTAATCGTCTCACTCAAAGGTACGTTGGTGAAAAGTGATGTCACATCATAGGAGACTAAGATGTCATCCTCATTCACGGAAATGGTACGGATTTCATCAGCAAAAGCAAAGGCATCAGTGATTGTGTAGTCATTGATGGAGAGTGGCTTAAGTTTCTCTTCGAGCCATTTGGCGAGATTGTAATTGTAGGCGCCAGTTGCTGATAAAATGGGTCTCATACTCAGTGTGGCTTTATGGGTCTTCGGAAGGCCATACAAGTGTGACAATCTGGAACTCTTCGGAGAAAGCGAGTTAGCGATCTCTTCAGGTAGAATTTGACGTAAGGCTGTGCGCAACTCTTTTTCTTTCTGTAAGAGCGGGTGGAAATGTTGAGCTGGACGTCCACGCCTCTTTGGTCGCTTTTCATCAACATGTACGAACTTAGAAGTGTTATCGATTGAAGCAGCGCTTAGAAGACGGATGTATTCGGTTTTGTCCATTACCACTACGCCAGAACCTTTATCAGGCTTGGTGATTATGATGTCGTCACGTTTCTTCAAGCGATTAAGAGCATTCAAAAGAGCCTTTGGTGGTTTGGGGCTTGTACGATGGATATAGTTCAAGGCGATTGAGCGTAGAGTTGAGCTTGCCAGTTCCTTCTCAGAATCATCCAACAACGGCTCTATTTTCCAATATGCTTTCTCAAAGCTCGCATGTATGTCGATGGGCGAGACCTTTTGTGGTACTGAAAACTTCAGACCTCTGCAGATAAGAAGCTTCTCGAAGAACGTAAGGCGATAAGAAGATAGGTTGTTTATATGCTCATTGACATCAAGCTTCTTTGATATTAATCGCGAGATTTTGCTGACATGGCCCTTCATCATTTCTTCGTACTGGTTGTTGCGTAGAACACTCAATGTTCGCAAGATGGCGATGAAGCGAAGCAAAGAGCATTTATCTCGGAGATCTTTGTAAGCATTCTGTACTTCTTCTCTGAGGTGTTTGAGCTGGGAGAGTTTGAAACTCTATCTCTATACTATTATTTCTTCGCAAACAGTAAAAATAGAACTGCAGCAATAATGATAATGATTATGACAATGATAGGGCTTTAATGAGGAAAATTAAGTTTTATGTTGAGCGATAGCATCACAGATCACCAAAACGCGGCGTTCAGATTCGATCAAAAATTTAACAACGGCAAAACATGCCAGGTGAGCTTTTAAAAACAATTGGATTTTTTTTATTTTTAATAGGGTATTTTGTTGTTTAATTTTGGATGGGATTTGAACGCCATACAAACTCTTATTCCGCAATGTTGCCTAGCAACGATGAAAAACAAAGTCTGAATGACGTCAGACTATCTGGCGTCGTCTGAAAAAAATTTGCATACATCGGAAAAAATATGCGTGCATGATCAGATTTCAACTGCAATGTTCATCAATATTCACTGGATACAGAACTATCTCTCCAGAATCTTTTCCCTTTCTTTTAGAAATCTTTTTTTTGTGAAAGATTGCATTGAAGAAATTACACGTTTTGTGGCCGCGGTAAAATAATTTTCCGTGGGAAATAAATTCATCAAACACGACAGCGCTGCACGCCCGTTGTACATTTCATCGCGTCAGAAATAGATTTTTAACTGCAAATAGCCCGTGGAACTACGAAAAGACCATGCTCATCAAAATAGTTGGTATGTTCAGAAACCTTTTAATCTCCTCATTTGATGCTACAACACGAAAGAGGGCTTTCCACCCAGCCCCAGCTTTCTACTTAGTATTGTATGTAGCTACTTTTTGACCCGGTAAATCAGCTTTTGTTTTTAGCGGAGGGCTTAAATGGCCACAATCTCTCCTATTCGTTTATTTATTCATTCATTCATTCATTCATCCATCCATCCATCCATCCATCTCCATCCATCCATCCATCCATCCATCCATCCATCCATCCATCCATCCATCCATCCATTCATTCATTCATTCATTCATTCATTCATTCATTCATTCATTCATTCATTCATTCATTCATTCATTCATTCATTCATTCATTCATTCATTCATTCATTCATTCATTCATTCATTCATTCATCTATCTATAGGTGATTTTTGTAAAACTCAATCTACTGATTAAACGACGTTTACTATCCATCCATCCATCCATCCATCCATCCATCTATTAAAACATGATCGTTCTCTAAAGACCCTTGAAAACAAAACTCTCCCGATTTTAACCATACTTTATACATGACTTCTTTGTTATTTTAAACAAAATTTCCACGATTAAACAAGGGTTTTTTGCAATTCATCAAATATTTACAGAGCAAAAGCGATACAATTACAAAAGCGTTTGTTAAATCATGTTCAAATCATAAACAAAGAATGGTAGAATTAAAAAAAAACAACAACAACATAACTACAGGTTTCAAGGGCATGCCGACCTATTAATCTTGTGTCACGGGTTTGCGAAATTAATCAATGAGTATAATGGAACGAATTAGCTACAAATATATAAATATTATTATTATTATTATTATTATTATTATTATTATTATTATTATTATTATTATTATTATCAATTTTATTATAACATCAAGCTTTGAAAATTGCGTAGGTGAAATCGAGAATGGAAAGTACTGATTCCACTCTACCCTCGGATCTGCTGCAGTCAGCCAATCGAGGGACAAGGGTTTGAGCTCGTGGCTTACCGCAGTGCCTGTTGTCGATCAAGGCTTACTGCTGAATAAACAAGAAATCAGAGACTCTCTGCGTTTAAGGTATAATCCCCCTGTCTGATTTACCAAGCAAGTGTGCTTGTGGTGAGAAGTATACCGTCTTCCATGCCCTGTCATGCAAAAAGGGAGGGCTCGTGGCGCAGAGACACGATGGTGTTCGCAACCTACTTACCTCTTTTCTTGGTAAGGTTTGCACCAGCGTTGAAGTCGAACCACAACTACAACCTCTCGACAATGAGCTAATCAACCTAAGGCTGGCAAGGCAAGGCTGGTAATGAAGGCAGGAGGCTTTTGGTCTCGAGCGGGATGAGGAGAAAAAGCGGAAGTACCAACAGCGGGTACTGGACGTTGAAATGGGATCTTTCCCTCCCCTACTTCTTGGAACCAAGGGTGGGATAGGAGCCCACTACAATTGCTTTCTCAAACGCCTCACCGAGAAGTCCTCAGAAAAGAATGAGGAACCTTATCACATTACTATCACTTGGATTAGAACATTGCTTTCTTTTGAGGTTCTAAGGTCGGTACACACATGCGTAAGAGGCTTCAGGACACCTTTCCACGAAATTCCACAAGGGGATTTCATTGATGACTGCCGCTTAAACGCTAAACACTTAAACGTTGATTTTTGGAAGAAACGAGATGCTGTCACAAGTTAACCATTTTCAGTCAAACACATGTGTCTTGGGATTTTTACTCTGAATTTTCGCTGGACGATTTTCTAGCATAATTTAAGCTTTATTGTTAATTATTTTTTTAATGCGTCAAACTTTTCTTAGCAAATTTTCTGTGAGTTGGATGTTTAAAAATAAGAACTTTTAACTTGTAAATAACTTGGAATATGTTAATAAAGATTATTATTGTTATTATTATTATTATTATTATTATCATCATTATTATTATTATTATTATTATTATTATTATTATTATTATTATTATTATTATTATTATTAGGAAAATAGCTTGTTTTTTTCATTAAGCGAAAAAAAATCACTTACCATCAGGAGTGGGTGCTTTACCTGGAAAATTAGAAAAAAATAAAGTGTAAGTGAAAGTAAGTTTTATTGCCAAGAGATTTACTCAGAAGTTTTATTTTTAATTTACAGGAGCCTCGTAGGAGCTTAGGCCATTAAACCAAGTTCCATTAAACTACGTTCATGCTTGTCCCATGAACCTAGTTTAATGGCCTTAGCTCCCACGAGTCTCCTGTAGCTCAGTGGTAGAGCATCCGAACTAGTAATCGGAAGGTCTCAGGTTCGACTCCTGATAGGAGCACTGAGTATACAGCTGTTTCGACAAAGGTTGTCCAAAACAAGCCGGTAAAAGCGTACGCAACAATGCCTAAAGGTAATCTGGGAAATACCCAATAAATTTCAATAAAAGTTCAGAATCCATATTGCCCGCCATCTCAACTCTTCGCTGTACGGTCGAAGGCATGATGGATTCTGAGCTTGAAATTTATTGGGTATTTGTCAGGTTTCCTTTCGGCATTGTCGCGTACGCTTTTACGCGTGCATTGGACAACCTTTGTCGAAACAGCTGTATGCCTTTGTCATTTACTGATTAATACATCATTATCATTTATTCACAAGGCTCAACATATTCCATCACATTATTTCCAACCATACACATTGTTGCTCATAGTTATATTGTCTCACAATGGAAACAGGAGTTTAAAAAAAAATTACAGGCAATACCTAGTACACGATGTGTCAAGCGGAAGAAAACAGGCAAGGTAACAAGTAAGGTGTTTCAATATAGTTTTTTAAGGACCATACCTATCAACTTTTACCAAAAAAACAAACAAATGTAACTGGTGTAAATTCCACATTGTTTGGTTAATCTAAGAAGACGACCTAATAGCCCGTTAAAAACGTGAGTGGTGGCCCCTCAAAGAATGAATAAAAAATATTAGCTCAAACGGTAGCTTTTATCGGTTGAACAGAGCAAAATTGTAGAAACGGAGTGAGTTACCAACACAACCCAAAATACCCATGGCTCGACCAAACGAGTCTGATATGCCGCCGAATAGTACCAAAAAGGTATGATTGGGTATTACCGTACCAAAATTGAGCCCAAAACCCTGAGCTATTTTAGTAGTTACGGTAATAAAATCTCTCTGGCGTCCTATCGTGTGGTCCGCGAGGAGAATGGTACGAGTCAACAAACGGCCCAAAAAGGAATGAATGAAAGATAAGTTGACATTTTTTTAACTCGTTTGTTTGGAGTTTCATTTTCGAAATTTTCAAAATCCAAATTTACGGAAAATTTGGGAATTTCGACTCCATTAATTCAGTCTGAATGTTTCAGTTCTTGCAGGCAAACGTCACGCAGTCGGCTAGCGCTCTCTAGTTTAGATTTTGTTAGAAAGATTTTACTCTTTTTACAACCAGAAAACACCTGCCTAAATACGCGGTTTCTTCTTTATAGGTAAAACATCTTTTCTGTTAATCGTACGGTAACATCACTTTACTTAAAAGTGACCCTGATATCATGCGACAGTATGCGACAGTAAACTAGGCTTCTGATTGGCTAATTGCGAATTTGGGTACGATATGATATGATATGATATGATATGATATGATATGATCTGTAGTACACGTCCTGAAGTGCTAAGCAGGAGTCGCGTCGCTGCAAGGAAACGAAATACTTACAAGTGTCACAAGTGACCCCACAGAACACAGCCATTCTATACTTTGTATCTGAATCTGAAGAGTTACAATCACCCAAGTCCTTCCACACTTTACAGTTTCGATCACGGTCACGGCAGAATGCTGAAAAACAGAGAAAGGAACGGTGTCGGTGGATAACAAATACTACTCCACTCCGCGACGAGAGGACAAATCAATTTAATTATACCTGAGCGGTGTTGTATGTAGCTCAAATTAAAAATCCGTTCGAACTGATCGGAAAATACTTCTGATTTTTGGTGAACTCCAGTGAAGCCTCGCGACTCAGCGTAAACCATTAGTTCAGGAAAAATTCCTGACTGGCTGGCGAAATGCAAATACAGATATCGTACGCTACTAACTCAAGCGGGGATTGAAGTAGAGAACCAAATTTCATACGGGAGCTAGCAGTGAGTGATTTGTTGCGGTAATTGCGGCAATGTGAATGTAAGGGTACAATGAAATGTTGAGCCACAAGTGGCCAAAAAAATGGATCAGATAGATAAAGGGTCAGAAGACTCTTATCCATAAGATTTTTTAAAATTTTCTGTTGTTTACGTGATAATTAACAATTATTACACAAGCCCGTTGGCTACACGATGATAGATAGCCAACGAAACGCACAACGCCGCCATTTAACTGATTGAATGACTGATTGACTGACTGACTGACTGACTGACTGATTGATTGATTGATTGATTGATTGATTGATTGATTGATTGATTGATTGATTGATTGATTGATTGATTGATTGATTGAAAGATGGCGCTGCGCGTCTTGTTGGCTATCTATCATCGTGTAGCTAACGCGCGTGCAAAAAAAAGCATTTCAATAACTTTTTAGTTAAGTTTTTTGTTAAGTTATTCTTGTAAAAGCGCCGTGTAAAAGCTTAAGGATCCTGGCGCTAGATAAATATGTTGTTATTATTATAATAATAATAATAATTATTATTATTATTATTATTATTATTATTGTTATTATTATTATTATTATTATTTTACCATTGTTTGTATACTATAATGACCTCAATATTTTGCACGTTGTATATATTTTTTTCTTCTTATTTTGAGGGCCGTCAGTTAAAAAACTGATACAGGTTATTACGCCTCCCTCTTTAATAAAATTTGTGTATTGTTTTCTATTCGATATTGTATTATATTGTATTGGAAAGTGTTATTTGCATGTCTGAACAGGAGAAAGAAGTCACAGACTTCGTATTATACGAACAAATAAGAAGCGACCTACAAAAAATTAATTAAAATTTTACCTGGAGGAGATGGAGGTTTCGTGTTAGGATTCTTGGTGGGTTCTATAAGAAAACAAATAAAGGAAGTAAGCAGTCTTATGGTAAAACAACGATAACCATTTACAAAAATTTACAAAAATCGGAAAAGAGATCTATTTACATATGAGCATTTAAAGCGTTCTGTTGTGATTCGTGGTAGGATGTAGTCATGTCCGCGGTTGCGTAAATTCCGGTTCCTCTTCATCGGTAGCAAGTCGTGTATGCAGGAAGGACGGAAGAAAGCAGCCAACAAGAAATTGAACGATAATTTAAATACTGTATATAAGAATATATTTTCATAGATGATGGCACACAAAGAATAAGCTAAATAGAAACACATGAAGGTTCTCTTGTTTTGAATATAGCACAATCGTTTGACTCGCGTTCCCTTGATGCTAGCCAAGCTTTCGGGTGCAATTGCTTAGTGCAGGCATCTGCAATTGCACTGCTTGGTTTTTGTTTTTGTTTGTTTTAAGGTGTGTGTATATATGTTTCATGTGATTTTGTCATGCATCTACTCATTTTGATGTCCTGCATTTACGAAACTACTTACTTACTGCTAGGCATATGCTGACATACAGTCATTTCAACTAACGTTGTCGGTTTAAAGCATGAAGCTAAAAGACAAGACCGAAAGTTTACGTGGGATTTTTATGAATAAATTCATCAAAATCAGTCATTCCTGGAGAAAACAATAGGTTGTAATTAGCAGTGCAATGACCTGCACGTGCAGGGATGATTTTGATGAAATTATTCATAAAAAATAATCCCATAAAACATTGCGGTCTTGTCTTTTAGCTTTATTTGGATAAGACAACGTTAATTGAAATAGCTGTATAACATATATTTATTGTAAATAGTAATTGTATATTCAATATGTAAATTTTGTGATATGTTACAATATGAATAAAGTTGTTGTTGCTTGTTGTTGTTGTCTGAAAAATAATATGAAAAATAATAGCCATTCACATAAGTAAGTATCGATTGGACTTTTTTATGTCATGCGATACGATAAGGTAGAAATAAAACATAGGAATTTCAGTGAAAATCCACCTTTTCCAAGCAAAAATTGAGAAATTTTTAGAGTGAATACCTGGTTTGCAAGGGAGTTTGCAGGATTTTGGGCAATACTTTGCCATAAACACTTTCCTTCTCGGATTAGTGCAATCTCCGTTAGCTTGCCACTGGGGACATCGTTTTTCCCACTTTGCCGAATCTTTGTCACAAACTGTTGCAAACAAAAACAGAAGAAGAAGAAGACAGTTAAGCTTGTTATATTGTTAGACTTCTAGCCATTTAGAACGTCCCAGTTTTGGTTGTACGATTAGCCATATTTGACCAAGCGAATCATACCTGGCCATCAACGAGAGCTACTTGGGACAAGGAGCCAATGGAAGCGATCATGAGTCTAGGTATTACACTGGGAAGATGGTTATTAAGTAATTGTACAATATAATGACAATCAATTTTTACCATGTTAAGCACGGACTGAGCACTCTTCCTTATTTTTTTTTTTCGCACTGGGGAAGTAGCAGGCTACATGAATTTGAATTAAGATTAGGGAATGATTTTAAAATTACAGGTTCATTTGTCATCTAAGTAGCTTAAATTAGGGCCGCGAGAACTGTTACTTGCCAGAGTCTGCTTCACTCTGGCATTTCGAGCACCATTGAAACTCTGCTATTCCGGCATTAGGATTCCACTCTCAACGTGAACTTATTATATGTAGATACTTATATGTGGCCTAAAAATTTTGCAACATTTTTTTTCTGTATATTTTTAGTTCAATCTTCACAAAGTGACTAAGCAAGGAAGATTCAAATTAACTTACTAGCTCCATCTGAAGCGTCTGCAGACACTGAAAGAAATGTGAAAAGAATATAAAGAGTATTTAAATAAGGTCAGTGAGCTTGAAGACTGTGAAACTTCAGTCTTTATAAAAGTTTTCATACATGTAACTAATGGAATGTATACCATAATGACGGAGGTAGGGAGGTAGCTTGGCCGAGCAGTAAAATAGCAAAGACTAAAATAATTTTAATGCAGATGAGTTAATTTGATGATCGTGTTCCCGAGAACTGATTCGATGTATTACAGTGCCGTTTGAATTGCCTATGCTCTCGTGTATAACATCTCTTGTATAACAATTCCTTCAACGCCCAGCCCAATCGACCTTGATTTTTAAGTTTTCGCGAGCATTCTAAGCATGTTGATTACATTGTCCGTCTGCGACCGATTAAGGGTGTGCGATAACTTATCAAATCAAACTGAAAATGTGTTATTTAAAAAAATCACGAGTCCTTACTGGCGTAGAAGGCGCACAAAACAGCGATCAAGGCAAAGAGTTTCTCCATCTTGAGTACGATTAGTTGATGGCACTGACAGGCTGCCTTCAAGAAATAAAAATAAGTACAAGTTAAGACATAAAATGAGTTTATGAATGCACAGGCAAAAAAGGAAGCAATAGATATATAGATAGATAGTTTATTCACCTTAAAAACTTGCAGCCAAGAGCTGAATTGCGATAAGGTTTACAAATTACAATCGTGCTAAATTTTAACTAATTAAAGGGCTAATCAAATAAATAAAAAGGAGATGATCTAACATATATACCTCAATAAAAACCTCACGCAATATAGATTGGTTTGATCAACGCTTTGATAAAGAACTTTTTTGCACTCGTGTTAATTTATTTGCTCTGTCTTTTCCCATTATGAATACATTTATGTAGTAGCTTTGCTTTCAATGAATCGACACTAACATTTATAGTCCCGCAACAGTTGCTGTTTAAAATCTGCCATCATAAAACCTATAGGTCAATCATGAGAATTTCTTACAGTTTTAAGCATAATGACCCACAAAACAAAGCTTGTATATATCAGGAGAAATTGTATTTCTAACTGGAATATTCGTTGGGTTGTAGACTAACTATTACTGAAAAGTAACATTTAGCGTGACAATCAGTTGTATTCTCTTAGGAGGCTAGCTTCGGCAAATTTATATTCAATAACGCATATAAACAACTGTCGTTTAGCCAAGAACTTTTCTAGTACTCATAAATTCCAAACAGAAGCATGCAAAACTACAGTACCGACGAAAAAACAAGGAATTCCGTGGATTTCAGCCTGGAAACTCACAAGGCACCCAAGTGGTCCTTTCAGTTCAAAGACCTATTTTAGCGTATTGCTAAAAAACCTAATGTTATTTATTTTACTTTTTAAATACTTTTTTCAATTAGAAGGATTACTAATTTGTTTCACGTTTTGGTCGCAGAATTTAAAAAGATTTTCAAAATATGATTCCGCATCGAAGCCTGTGGAAGAAGCAAAGTCGAACGATATTGACATTTTATCGAGTTTGTTCTGGATTTTCGCTAAAAGCGTAGAGATTTTGTGACTTTTTCGGCTGACAAAACAGGAACATTCGGCAAATGAGTGTATAAGTCAAAGTATCACAAAGTTAGCTGGTAGACTTTTATGGAAAGATTGATCAGTGTTTAGGGTTTCATCATAAGTTTTTAAACTAATATGCTTTGAAAAGGATGTCTTTTCGTAAAATCGAAGAAAATAACATGCGAGCCACAGCCCCGCAACTGGGTGCTCTGAAATGTTTACATCATCAAGGCGATTTTACTTACGATAAGAGCAGGCTGAGCTGTCGAATTGAATTTGTTTCTTCAATATTTCTTGTTCTATTTTTAACTAGCAGCAGCTCTAATTTGAGTAACAATTTAGAAACCCAAAATCTGCTTGACACTTAAGTATTCTCATAATATTTTGGAAGAATACAATGAAATTCGCTGATATTTCGTATTTGTTTTAGAAGAAAACACCTTGTTTTGTGTAATTAACACAGAGCAATTTGCAATTTTGTCACTAATCAGTATTGGCTTCTTCACTAAAAACAATTTTGTTGCAATTAAAGAACGTGACTATTCAGCGTTTTAACTGACCCAGTTCCCAAACATAAATGTACGTTTTAATGTGGGTATGAATTCGAATGGTGCCTTAATCTGTTATATGCCTTGAGAACTAATATTCATGTCACCCTAATCTTTTGCGTCTCCTTTAAACAATGTCCTTTCAATTCCTATTTATAGAGAAAAAAATAAAAACGTTTGTGTCAATATTTCAATCAGCTTTGTCCCTTTTTTGTTTCAATTATAGATCTACGGTTTATTGTCCTGCGACAGTTGCTGTATAAAAGCCGTCATCATAAAAACGTTGGTCGATTCTGAGATCTAATGTTTCATTTTAATATACATTATGAAATAATAGCCGGTATAGCTTAACTTTGAAAAAATGGACGATTGGCTCCCAACAATCGCTAAGCAGTCCCATACCATCAGACAGTGTTCTCATCATACCCCTCATTACTTGAATATTTAATTATTTTGAGGGACTGTCAAAATTTTGCAAAAATATCTGCCCACATATCATAGGCTTTTATCATAATTGCCCAAAATTGTATTGCTGGCTGGATTATTAGAAGAAGCTGGTAGTAGATCAATGCACTTATCTGACAAAACTTGCTTAGCGGTTTTGTTCAATTGGAATGACCGGCTTCGACCAACTTGTATTTAAAAATCGCATACGCGCACATATCATTCAGCCAAGAACTTTAAACTAACAGGAAAAAATGTAAAAACGCTCTAGGATAGTTGTCCACTCATAACTTCCAATTAGCGTCCGCAATAGTCATAGTTGGCTCTGCTTGTGTTCTAACATCATGGATAACTTCTCCTCTCAATCCACCTAGCTAATTATAAATTAAAACCGGTGAAGTAATGATATTTCTAATCACAAATACGAATTATGTAAGGCTCGCATCATTGTAAATGATGGCCTTTCTTTCTTGCTCAAACATTCTTACCTTGCTTTGTTATCAGGTTTGGCACTTTGGTAACAGCGCGAATGTTCAACGCTTAATGATCATGAGCCAATGTTCGAACATAAATGCTTTAAAATGTCTTGACAGTGAACTGATAATTATGTTATTTTTTCTCTCTTTGGCTCCTTCTTTAAACATTGTTTGTAGAACGTAAGTGCTCAAAGTGCAAATAGCCAATGTTCAAACACAAATGTGCTTTTTAATGCGGGTACTAAATAAAAACGCTGTTTGAATTGTGGTAAAAATGTCTGGTGAATTGGCATTTATGTCTGTAATCTTTAGCACTGTCTTTAAACATTTGTTTTTTTAAAGAACGTAAGTGTTCAATGTCAACTGAGCCAATGTTCAGACATAAATCTGTCTTTAACATAGGTATAAATACGAATGGTGTTTTAATTGATTACAATGTCTTGTGAACTGATAATTGTATTGGTGCTGTTGATTGTTCAGCTCACATGTATTAGCAGCTGATCAGCCAATGTTCAAGCCCAAATGCACTTTTTGAAGCCTGTTTTAAAATATGAATGGTTTTATTCTTGGCGGTAATGTCTTGTGAACTGATAATTATGTTGCTCGCCTTTATTGTTCAACTCGCATGTATTAACAGCTGATCAGACAATGTTCAAGCGCAAATGCACTTTTTGAAGCTGGTTTAAATACGAATGGTGTTATACTTGGTTGTTATGTGTTGTGAACTGATCATTAAAACAAGAGTCCAACTTTTCCACTGTCAGTTGTAGGAGACTCAAGGGAGCTAAGCCATTAAATTAGGTTTATGCGACGAAAATCCTGCATACTGCCAGGATTTAAACGTCGATGAGTATTTGTCTGATGAATAAATTGTTAGATATATTTTTGCAGTCAATGATACAGGAACATTTGGAAGAAGAGAAAATCCGAATTATCCTAATGAAGACATTCAATTACTATTAATATGGAAAGAAAAGTGATCATTTTGGCGTCTTCTTTTTTAGAACTATCCTTTCCTATTTTTCGAGAAAATTTTCTGAAACATCTATGTCAATATCTCAATCAGGTATGTCATATTTTTGTGTTTAACAATTCTACAGTACACTACAGTACACTACAGTACTATTGTCATACAACAGTTGCTTTGTAAAAACTGTGGAGTAATGATCCTTCTGATCACAAATACGACTTATGTAAGGCTATTATCCATTAAAATGATGACCTTTCTTTCAAGCTCTAACATTTTTACCTTGCTTTGTTATCTGGTTTGGCACTTTGGTAACAAGTGTTTGGCGCAAGTGTTTAACGTTAAGTGAGTCAATGCTCGAACGTGGATGGCTATATATTTTTTTTATTAGTTATATATATGTTATTCATCTTTGGCTTCAGTTCTTCTTTAGACGAAAAGTTTGTTTATTACAAATCTGCTCTTTAATGCGGGTGCAAACAGAAATGGTGTTTGAATTGGGGTTATAATGTCTTGCAACTGACTGAGACTTATGTTACTAATCTTTAGCATTGACTTCAATCAAAAGTTTTTGTTTTTGAAAGAACGTAAGTGTATCACTTTAACTTAGCCAACGTTCAAACATAAATGTATTTTCAATGTTTTATATGCTTTTTTAAGTGATTGTAATGTCTTGTGAACTAATAATTATATTGCTTTGTCTTAAGTGTTCAACTCACATGTATTAACAGCTGATCAGCCAATAATCAAGCGCCAATGTACTTCTTGGCGGTTGTTTAAACACGAATGGTCTTACACTTGGTTAAAATGTCTTCTGAGGCGATAATTATGTCACAAATAATGGCTTTTCCTTAAAACAAAAAGAATTTTGAAAACAAAAATGGAATAAATTGAGCCAATGTTATTGTTTCAAGATCAATGTTTGAACATTCGAAAATGTACTTTTTAATGACTGTGGGCATCGGCTAAAATTGTGATACATGCATCTGTCTTAGTCAGTGCTGCAGGCATACTCCGGAAAAGTCCGAAAACTTAAGTTATCAAAAGAAAAGTCAAACTTTGCCACTTTCAGTGACAGGAGACTCGTGGGGGCTAGGCCATTAAGGATACTTCCTGGGTTCGCGGGTGTCCTTTGGAAAAAAATCGTACGCGCGCAAGTTTTAATAAACCCCTAACAAACTATATATCATTATAAAGCTTAACAAATGTAGTTTCCTATAAAAAATATAATTGAGCGATCTTTTCCTTTTTTAAGTGCCAGGAGCCAGTAGAACCTCGAATCGACCGATGGTCGTTCCATTGAATTAATCGGTTGTCAAACGCCGCGCGAAGAACAAAATCGCTGCACAGTGTTATTCACAAGGCATCAATCAACAAAAGAGTGTCAGGCTTTTCCGAAATTCTGATTGGTTATTTAGATATCCACGTCTAAAGTTTGAGTAGCAAAAAATATTTGAGTCGTGTTGCGTAAACAGTCGCCACGGGAAAAATATTTTGAAAATCAAAATTCCCTGACACATTTTTGTTTGTCATTATTCCTCGAATCTTCTGGCCAAATTTCACGACAATCCGTCAAAACTACATACCCTATTAATTCGTTCAAAGTCGACATACTCTGCCAAAATTCAAGTGCGAGTTTTCGCTCGATAAAGGTTTGCAAGAAAAACAAGCCTCCACAGGAGATTATGACACCTCATTAGGTGGCAAGCCAATCGAGCAACAGGACCCCATGGCGTTAACAACAATAGCACAGAATTTCGCGGAAAAAGTATCGCGTTGCAGACACGTTTTAGACTCCGCTGTTGTGATCGAGCGAGATGGGGAAAGTGGCGAAAGGAAAACGTAAAAATCAACCAGGAAAACGGGGAAAAACCAAGGCTAACGAAACCAGAAGCGCGTCAGCGGAGAGTTTGCCAAACTGTGCACTCCTCGGAGGAGTGCACTGATAACAGAGATGAAATCTATTGGGTAGGTTGTTCGTTTTGATTGCGTGTAATGTAATTTACGCTTCAAGCTAAAGCGATTATTCATTTCGTATCAAAGGAAATGTATAATGAAAGAAAATCGCATTTTTACTGTTATTTAGGTACGATAGTGATTTCTTCGTAAGAAATATTCAAGATAGCGTGGAGCGGAGCAAAAAGCGAGAGAAAGGGCCATGCAGAACGCGCTATCTCCAGTATTACACGTGGGCTGATACGCTTCTGTTGAGTTCTATTTCATCGGTCTAATTCTTGCTGATTTTATTCCAATGTTTCATTACAAACGCGCAGTAAAACGTTATTTGGTTTTATCTCGCTGCAGAAGAAAGAAATCGGCCCAGAGGATGCAGAATATGATATTTGATATTTTCACAGGACGCTTGCAAAGTTGCCCTGCAGGACTTTTGCACGGCAATCGACCTCTGTGTACTTGATCCAATAACAGTGGATTGATTTGAAGGCCACTACTCCAGTTCTTCGTGATCACCTTCGACAGAACCTTCAACGTCGACTAGAGTTTCTTGGTCGAACCAAGAGCCTTTGTTGCTCTCTGCAAGATCACGTTTTCGATCTTCGCTGAAACCTATCTGTCCCTTTTTCTTAGGCCCTGGCATCTTCTGGGATTTTATCCACAGGCTCTTTTCGTTTTTTGATGACTTTTCCATGTGGGAAGCGCCGGCAAAGAATAGAAAATTCGAAGTGAGAAATTTTCTGGAGGCGAGATGTAAACAAAATATGCTTATTTCTGAAATAAGAGCTCCCGGATGAAGCGTTTGCCGCGAAAATTTCTCTGGGGCGTCTCGCACTAAGAAGATTATGACACCTTTTTTATTTATTTACTTCTAGATAGAAATACGTTTTCCTAAATATCTCGCGCGCTTTTTAATATTATTCATTTTTTTTTTCAGTAAATGTTAGAAAAACTCCCCAAATTCTATTTGGTCGAAAAAAATGTTTTTTCCCTTTTTTACCCTATCGAACCCAGGAAGTACCCTTAAATTAGGTTTATGTGACAAACGTTCTGCATACTGCCAGGATTTCAACGTTGATGAGTGTATGTCTGGGATCAGATGTATTTTCGAAGTCAGTGATAGAGGGACACTCGGAAAAAGAAAATACGAATTCTCCGAACATGGGTCGAGCACTCATTAAAACATTAGAATAACAATAATTTTGGAATAAATTTGATGGAATATTTTAAGCCTGGCCCCAGTTGTTCAAAGGCCGGATAACTTTATCCAGTGGATAAGTCACTGCCCGCAGTTTTAATCTGTGCAAAGATTTCAGTATTTCATCGTGTACAAGCGAATATGCACACTCTAACCACAGTCTAGTTTAGGAGTGTACGAAAACCTCGGACAATGTTTAACGTGAAGTATATTTGAGACCCCGACTAGTGCCTTATCCAGCGGATAAAGTTATCCGGCTTTTGAACAACTGGGGCCTGGTGAATAAATGAGAATGATGCAATGTATTATTCAGTAAGTGACACAGGCATACTCGCAAAAAAAACCAGAGTGCTCCTATCAGGAATTGAACCTAAGACCTTCCGATTACTATTTCGGATGCTCTACCACTGAGCTACAGGAGACTCGTGGGAGCTAAGGCCATTAAACTAGGTTCATGGGAAGGAGCGCTCGGATTTTTTTCTGAGTATGCCTGTGTCACTTACTGAATAACACATTATCCTCAACAATAATATTAAAGTAAACGTGATGATATAGCTTTGATGCCTTCTTCAAATATAATTTTGTTTGATGAATGCGAGTTTTCAACGTTTAAGTCAATGTTCAATCATATGAATATGTTGAGATAAATTTGTTGCCCTTTTTTCTTAGAAGAGTTTTATTTAAAGAGGTGAGTTTTTATTTTAAATATGCCATATTCAAATATCAATGAGCTTTTTGTTGCGGGTATAAATACGACTGGTGTTTTAATTGGTTGTAATGTCTTGTGAACTGATAATTATGTCACTCAGCTTTGAAGACTTCTTTAAACAAAAACTAGATAAATGTGTTGTTTAATTTGGCTGTAAAAACAAGTCGTATTCTTATTGGTTGTAATGTCTTGGAACTGCCACTTATCTTTGGCTTCTTCTCGAAACAAAATAATTTGAATGGTACATGCTCTTTAACACCTGCTTTGCGTGTGTATTTTTCGCCGAATTACCACTTACTTTCTCCAACATTAGCGTGCATTTGGTTAGCCATCGTTTGACGGGTTTGAGATCTTGTGATAAGAAAGAGACTCCTTCAAAATACTGCTGATCAGTGTTACTCTTCCAATAGATCGATCTGTATTTCCCTTGAACAGCTAAAATGAAGCTTTTTTACTTCATTCGCATTGCTATGTATAAATCCAAAATACTCAAGGGAATAATAGTTTGTTTTGGGCCGGTTATTTAAATGAAATTAAGTCGCTGTTAGCAATTTTCCTCAAAGTTCTGCAAGAAGGGGTTCTTATTCCTATATGAGAAAGTTGAAGCTCGCTATCGCAATTCGTTTTGAATAAGTTTTAATCCGTTATCACAAAACGGACAATTCATGTACAGTGGCAGACAACAAGATCAACATTTTCAGTGGGCCACCTTTACAAATCCTCCTAATTTAAAAATGTATTGTTTCTTAACAACACAACATTGTTAGTCCAAGAATAGACTGTCACCAAGAAACAATAGGAAACATCTTAACTTAGGAAAGACTCGTGAATTTGGCTATTTGGCCCCTTTAACAAAGCTTATTTGTTATAAGATTCCGTCTTCCTTTCTGGCCCCAGTTGTTCAAAGAGCGGATAATTTATCCACTGGATAGGTCGGTATTCCGTAGATGAAATATGTGCAAGATTTTCCAGATAGCCCTATAATTTGTGGATAGAATAGAAGCGTATGACAAATTTAAGTGTGGGATTGTAAGGAAAACTTGCCAAAACCGTTAGTTGGAGCGCATTTGCTCCGTTGGATAGTGACTTATCCAGTGGATAAAGTTATCCGCTCTTTGAACAACTGGAGCCTACCCTTTAAGGCTAGCTCACACTGACGACGAGTACGAGTAAAGTTACATTTTCAGCTAAAGCAATTTGGATATGTTTAACTTGCAGGGAACGGAAATGTTTCCCCGAATTTACAAGCGGTTTCGTGTTAGGCCGTTTCTTTATTTATTTATTTTTTTTTTAAGAAAATGTCAGCTTACCGTTTTTGCATTGTAAAGGACATATTTGCCCCTACAAAAATGAAATGAATTAGTTTCCCAGTGTTCCGACATTACTGTTCATTTTTGAAGACAAAATTCGAATTTTGGCGATAATTAAGGCTAATATCCGAACGGATATCCGCCGATATAAGCTGTTGGATGCCTCTGCTTATAAACAACCTTATTCACAATAGCCTCTGTTTAACCAATGTCTTCAAGGTCACACAGGACCACTACTCTGCATTTAAGGAGTATTTATTTAACGAATAGTGAAGACTGATTCCGATAATTCGCAAAAAATTCATGGCAAACTCTTTTGCATGCAAACTAAATTTATTTGGTGCATTCTGTTTCGGCGTTTGATCAAATATTTAAGACAAATTAAGGACTTCTTAAACATCTCAAGGACAAAAATAATTACGTTTGAGATCTCGTTTCATTCGGTATTTTTTGCTGGATAATTAAAAACCGGGGAACTTCTTGATATACCAACAGCGAAATGAAATGCAAAAATACATCGTTCTTTGTCCATTGTTACATTTCTTTTTCCTAGAATTTATTCATAGAATACCAAACAATGGTTGTCAATAAATCGAGAAAAAGCCAAAATCGTTTCTCTTTGACTGTTACAGTAATTCCATTGATCAAAGCAAAAATTTTAAAAGCAAAAAGGTGTACATTTGCACTGGACTGTTACAAATTATCACAACTATATTCACGTATTTAAAAAAAGTGCACGATGTTGAATATGCATGTTGACTCGGTAGGCGGAAGAACGGCAATTTTGTGTCGAAGTTTTCGTCGTAAATATAGAATTTTAAAACGATTCACGAGAAAAGTAAAGTTAGTGTACTCCATTGTGATGACACAAAAGCTGCTTTTCGGTAATTCTAACTTAAGTAGCTTAGTGATCCGCCAGATAATGTGACCTTGTAAAGTACGCTGAAAACCCTTGCGATGAAATTCAATCACAACTACAAGGATACATTTTTTTTTTATTATTTAGCTTTTCCATCGAATGGATAGCATTACTGAATTTGGTAGTTTGGATGTGTTAGCGTTTCAAGTTGAGAAAAATGAAGTTTAAGTTTACATATTTGTAATGTGGCCATGTTTTCAGACAAAACAACATAAATTTGCACAAGGCAGGTCATAATACACTGTTTTTTTTATAAGAACGTCTAATTTTGGAGCTGAGGCTGAACGTTCTTATGTTTTTTTTTTGCGATTTGAGGCTGAAAACGTTCTTAAGATGTTCTTAAATTACATGGTATACACTAGATGTATTTCAGTAAGTCAATGCAGGAAACCTATCAAAGTACATTGCCTGCTGAGACATGGTATCAAGAACTGCTCATTGTGACAACCAAGATGTGTGTCACCATTGTTAATGCTATACAAAACATGCCCTTAAGTATTTTGGATAATTTACATTCGTTACCTTGATTTTATATACAGATTAGCAAAATAAAAACGTTCTTCATCGACTCTCAGCCTGAGGAATGTTCTTAATACGTTCTTAAAATTTTGGTTAATCTCAGCCTCGACGTTCTTATAAAAAAAGGTTCTTATAAAAAAAAAAAAAACAGAGCGTATTTGCCCTCTGAACCAAATCCAGCCGTACCCATTCGCTTGTTCAAGGCGTGCACGTGTCTCACACCACAACGCCGATTTCCATGGCTAGGCGTAGTCACGGCATACAATTCTGGGGTGTTTGTCGCTAAAATTTACTTTAATAATATACAACATAACCTGATCTATTAAGATATATTTAGCCTCGTTTAATGTGGTCCGTAGACAAAAAAATGTTCCGTGTTCTAACTTACGAAAGGAAAAATATCGAAAATATTCGATCAATTTGGTGAATTGTTAAATTAAAGCAGCACTTACTTTTCTGTTGGAGTATTCGTTCTTTCTGTTGACTTGGTTCTGCAACCGCGCTGCTCTCTTTTTAACTTATCTTTGCTATACAATTGTATTTATTTCTTCTTACGTGCGTGCGCGCATGCCAAGAATATCTCCAATGGGATAATGGAACCATTTGGCATATATTTTCCGTTGCTAGTTAACCAATCTTTTGTAAAGAAATTTGTCTAAAAATGTCAAGAACTTATTAAATTTAAAATTCTAATAACGGAGGTTTTCGATAACCAATATTTAAGATGAAAACAATGTTTACTGACCTTTTGGCGATGGCCCAATGTCACCATTTTCAAAGTTATGTAAGTCCGAAACGTTTGAGAACCCGTTGTCTCATACTGTATTTTTTGACGGGTAATTAAAAATCGGGGAACTTCCTAATATATCAAAGACAAAATGAAATACGCGTGTAATACATCGTTCTTTTTATCCATTGTTACGTTGTGTTCAGCAGTTTAATGGAAATATTCATAGAATGCTAAAAATGGTTGTTGATATATGGAGAATAAAAAATCTCTTCTCCTTGACTGTAATTCCATTACTACCCAGCTTGAAAAAAAGAAAATGTGTGCAGGTACACTGGATTGTCGCAAAATATCACAATTATACTCAGAAATTCAGAAAGTGCATGATTTTGAATAATTATACTGCTGACTCGTATGATTGTCGGTAGACGGAAGAACAGCAATTTTGTGTCCATGTTTTCGTCGTTTCATATAGAATTTCAGAACATGATTCACGAGGAAGGTGGGGTTAGTGTACTCTGTTGTGATGACACAAAAAGCTACTTTTCGGTAATTAATTCCAGCTTACGCCAGCAAAATAACTGAATGATGATAAAATCATCTATGTCAACATCGCTACAAATTTGCAGCGCAATCGACTTCAGAAATTCAGAGATATGAAGGTTTTGGAGCACACACCAGCCGAAGGTGTCCCGTGAGATGGCTTTTAAAACGCTTATTCCTCTAAAACGCAGCCAAGCTTTTTTATCACCAGTATGATCGCAGATCAGTTTCATAAATGAATAAAACATCCCGGTAATGTATGATCCGACACAAAAAAGACAATCAAGATATAATACCATTATTTGCGAACATACCTTCAAATTTTCAGTCCAATCGACTTCAGCAACTCAGAGATGTGAGGCTTTTGGAGTACACACCCGCCGAAAGTGTCCCACGTAATCGCTTTTAATAACGCAAAAGCTCTAAAGCGTAACCAAGGGTTTTTAATCTAGTATGATAGCAGATCAGTTTCACTGATTAATAAATAAGCCCTAATGTGCATGGCCCTATAAGGTACGCTGAAAACCCTTGCGGTGAAATTCGACCACAACTACAAGAATATATATATACATTTTATTATTCAGCTTTTTCATGGATAGGTTTGGCGTTTCAAGTTTAAAAATTAATGTGACCAGATTCGGTTAAAAGTTTAGAAACGAAGAAAATATTTGCCTATTTAACGCGACGTGAATTGAAGAGTCATCTTTTGCCCTGTTTAATATCTCAGAGGGAACTCCGAACTAAATCCGCCCGGATCCACTCGTTTGTTCAAGGCGTACACTAGCTTGACAACAAAATCCCGTTTTATTATTATTTACTATTTCACATTACAGCAACCCCTCGTATTGGGGATTATCAGCCGGTGTGGTCAGTAACAAACAACAAAACAACAAAAGGACAAAAACAAAACTTAAATAACGAGTTGGTGGGTGATTTTACACGTTTTTTTTTTTTTTTTTTGGAATTGAGCAAGATCAACAGCGAATGTATAAACAACCGGAGGCAGGAAGTTCCACTGAACTATAGTTCTAGGATAAAAGGACAGTCTGTGAGAGGTAGTAGAAGTGGAAATCGGGATGAAGGAGTGATCATGGACGTTCTCTCCTGCTGGGCGTACTCACTTACGACATACAATTCTCGGGTTTTTCTCATAGGCTATATACCAAAACAGATACTCTAAAAAGAGTGCTTACTAAAATTTACTGTGATAATATACAACATAACCTGATGTATTACGATTTTTTTTGTCAAATCCAGCTTCGTTTAATATGGCCCGTACAATAAACAATATTCTGTATTTTAACTTTGAATGAAAGAATACCGAAAATTAAATAATTCGATCAATTTGGTGGTTTGTTAAATTAAACCAGCGTTTACCTTTTTGTTGGAGTATTCGTTCTTTCTATTGACTGGGTATGGCTTCTAAATAGTTCCGCACCCACGCTGCTCTCTTTTCAATTTATCTTTTTTATGCAATTGTATTTATTCCTTCTTACGAACGTGTGCACATGTTGAAAATATCTCTAATAGAACAATGGAACCATTTTGACATATATTTTCTGTCGTGAACCAATCTTTTCTAAAGACATTTATCTAAAGATCTTTCAAACAGACAATGTGGCTACGGTTTATAGAATGACGAAAAAAGTTATAGAAAGATGAAAGACGAGATGTCTCGTAGCCGAATTTTAATTAGAAACAGAGTCAACCAAAGTTTAAAATTAACTATAAAAATTACTTATAATTGCGAAGTAGTGTTTAATTTTGAGAAATTCGTAAATGTTAGGTCTGTTGTTAGAGGAGTGTGAAGTTATGTTTATCATAATATAAGCTAAAACTATGTAAGAATGTTCGTATCTTTTATCTCCTACAAGAATTATGCATTCATTCATCGTGCTTAATAATTAGAAGCTGAGGATGTTGGGAGAACACATTACTTGTTTCGCCTTTGTTGTTGATTTAATATTTTCCTTTTTTTTTTCTTTTTGTTTGTTTCTCACCCTGCTGTGATTTTCCTCGAGCCAAATCATATTAAGTTATATTTATTTGAATATCAAAACATCTCCCATCAAGTGATCAGTTTGAAAAAAATCAGACTCGGAGACAAATTTCGTCGTGAACTTTGTTGCATAAGTTCCCACCTACAAATAAGACCACTAACAGGAGCTATTTATGGCCGAACGAAAAATGCTGATTAAATAGTAATAAAAAAACACGGTATGAGTTTTACACTGATTCAAGTCCATAGTTCCCGTTCTATCTCTTTCACATCGGAATAAGCCCGCGGGAACTGACTCAGAAGGAACAAAATCGTTTGCACCAGTGACACTATGCACCTAAATCGAGATAAATAAAGCAAAATATTTGCTTTGCACCACTTTATTTTGAAAATACTTGATACAGGAAACAGTTACTGAGTAAATTTCACAAATCTATTTCAAAGCCGCGTGTGGACATTAAATCTCTTATTATAAAAAAACCGGTATTATTTTATATCACATCATGTATGTCATAAATGAGCGCAATATCGCTCCGTCGAACTTAACTCCTCTGAGCAAACTGATTTCAGTTTCAATGGAGGCGGTGTGCGTCACCACCCACAAAGGCTGTAAGACTTAGGTCGACTTACAGTCGCACTGAAACTGGGCATTCAAACTTTGCTTCCTTTACCAAACACTATCACTAAAGTCAGCAATTTGGCAAATTTTAAAGGTCTAGTGGCAGCCGTAGATGCTTCTTGTTGGATATACTTGGCGATTTCGTAGAGTTATTCCCGGTTCGGAGGCAATCTAGGGCGAGAATTTTTTATGTTTACTCTTATACTAGTCAAGTTATGTGCCGTCACGTCTGCTTATAGACGCTTTTTTATATAAATATTTAGACCGCGAATGGTCGAGCGGTCTCTTTCTTCTTGAGTTTTGTAGCGCTCGATGGATCTGGCGTGCGGTGAGGTCGCGGGCCGCGAGTTAATTTCTGTAATTTGCATAATTTTACTGTCACTTCGCCCAAGCGATCTAAGGAAAAAGTACGACTGCTCGCAGTCTATTTTTCATTGCTTTCGCTAAGTTAGTTTGCTTTTTTATCTCAGGGTGAAAGAGATCTACATTTTCTTCTTGGATTTCTTGGAGAGAAATAGCATTTGCCCGTTGGCTTTTCCGGTCGGTTTCCCGGGAGTTGAGCTACTTCAGTTTACACGATCTCTTCTTAGATTCTTTATTAGTTCAACGGCTTTTAACGGAAAAACCAAAACGGGTAGACCCCGAAAATTCTAAAGTAGAAAGGATAAGCTGGCTTAACGTGCAATTGTATGGGCCAAACCCAGCAAAAGTAAATAGGTTTAGCCTCAAGAAATGCAGTAAATCAACGACCAAAACAACATGGCGGCAGGCGCGAGGTCGTCACCTTTGAACTGGCTACAAATACGATCTAATGCTTCAGCTTAAAAATTAACCTAACCAGCATTAAGTCAATTTGTTTCTCTAACTTTCAAACGAATTTCAACCGGGGAAAAATGTCACAGACTTCGTTAATGACGAGATTTTCGACAGACTGACCTCTCCAGACCGATGTTCTTGGGAGCGAAGACTAGTGATCAAATAACGCATTCTGATTGGTCAAATTTCGTGACGCACACCGCCTGATTTCAGTGCGTAGGACGTTAGGAGAACGCAACATAATTTGTTGGTTCCTGTGACTTTCTAAGGTGTCCTGTGTAACCAACGGGAAAGATGTCCGGATATTTATTTCCGGCTCAGTGGGCTGGGGTGTACAAGTTTGGGCGATCTTGAATTAATTAATAACTTTAGAATGTGTTGCCGTACGTCATGCTCATGGAATACTGCACACCTCGTGAATAGACCTGTTCAGTCTCGTCATTTGTTGGCAAGTAAATGCTATTTTTCCTCTACTTTGTATACAATGCGCGTGGACAGTTTTCTATGTACGATTTATCAAAATCTGAAGGGAATGTGTGTTGTCTCTGGGTTCCGTAGGATGATCTGAACACGGCTTTTTTCTCAGAATCTGCGATTGTGCTGAACAGCTAGCTGGCTGCCATATTGGAGGGAACTGACTCATTGCGGCAACAGTTTCACAGAAGTAAGCCGTGTTCGCTATTTTTAATTTGCTTTATTATTCACAAGGTAGAGCCCCATTCATTCATACACAATATTAGTTTCATCTTGTTTGTTTTCAAATACCTCAAGTTGGGTTCACTTATTATACCTTGTTATTATCACAAAGAATAGCTGTTATTAAACTATTACTTAACTTTTTTTCACTTACTGTTTCAACTATGATTTTTCCTCCTCTATGAACAACTACAACATTCAAGAATAATACCGCTCCACCTACATGGCTACATAAACTAAAATATTTTACTCCAAGTTTTGTAGTAGCTGACAAATTGTATGCAGATATGATGACCAAAAAAAAAAAACAAAGAAGACACATCCAACCAAACCAAACTATTCTGTACATTTCTAAACTCAAAGGCACTCCAAAAAGCCATGATTACTACTAATTTAAGTTATCAGGCCAACTAATTTTAAAAGCTACATCTGTGTCTCCTGTACTGTTCCACACCATCAAGGAAAATCCGGACCTAAATCAGAGAATAAAAGAAAACCCAGTTAGACACACCCCGTTACCTTCTAAGTATTGTTAATTTTAATTGGTAGTTTAAGTATTTAAACTGTGTTTAATTATTCCTGTAGTTAATGTCTGAACCAGTGTATTGCTGCGCCAGCCCCAACAATCTGTGTTTTTAGTCTTCTTTGTTTCTTCCAGCATAGGGGGTTCTGGGCTTTTGTGCCATGTCTCCATCTATTTTACGAAACTAGGAGTTCATTTTACGCTGTGAGCATCCATGCCAGAGCCATATTCAGAGACAAGCATATTCAGAACATGGGTAGGGAATGAAAGGGTCTCATTAAGAATGTGAGGGGGGGGGGGGGGCGGTATGGGTAAAGGTATTTAGGGAAGTTATGACTGTTTAAACGTCTCTTTAAACACAAACGTACTGAGCCATCCACCTCTGATGGTTCGACATTTCACGCAGTCACTCAATAAGTCATTTATATATCATTCAGAACAGATCCAAAGAGATTTAGAATGTTTTTGCAAAGCAGATATTGTTACATATAGATAGATTCTCTTCATCCACAAGCTTCTTTTGTTGTCAATAAATTACTTAATAACTAAACTGATAAATAATAAAAAAGTTGTTTTCAAAATGTCATTACTTAAACAAGATGGTTCATCCCTGCCAATATTTCCTAACCAACCTTACCAAGGCCTTAAAAACTAGTGAATCAACCCCGCCCCGCCCAAGTCCCCTCGTTTGGCACCGGCCCACGCCTTCTACGTCCTTCTTCTCGGTATTCTTACTGCTTTGTGTTAAGGTTTGCTGAACGATATATCTTCAAACTCTTTATTTTCAGCCTGTTCAAGTCTTTTTTAAGTGTCATACTAATGTCCCAATGCTAGGAGAAACTGAGTTTGTTCGATAATTTGAAATTATCATGCATCCAGAAAACGTGCTCATGTCTAAGTAATATACTTGATACCAATAACACAATCACAGTATATACTCACGGCAAAACCCACAAGTGACCAAGCAGTTTGTCTTAACCTCGTACTCTATGGTGGGATTAGTTGACGTACACTTTCCCTCGTTCTTCAATACTTGACAATTTTCTCCTTTGTCATAGCATTCTAAAAGAAAGTAAGGCGATAAATAATACGAAGTAATTATCGTTTGAAAACCTCCATAAAATCCACTTTTCTTACCTATCATTTCAGGTTCTCTAGGCAGTTTTCAAACAAATTACGTCCCCCTAAATCTTTTTTCCCCTCGGGGAACTTCACTTTCAAAAAGAAGAAGGCGGTGAACGAGGAGAAAAAGAAGAGAAGAAAAAGACAGAGAAGACACCGATGAATGAATGGAAAAGAAGAACGAGAAAATCATGGAATGAGCTTGGCTTTGTGAGAAAGACAAAGTCATACTTAAGAAGAGAATGTCATTGCTGAAGTATCAAGCTGTCATTGATACATACCCTCTGGAATAGGTGCTTTGCCTAAAAAATAAAAACAAAACAAGGAGTAATGTGACTAAATAGCTTAGAAGATGTTAAATACGATGGTCAGTACAAAGAGGATAGAAAACTTCTAACTATACTTACAAATGTCGCAAGTGACTCCACAGTAGATACGTGCCTTGTCTGTCGGCGACGTACACAAACCAAGTGACTTCCATTTGACACAGTTTACGTCACGGTCACGACAGAATGCTAACAGACGAAAAAAATCGTTAATGCAAAACTTCCTTAAGTTTGCAATCGACATGCATCCAGCTTTTTCAGGTTTTGTTTTTGTGTTATTGTTTGCTGTTCCGAGATAAATTCCTGAGACTGAGGAAGTTTGTGCAAATATTAAGAAACCGAGCATAAACGTTCAGAGTGTGGCGTGAGATCCACCTTCCCCTTCCCCCCGTTCTAGATCGGGTTCAAAGAAAATAGAGTGTACTGTTTCAGAAATGTTGTACCATTAAGACATACCGGGCACGGCCAAGATCAACCTCAGGAGAAAATTGCGCGAGATTGAAAATATTGAGTAACATTTGATTGACGTGTTCCAAGGTCTCAGCCAACCCGGATTCCCATGCAATGGTGCACGCACGGAGTATTAAAAAACCCATAGTTTTCCTGCAGGTGTGATTTCAAACCTCCAATTCCCCTTTCGCCAAGTTTCACTCTCGCCCAACGCCTCTTCAGCTAAGTAGCCTACAAGGTTATGACACGGAGCACGTAAATCTTTACCATTTTTTGGATGAATTTTAGATTATTTATCAAAGGGAAAATTAAAAGGAAGGTTGCAGAATTTTGGGAAGTGAGAAATATCTTAGATTTTAAGACGGTTAAAAATTGAAATATGAGGTTAATAATTAGTAGTTGGACACAAAAACATTCTGCTGACGACAAGATGTGCTCTCTTGTAGAGGCGGATTCTCAAGACGGTGGTACGTATACAATTTTATTCCTCTCTTATTTCTTTCGTAAATCAGACTCCGTTACCCAAAAATTAAAGTCCACTTTTAACACAAGTAAAATTGACAGATAAACAAATGTTCAAAACACGTTGATAAAATGTTGATCCTCCCATTCTCTTCCCAACCCCATCTTCCCTTCCCAATATGTACCCTATTATGAAAATACACACAAGTATTAAAACACATTTTTTTTATATGTCACCATTAGGACGCAAAAACCTCCAAAGAGCAATAATATACCACAATTAAAACTGAAATGATGACAGACATTTTACCTGGGGGTGCTGGAGGTTTTGTTCCAGGATTTGGTGATGGCTCTAAAAATAAGAGAAAGATAAAAATTATATAACTGTTGTCTTTGTGCTAAGTACGTCACCGAGGCCAGTTTGGTAATTATATACTCTTGAAAATATTTCAAGAATATAATTATGATGAAATCAAAGTTGTCTATTTCATTCTGTAGCAATGGCGAGCGGAATATTGCTGTGTTTTGTTTGTTTTAGAATTGGGTAATTATCCAGCACCATGGGCAAGGCAGTTACCTTTAATAGTTTCATAGCAGTTTCATAGCAGTTTCATTTCAATGAGTTTTATTTAATGCCAACGAATTGCAATCAATTTATCCAAGTTAAATAATGCATGTAACTCGCCACCGTAGGTTAAAAATCCGTTTGTTGTAGTACCATTTACCTCTGTTACGGTTGACCCAAATATAAGCTTCTCTTTAAATTCTCACTTACTGGGTTTGCGTCGGTTTGCTCATTTCATAAGTGGATAAACTGACTTCTTAATACTTAAGTTCTGCGTTCCTGGAATCTCGTCTAAATTTAAAAGTTATCTTTAGAGATTTCTTCGATTGACATCCACCAAAATTCGACTTCGACGAATAAAATACTGTAGACAGGGGTGAGTGTTTATGCTGATACCTCTTTTAGAATTAACCTTTTTTCCCAGGAAAGAATCAGGTCAAAAAATACTGACAATCTTTACTTACAAACGGTGTGACAATTAAGGTAGGAGAATAATAGCACCAAAAAGTAATGGAGTTAATTGCCCGTTCCCACTTTTTCTAACAAGTTGAAAAGGAAGGACTAATAGAAAGTATATTGGCCTTGGCAATCAAATTAAGGAAATCACGCGTGTTTGTTTAAAATACTTGCTTATACTCTAGTATTAGGGACTAAAATAAAGAAAATAATAAATAAATATATTTATTTAAAAAACCTTAGCAACCAATAATATGCTTAATGAGGACAAGGCCGGACACTGGACTCTGAAGACTTAAGTAGCTTGTTATAATTACAGATCTAAAACAGTGAGCTTTAAGATTTATATATTTCTAGCAGCTTATTTTGATTAATAGCTAATTGGTGAGTTATCCTAATAAATGGCTACTCTCTTTCGTGTAAGATTATTTGACGTAAAGTTAGCTTTAATAATTAGCACCGTGATAATTTATTCCAGCCATTACTTTTACCTTCTTAGATATTAGTTGAGCACTTGTTAGATGGTCAGTTAATGTTTTTACGGATCGCAAGTTAATTTTATGTTAATAAGACAAATAGCCACGTTTCTTTTTTAATTTCGTTAACAATATGCATGAAAAAAAGCGGTAACCTATGCTATATATAGGTTCTTGGCAATAGCAGCAATAACAACAGCAAATCGACTAAAGAGCGAAGAATAGCAAAGTTCCTCGCAAATGATAAACCTTTTGGAAAATAGTAAGTCCAGTCTATTCGCACCTAGTTACCAAAATGCGTGTGGGACATAACTTTTCACATATTTTAAAAATACCTGGTTTGCAAGGAAGCTTGCAAGATTTTCTGCAATAATGTTCCATAAAGATTTGCTTCTTCGGGTCGTCGCACTCTCCTGCACTGGCCCATTCGGAACATTTGCGAGCCCACTTAGGTAGATCTTGTTCGCAAACTGTTACCACAAACAAAATTCGGTTTTGCATGTACTTTGCATTCCGTTATATACACTCAGTGAAGGCTGTATGGTCGCTGCACCCTTTTGTAAATTGTCTGGTCTATACTTTCTATCTGCCCCTGTTGCATTTTTAATTTAGTTTATTCCCCATTACTTGGTTTAAACATTACTTTACATAGTTTAGAGCTACATCATGTTTGATTATGCTACGGTTTCCAAATCATAGAAAGAGATCTCGAAATAACTTTACAGAACATTGATAGTAAACTTAAAGGGCAAACTACAGTAGGAAATAATGGGAAAGATAAATCATACGATTTGTTTATCATAACGATATGGCCTACCCTTTTATACTAATTTTCATGCTAATTTTGTAATAGCACTTTTTATTTTATTTTTTATTTAAGTTTTTATTTCAGTAGAATATTATAATAGAAGCCCAGAAGGAAAAGAAATAGCCGCTACATACTTTCTGGAGCCGGGATCTTCGCTGGTGATGTTGTAACTGTGAAGACAACAGTAAAATCAATGGCATATTCTCGTATGATCAATGAAAGTGAGGTAGGGCCAGTCGAACAACTTTGTTCCCCACCCCCCCCCCCCTCCCCACCTACCACACCACCAGCAGCACCAATTAAAAGCCATTTTTTTGTACGTCTCAAACCCTGGAATTCCTCCAGCCCACCCCACCTCAAAAAAGAACAGTCCCTTGTGTGAGGCAATTTTACCTTCCTATTTTTCATTTCAAAAGACAAGGCAGGAGTAACTTCCAAAACAGTTGGATGCAACTATAACAATTAATTATGAACTTCTTCGTGCTTATTTCTTCGATCAGCAACTTAAATTTCTTTGTTCAACCTTGTTATGAATCATAGCTCTACGTCAGGACAGGCAAAACGTTTTTCAGAAAGCTTGCTTTTTTGTGTGTGTTTTTTTTTTGTTTTTGTTTTTTACATTTCATTTACACTGTTGGGGTAAATCGCAACAAAGAAAACCCGATAAAATATTGCCCATGTGTACCTGATGCACTGTTAAGGAGGCTCGTAAGAGTTTTACATTGTTGTAGTGTTTGTGAAATGATGAAGATTACAAAGAATTGCATGTGTGATCATGTGGACAAACTATTAACAACTTTGGAACTCAGTTGTTGGGCAATAATTTAAAGTGAGTTCTGACGCCATTGTGGTTACCATAGCAACAGGTCATTTTTTCAAAAAGGACTTCTAACTTTCAGCTTTTGCAAAGTACCTCAAAAACCAAGTCGGTGACCTAACGTTTTTATTGCTTTGTTGGAACGCACTCTTAATTCTTAAATTTGCTTGAAAATATGAAAAAACGTTGTCTTGTAGATCTTGTGCTATTTTCACCAACAAAAACTTTCTACTAGATAAAATTCTCCCAAACATTTCTATTTGAAGCGGCATACTGAATGTGGTATGCATGCAAATATTTTTAGGTCACCGGGCAAAATCTCGAGATAAAAACAAATGTTTCCCGCAACTTTTATTTCCGATTTGCGCGATTTTAAGCTGCATTTCCACTTCCGGTGTTCTGCGCGCGCGACTTTTGATAGAAAATTTGATCCATTCAGCTGACACATACATCTTAGCTATGGCGTGGGTGGGTTACGCGCGCCCAGAAGGTCCAGAAGGCTAGAAAAACTTTCGAGCCTCCTTAGGTAAGGTGAGACTGTTAAGTGGATATATATTTTTGTACTTACCACACCACCCACATGACAATGCACAGTTCTCCCGTGTAAATTCTTCCTGTTGCTTGCAAAGGCCTTCAACTCCAGCAATATCCTTGCAATCATACGACGGATCATCTTTACATTCACCTATTAGAATCCAATTAAAAGCAGTAACGTCAAGTGATCAAGCATGACCATATCCCGACAATATGGAATAAGTTTGAAATTTATTAAGACATTTTTAAACGACCAAATATGTTTTGACAAAAGGCCTCGAAAGCAATTCACAGCTATCCAAAAAAGTTCCCTGAGCTACGAAAAGAATACACTACTTTAAAGCTAAATAATCTTACCAATTGAAGCCAAAGGTTGAGTCGTAACCGGAGGTTGTGAGGTCACTGAAAGATGAAAATGAAAATGTGAGAAAAGCAATAATTTGAGTGATTTCAGGTACCAGCTTTAATTAACTGTTGTGTTTTTAATCTTTCTTAGACAAACTGGGACACTTTTTATTTGTTTAAATGGATGGTAAGACCTAATACTAATGAGACGAATAACAAGTGCACTGGTTTTAGCAGAATGCTCTTATTAAGTAACGTAAAAAACAGCAAGAACCCAAATCGAAAAGTTAAATCTATCTCACTGAACTCACCTTCTGAGCAGAATCCGCAAGTCTTTGGACAGTGCTTCCTCATAAAATCCTCATGGTATGTACAATAGTTTGGAATAGCGGCATGCGCAGCACATCCGTCTGCATAGTCGGTATCATCTTCACAAGCTAAGTTGGTACAAAATAGCAGTTAAGTAGTTTATCTTAACTTTCCCGTAATCGTATGATAAATTGAGTCCTTGAACACGAACTAAGAGAGGCACCAACTTCAGAATAAGAATGTTTCGAATGCTCGTCAGACGATATCTATAACTCATGCGGCAAAAAAGTACCACGCCTGGGAATAGTAAAATCTTATCCATCAAGTTGTAATTCTAAGTCGTTTCTTCCCGAAAATCATCCATTTTGTTGAACCCACCTCCTTCCCAACTTCCAAAAAAGAAAAAGGAAAGCTGGGTGTAACCACATCGAATAAGAACAGTTTTTTTTAATTACAATTCACGACGACATTTAGGGCCAATTTATTTTTTCCGCTCTCGAACCCCAGGAATTTCCCCAGCCCACCCCACCCAAGAAAAGAACAGTCCCTTGTGTGAAGCAGTTTCACCTTCCTACTTTGCATCTACAACGACATGACAGGAGCAAATTCCAGAGAAGTTATATACTACTATAATTCTTTATTATTTTCATCACACTAATTTCTTTAGGAGAGAGTGTGTTTTTAGAACTTATCAGTTCCGAAATTTGATTATTTCAATTGGCAGAGTCTATTAGTCCTAAAGAAAATACGGTATATAACGGTCTACGCACATCGGCATCCGTTGGGTGTTAAGGCCCGTTTAAACGGTTTCAACATTCGGTTCAACATGCGTTCAAAAACTTGTTGAACCAAATGTTGGGGCCGGCATTTTAACAGGTCGTCCAACATTGTTGAAAGCGTAAAAAATGTTGAAATCCTGTGGAAAGCGTGTTGAATCAAATTTAAATCGGTTTAAACTTTCATTCAACATCCATACAACATTTCCTTTGTTCTCCAAAATGTTGAAATAGTTTGAAGCCGTTTGAACACTCCATTTAACTTTTTTCCAACAATTTTCCCAAAATCCGTTCAAACAGGCCTTTAGCCGTGTTAAAAGCCAAGAAAGTGCTAGTAACATTGCTACGTTAAGCCGGGACACACTTAGCGATTTTATACCCCGATCGCTGCGATCGGCGAAAATCACCAGGTGTGCCCAGTGGAGCAATCGCCGCGATCGGCTTATTTAAATCGCCGATATCTGGCATGTCAGATATCGGCGATTAAATTCGCCTGTATTCGCCAAGTGCGCCCTTTCCCGCGATTTTCTACGGTCATTACTGCGAGTCAACCAATCAGGTTGGGGAATTTTATGACATGGATTTTCAAAACTGGCACATCGCTGCGATCGGCGAAAAAAATCGCCAAGTGTGTCCACATCAATCGATGGCAAAAATCGCTTGTGATTTTCGCTAGCGATCAAATTTTCCGCGATCGGCGTATAAAAAGGCCAGGCGTGTCACCGGCCTTAATGCAACCTTGGCAAAGATATTGTGAACGATTGTCTTTAACACGTCATCAGAAATTTTTCGGCTCCTTTCTACCACTTCATTTGCCTTACTTAAGCCAGCGACACACCTGGCGAGATCGCGGCGATGTGGCAGTTTTGAAAAGTCATGTGATAAATCGCTCGACCTGATGGGTTGGCTTTACTTGCGATTCGCAGCAATGACCGTAGAAAATCGCGGGTATGGACACACTTGGCGAATGCTGGCGAATATAATCGCCGATATCTGACATACCAGATATCGGCGATTTTATACGCCGATCGCGACGATCGGCGAAAATCACAATCGCTGCATCGGGCACACCTGGTGATTTTCGCCGATCGCGGCGATCGGCTTGTAAAATTGCCAAGTGTGTCGCTGGCTTTAATCATCATTTAACGGAGTTATCATTTTTGTGTATACAATTTGTAGTTTAAAGGGAAGTCTCATGGGGTTTTTGACCCTGTTTGGCTAGAAATGGTAAAATGAGACCTTCACGTAGCTACAAAACAATTTTAGAACAACAAGAGGAAAGAGATCAACTCAATTCTTGAAAAGAACAACTCGTGATTTGTTCTGGTGAATTTTGAAAACAATAATGCGAGAACTTGAAAAACGTTAATGTTCAAGTTTCAATCCATTCCCACCTACTCTGTCTCTTGCGACAGTTTTATTGCACTAGGATTATAATTTATAACAGAACTAGACAATTATTTTATGTTTCCGTTAACAGACAAACATTTTGGGGTTTTGAAATGACATCAAATTTCCCGTCCCAGGGAAATGGCGAATTTTTCTAAATCGCTAACTATGAACTGTGAGACCACATGTGATATACCATTTAAAAAGTATTTTCTGGGGTATGCTATAAATCACACCAACAGAGATGGAGGAGGTCACATATCAGAGTGAGAAAAGTCCAAAACGAAAGAAGAAAAACATTGAAAATTTTCCTATTCGTTGTACATACTGGGTATCCCTCTAAACTATAGCTTAATGTACAGCTCTCAGTGCATTGCTTGTTGTAAGATATCAACTGGACCCTTAACGTACAAAGGAAAAAAATCCAACAGTTTGAGGGGTGGTAAATCATGTCTCATATAGGAGGGGCATGATTTTATGCCTTCAATTTATAGATCTTTCAATGATCTTTTGGTTGTGCAAATTTCACACAAATTGACCAAATACTGAGCTCATAATTGCGTCTTGTGCCATATGGCCCTCTTGGGTGGGAAAGGGTTAAAGCTAGAAAACAAAACGCCTTGAATTGTTAGACACAGAATAACAGGAAAAAAACGTGTTGCCATTAACTATGTTTTCACATTCACCGCCCTTTGCAACATAAAGCAAAAAATTCAATCCCTATACTCACCAGTTGGAGCAGGAGGCTTCACTGTCCCTGAAACAAGTCAGCGTAATAAAATATGCATTAAAATGGTTTTCAAATAAATAATATCATTCGGACAACAATTGCTAAACTTGCTTTTTACACTTGCACTTTGGCATGCCAACAATTATTTGTCTCCAAGCGCGCATTTTAAAGTCATTGAGGTTGATATTTGCGAAATAAAGGTTAAAAAATAGTATTATTAAACTTACATTTGAAATGTAACGAGGGCATATGTATTGTATCTATTTATTTTCACAAATTGCCCCGCTTTTCATTTGTAGAAATATATTGTAGTACCGATGCAAAGAACAACGAGCTCGTTATGCAGTGCTTTCGAGTGGTAAACCATGAAATATCCCACGAGTGACTTGATCTTTCTTAAAATACGCACGAAGCGAGCGTGTTTACCGAAGAAAAATCACAAGTTAGTCACGAGTGGGATATTCACAGTATGACGAGAAAGCACTGCATAACTAATTTATCCCATGCCACTCATTGAATTAACTTTCCTGTCCGACGTCTGGTTCTGGGTATTAAAAGTTAAGGTTAAAACTGGGGTATTCTTCTTCCGTGTTTTTGTTGTTGACAGTAATTTTTTCTGAATGAAAATTTTGACTTGTCGCAGGTTCTTCAACCGAGTTTTGGCGGGAAAAATTTGTAGGCCGCAAAGAACGCTGGGATTTTTTCGTGAAATAATACCCGTTGCATACCGCAACGGGTTTCTAGCTTTCTGATTGGGTGCATTCTCTATCGCATGGGATAAAACAGAATACTCCAATTTAGAGACTTAGAAAATGGCAAGAAAAGAAGACGAAGATGAAAACCAATTTCACAACTGACCTTCTGAGCAGAATCCGCAGGACTTTGGGCAGTTCTTCCTCATAAAGTCTTCTTGATCTTTACAGTAGTCTGAAGTGGCGGCAAACCCAGGACAACCATCTGCATAGTCGGGATTGTCTTCACAAACTAAATGGAAACAGTTCTTTCTCATAAACCACTCTATACGAACTTCCGCCCTACTTAAGTAGGGTGATGAATTGGTTGTTCTTAATTGGCAGATTATTTTAAGCCTTTGGAGAGTAAAACCTATAATCATTACGAACATGAATATTGTCGCATCATCCTCTAAATTGGTGTTAAAAGCCAAGAAAGTGCAAACTAACACTGCTGCTATACCTTAATGCAATCTTCGACGATGTTGTAAAAGGTTACTTTCAATCAAGAAATATTCAGCTGAATATTGCTAGATCTTGCTGATTTCGCTTGGCAAGAACAACCAGGGGACTATTTAATGGTCGCTATTTCTCGGGCATGGTATAATGGTTCATATGTATTGAACTTTTATCATGATTAACTCTAACGATGTCCTAATTACTTGGGCTTCCCAAAGGGAGACCAAGTTGAAAATTGCCCTTCGTTTTTTTTTTTTTTTTTTTTTTTTTTGTTGTTTTGTTTTCCTCATTCAGTCACAAATCGCCGTCTGGGCCTTAAAACGCATGCGCAGGTATCTTGTCGCTGTATGGGTTTGCATGGGTCGGCCATTTTTTAGTCGACGATTTTCGCGTTTTCCGAAGGAAAACACAACTTTTCGAAATGGTACATCGAAAGAAGAACTACTGAGGAATACTCAACAGTTTTGATAGCGGAAATCCAAGAAATAACGGCGAAGAAACTGTGCTTCGAGTACAAATTGTTGTTTTATCCAGGCGACGAGTTAGCGGAGCGCGGACATCTCAAATCCTTATTCAGGCCACGGACTTTCTACAAAATTTTTTAGTACTTCTGGAAATTTAACGGCTGAAAAATTACAGGTTTGATCGTGAATTTGTACTGAAATACTATTCTAATTGACCGATTCTTTGCATTCTGAACTGTTTTAGCGAAAATTTGAAAAACGTGCCACGCACGAGTTGATAAATTCGCTTCGAAATGGACTGATAGTTCCTTCAATCTCTCGTCTCGCATTATAAGCGTTTCTTTCTTAGGCGTAAACAAAGACTTTTCTAAATTTATTTTTCCTTTAGGAAAGCATTCTGTCTGTTTTTCTCTCTATTTTAATTGCCAAAACGTGACAACTGCGTAATCTTGCGTAAACAAACGCATGCACTGGAGACGGATCAAATAACGCGAGGACAAATTTCATCGATTAATGGGTAAAAGCGTACTGATACTGACATACAGAAATTTCCACGAAACACCAATTTCAATCAGAATTCCCTTATTTCAAAAAACAAAAACTTTTGCGAGGGGGGAATGAAGCCAACACAAGATATCCCTGCCCACTTTGCTAAATCCTGATGGCCAGATAGATGCACACATGGGTTGAAAGCTCGCATTTTACCTTTAATAGATTCTAAAATTTATTACTTAATCGGTCAGTGTAAAACGCAGACTACAGACCGGGCGTAAAAAATGGACAGACGGTAAAATTTAGACCAGGAATATACATTGCTTTCAATATACTTGCTTGCACTATGTTTGAGCTGAAAAACAATCGACAAATGACAACTGAGATTTTATTATGTCAACGTTCTGGCGTTTACAGCTGGATATGCCAGGAAAGAAGCCCAAGTTCACGCACATATGCGTCTTGTTTTGGTGTATAATTTCCAGTCTAAGAAAACAAAACGTCTTGTTAGACTTTTTTTTTTTGGGGGGGGGGGGGGGGGCTCGAAGCAGATCAGGCGGTGTACAAGGAGGTACGAAATCGTCGCGTAATTGTAGTTGCATACTCTTAGTTGTAATTTTCTCGGACGGTAATAAATACCCAAGCTGAACCACTACTTCTGATAGCCGTGATTGTAAATAGGAAGTAAAGTCTATAATGATTTACGATCATGTGGATTGTCACATCATGCTCTGAATATTGGTGCCAAGAAAGTGCTAGTAACACCACTATACTGTACGTTAATGCAAAATCGTTTTCTGGCAACAGTAGTTAGATATTTACCGCTTTTGGCACACTTTTGAAAATTTCACTGAATTCATATCTGATTCAACAATGACTCCTGCAACGGAGACGCCATAAACCACACATTATCTCACCCCAATTCTTGCATAAATTAACTAACACAGCCTTTGAATTCAACAATGAACTCCTGCAACGGAGACGTCAAAAACCTAAAAACCTAAAACTCCTGCAACGGAGACGCTAAATTTAGCTTTTGACCTAAAACCTAAAAACCTAAATTTAGCTTTTGACCTAAAACCTAAATTTTCCTTGCTTTTTTCAAAACTGGTTTAAACCGGTTATTCAATTTTATGTAATCTAATTTATATTTGAAAAATGAGTAACAACCAATTTGATCACAATGATAAAACATATTTTATACATCCAACATTTGAAAATTTTGGAGCCTCAGTTGATGGTTATATAATCAATCGAAAAAGATTAGAACCTAGAAAAGGATATTTGTCTGAGAATGGCTATTATATAATTTCTCCGGGACGTAACAATACATGCCCCGCTCATCGATTCGTCTATGAGGCCGTAAACCAGACAAATATTCCTCCTGGATTGCAAATAAATCACATTGATTCCAATCGCCAGAACAATTCAATTGTAAATTTGCAATTGGTTACAGCCTCTGAAAATATGATTCACATGCACAAAGCACGAAAAGAGTATTTTAACACATCTTATACAGAAAATGAATTGCAAACAGTCAATAGATTAATGGAATTTCCACCAATGGAAGACAATGATTGTGAGTTTACACGCACAGAAAATAAAATAATCAATAAGATGTTTTACAGAATGTGTAACGATTTGGATGACAAAGATTTTCCATTGTACAGGGATTAATCATCAATGAATACAAGGGTTGTTTGGCTATATTTTGAATTCAACAATGGTTGATGTCTTTTTGGAGGGTAATTTGGACATGAATTTGATTTTACCTTTAAGCTTAAAGAGATATTTTGTATAATACATTATAGAAGAAATGAGAGAGAAAATAAAAATTAGAGAAAATGTATTGGATTCTTCTGCTGGTGAAAATTCATCTGAGTCAATTCCAGCAGAAAATACGATTATTTTTAATGGAAAAATATATTATATCCATCCAATTTATACTAATTATTGCACCCGAAAATCTGGAAAGGTATTCAATTGTAAAACCATGTATCAATTAATTGGGCGCAATAATCATACAGGTTATCATCATTTTACTATTAAAACAGATAACAAAAAAACAAAATCGGTGATAGCTCATAGATTTATCTGGGAATGTTTTCATGGCATAATACCAAATGGAATGGTTATTGATCATGTTAATGATATCAAAGATGATAATCGAATAAAAAATTTACAAATGATGACACAACAAGATAATTGTTTGAAATCAGCAAAGAAAAGAGATTATGCATTTGCAGCAAATAATCACAAAAACCGGAAATGTGTTAAGGCAACAAATTGTGAAACTAAAGAAGTGAGTTATTTTAATAGTATGTATTCAATAAAAGAACATCTTGGAATTAATCCTGGATTGGTTAAAATGGTTGCCGAGGGATTAAATTTGTGTAAAACGGCAATTTCCAAAATGAATCATCAAGCATACATTTTTGAATACATTGAACAAGAAGAATTACCAGACAATTATTTGAAATCATCAAACATCAGACCAAGAAAACACACTGCTGAAGAAAAAAGAATGAATCAAAAAGAACGAGCTAAAAGATGGCAAAAACAAACATTTACATGCCCAAACTGCAACAAACAATTAAAAAATGGAAGTAAATATTTGCATAAAAAATCTTGTAATTAATTAGTTAGATTTTATGTTTGTAATTAAAATAGACCACAAATATCATGATAAAAAATGGTATTTATGGCCTATGTTGCCACAAAAAAGAAACAAAGCACGTATCCCGTTGGAAGATACACCGATTTCCAACATGAATGTTGTTGACAGTCGACATTCATTAGCAAATCTGTCAAACGCATCCAATAAAAATAATATGTTGTATTATTATAACATGAACGAATCTAATCTATCCAAATTAACGAAAGATCAATTAATAGCATTATTATTGGAAAAACAAAAACCGATTCCAATGCCAAGAACCAAGAAAGTGAAACCAATACCCTTTCCACGAAAATCTGTCAAACAAATGGTAAAAGATTACGAGAATACAATCATCAAACCGCCAATGCAATTCAGAGATCGACCAATTGTTCAACCAAGAAACAACATTATTCCTCCTCCAAAACAATTTGCTGATACACCAGTCCCGAAGCCAAGAATGAAGAAAATGGCTCCGATTCCTAGACAGAGAACTCAAATCACAGAAGTTGCAAGAGCATTCAAGGGATATAACAAATCTTATGAAGTTGGAATTAAAAATGAAACAGATCCTTTGATACAAATGAGTTCAACCAGATTAGCTATTGCTCATTTTATGAAACAATTATTAACTCAAATGAAAGGAATTAAATTTATTGAAACTTTGACAATTTATTTTGAACAACAAAAAGGAAACCAAACTGTCTCCAGAATTGGATATTTTAATAGTAAACCAAAAACAATAACTAATGCCAATGATTTTCAAGAATCTTTGGATGTTAATGTTGAACAAATTGTGAATGATATTCACAAATGGATTAGTGAAGGTTCAGCTTGGATAATTAAATCAATCAATGGACATTACATTAATATTATCAAATATCAGCCTCTTACTGGAAGTTCTTACATTAAACTTCCAACTGAACTACAACATAACAAAAGTGGATTGATTAATCTCAAGAATAAAGACAATAAATGCTTTCGTTGGTGTCACGTCCGTCATTTAAATCCACGAAATGACAATCCACAAAGAATCAAAAAAACTGACAAAGCATTTATGCCACAATTGAATTACCAAGGAATTGAATTCCCTGTTTCAGTCAAACAATACAACAAAATTGAAATCCAAAACAGTATCAACATCAATGTTTTTGGTTATGAAAACAAACAAACTTATCCAATTTATGTTTCAAAAGAAAAGTTTGAGAATGTGATGAATCTATTGCTAATCTCAGAAGATGAAAACAAACATTACTGTCTTATCAAAGATTTTAACCGATTCATGTTTAGTAAAAATAAAACCCAACATAAGAAACATTTCTGTATGCATTGTTTGCAATGTTTTTCATCAGAACGAGTTTTAACCAAGCATCAGGAAGTATGTATTGAAATCAATGGTGTACAATCAATCAAAATGCCCGAAGTTGGTTCCAAAATAGAATTCAAAAATTTTAATAAACAAATGCAAGCGCCATTCGTGATTTATGCTGATTTTGAAGCAATCACTGAACCAATTCATGGTTGTAATCAATCTAACCAACAATCTTTTACTGAAGCTTATCAAAAACACACTGATTGCGGTTATGGTTACAAAGTTGTATGCTGCTATGATGACAAATATTCCAAACCAATAAAATATTATCGTGGAGAAAAAGCTGTTTACAAATTCATGCAAGCAATGCTTGATGAAGTCAAATATTGCCGCAATACAATCAAATACAAATTCAATAAACCATTAGTTATGTCTCCAGAAGATGAAGACAAATTCCAAAAAGCAACATCTTGTCATATTTGTGGTAAAAAATACCAGAAAACAGATAGACGTGTCAGAGACCATTGCCATATTACTGGAAAATTCCGTGGCTCAGCCCATAATCAATGTAACAGGGATTTTACAATAACTAACAAAATCCCTGTAATATTTCATAATTTGAAAGGATATGATAGTCATTTTATAATGCAAGAAATTGGTAAAATTATTGAGACCAATACTTATGTGGATAGAAAAGGTGAAACCAGACAACACAAAATTAATGTAATCCCAAATAACATGGAACAATACATGGCATTCATGTTGGGTTATAATTTAGTATTTATCGACAGTCTTCAGTTTATGAATCAATCATTGGCAAATCTTGTAAAGAATCTACCAGAAGATGCCTTCAAATATACCAGTCAAGTGTTTCAAAATGAAAAACTGCAATTAATGAAACAAAAAGGAGTTTATCCATATGACTTTATGAGTAATTTTGATAAATTCAATGATACTCAATTACCAACCAAAGATGAATTTTACAGTCAAATGAATAATACAAATATTACTGATGAAGAATACAGTCATGCACAAAATGTTTGGAATACATTTCAATTGAAAACCATGGGCGAATACCATGATTTATATCTCAAATCTGATGTATTATTGCTGGCTGATGTTTTTGAAAATTTCAGGAAAACATGTTTGGAATACTATAGATTGGATCCTTGTCATTATTTCACATCTCCAGGATTGAGTTGGGATGCAATGTTGAAAATGACTGAAGTCAAACTTGAATTAATCACGGATATTGATATGTATCAATTTGTTGAAAAGGGCATGCGTGGAGGAATCAGTTACATAGCCAATAGATACGGCAAAGCTAACAACAAATACATGCAAAATTGGAATCCAAATGAACCCAGTAAACATATCATGTATTTGGATGCAAACAATCTCTATGGTTGGGCTATGTCACAACATCTTCCAACTGGGAATTTCAAATGGTTGAATAAACAGCAAATAAAAAACATTAATTGGAAAACGATTCCCAAAGATAATAAGACTGGATATTTATTGGAAGTTGATTTGGAATATCCTCATGAATTACATGACCTGCATAATGATTATCCATGTGGCGCTGAACAAATCAAAGTGGCACCAAATATGCTGTCAGATTATTGCCAAAGAATTGCAGAAAAATTTGGAATAACAAGTGGACAAGTCAAAAAACTGATTCCAACATTGGCAAACAAATCAAAATATGTATTACATTATCGTAATCTGCAATTGTATCGTGAATTGGGTTTGAAATTGACTAAAATATACCGTGTATTATCCTTTAATCAAAGTCCTTGGTTGAAGACATATATTGATTTCAATACACATCAAAGAACTAATGCAAAGAATGCTTTTGAGAAAGATTTTTTCAAACTGATGAACAATAGTGTCTTCGGTAAAACAATGGAGAATATCAGAAAACGAGAAGACATCAAATTGGTGACTAATGAGAAACAATTATTGAAAATGACTTCCAAACCAACATTCATCAATAGCAAAATCTTTAATGAAAACTTGGTTGCAGTCCATAAAATAAAAGAATGTTTGATGCTCAACAGACCAGCCTATGTTGGTATGTGTATCCTTGATTTGAGCAAAACATTGATGTACGATTTCCATTACAATTTCGTTAAAAACAAATATGGTAACAAAGCTAAGTTACTGTTTACGGATACAGACAGTTTGACATATGAAATTGAAGCCGAAGATGTGTATGCCGATTTTTGGAATAAAAAAGAAATGTTTGATAACTCGGATTATCCATCAAATCATCAATTTTATGACTCCACAAATAAAAAAGTTATTGGAAAATTCAAAGATGAAGCTGCTGGTGTACCCATTACTGAATTCGTTGGATTGAGATCCAAAATGTATTCATATATCAAAGATAACAACAATGGTGGAAAAACAGCCAAAGGAATCAAAAAGAATGTCATCAAAAATGATATTCAACATTTTGATTACAAAGATGTGTTGTTCAATGAGAAACAATTATTTCACCAAATGAAAACAATCCGCAGCAACAATCATCAATTGGGTAGTTACACAATCAACAAGACATCGTTGTCATGTTTTGATGATAAACGATATTTGCATCCAGATGGAATACACTCATTGGCCTATGGTCATTATGCTATCCAATGATAGTATCAACTTGTGATCAAAACATTGCGACAAAAACTTGTGACAAAATTGTGATTTTATTTGTTTTTTGATAAATATTTGATTTCGAGACTTTGTATCATCTTTTGTGGTTTCAATATTTTCGAAAACATTTTTGTGTAATTATATTATATACTATATTTATACAAAAATGAAATCCATTTTGAAAAAACCAAAAGATGTTTCCAAGCAGGTGGAATCATCTCTGTGCCAATTCCTGCATTGCAAAGATGAATGTGAATTTTGTGGATATCATGATGAATCCAAAGTTGAGAAACAACCATCAATGCCTGATTGTTGTGGATCACAGAATTTGAAAAACATGGAATGTCAATTAACGTGTGTTGCTTGTGGACAGGTTGTTGGTGAAGAATACAAAACAGAATATATCAATTTTCATGCCAATTTGTTCAAAATATACAAGAAAACAGTGTATAATAGAAAATACCATTTGTCGCATACATTAGATAAAATTATTTTGAAAAATAAAATTGAAATCAGTTGTTCAACCAATTTCAAAATTCATAAAATATTCGTTGAAATAAACAAAATACTGCCACAAATCAATGGTAAAAGAAAGAGAATAATCAGTTTGAAATATCTTTTGCATAGAATATTGCAATTGATGAAAATTGATTCTTCCCAAATTGAGTTGTCAAAATCCAAAAAAACAATGAAATTATACAATGTTTATTGGGATAAAATTATGGACATTATTGGCCCCCAAATCATGCACATTATTAATCAAACATAAGTGAATATCTGATATTTTTTATCATATTTGTCACCCCATTTATCGACAATCGGCGAATTATCCAAAATGAAATCATCATTTTGAGTAAGCTTGTTTGTCAAATCATCTCTATCAAAATGTCCATTTCTCATTATTTCTTTTATTTCATTTAATAAATGACCATAAGTTTGGAAAGCATATTGGCATTGATAAAGTTTGATTTCAACTTTTTTATGCTTCATATAAGCTTGAATTATGACAGACACCGATGATATTGCCAATAATGAAGCTCCACTGGTTGCAACCGATGATGCAATACCACCAGTTGCAAATACAATGGATGAAATATTACCAGCGAATTCCCATTTTTTGAATCTTTTGTATGCACTTTTGTACATCCACATCTTTTTGTGATATGTCATGTAATAAGCTTTCAATTCATCAATTTCTTCTGTTGATAATTGATTTGAAATATGATTGAAATCAATTATTAATTTCTTCTTTTGCATATATTATATGGTTATCTTATTTTTGATGCAATAATAGAGACCAGTTATTTGACCCAAAAACATGCATTTTTTCATCCAAGGATATGTTTTTTTCTCATTAATGGTGTACATGTATCCTTTGTCACGATGATATCTGTTGTAAAATTGGCCATAAGCATCATGTAGTATTCCATGAGACCTGATATATGGTTGCCAACCAAATAATCGATGGAGAATAGCTGTTAACCATCCATCTCCAGGACCAATTAATCCGATTCCATCATGAATTAACTCTTTGTAAACTTCATCAGGTAAACCTGTGTTGTAATGTTTTTCATACAAATATGTGAATATTACGATACTTTTTATCATGCATTCCTGTCTGGGTAATATTGGAAGACTCAATTTACGGTGAAAATCTATCATCGATGTTCGAATGTGCTCTTGCAATTCTGACAATTCTTTCATTATACAATTTGATTACAATATTTTTATTTATCATTATTGTCAGGTAATTGTATCCTAATATATTCGACAAAATACTTCATTGTCCAATCAGATGGATGATTTTTGAAGTAGCAATAATAGTTTTCAAATGACACATCAAAGAAGAATTCCAATTGATCAAATGATGATGACACCAAATCGGATTTGGAATGATGATATCTGTCATTTCTCCTGATATATGTGTTTGTCACAATAATCTCTTGCAATGTATTGATTCCTTTAATGTCATCTTTACTCAATAATTTTATCCATTTGTAATTTGTTTTTGGTATTGTACCACTTTTTCTTCCTATTCTCATTGCAACTTGATTGTTGAGAAACGTTACAGCTTCCTGAGCTTGTTGAGCTTTAAACTGAGCCAGAGCTTGTTGTATTTGTGTTTCAATATATGGTTTGATGATGTCTTCATTGTTGTTAATTAATTGTTGGAGTGAAATTGCATGATTTGAATTAACTCCATCTTTGATAACTAAATGTCTGTTTTCTGTATCCAAATGACCATCATCATTCACATGGATAGATTCTCTGTGTTTGTATCCATCTTCTAAGTTGTCATAAGTTACTGTGTATTCTATTTTATCTCCATTTTCATCAAGAATATGGTTTCCATTTTCATCTTCAATGTATGGCATTATATTAATAGTGTTGATAAATAAATTTCAAAAGTTCCTGAGACTTCTTGGTTCAAAGTTGGAGAAGTAAACCCTGGACGTCTTTTAAAAATCCCCATTTGAATTATCATGGGTTTGATTGTTGTATTTGTAGTTACAAAATTTCTCCCAATTCTCATATTAAATTGTATTAAATGGGAAAATAAAGTTTTACTGTTAGCAATGGCGACAAAAGAAAATTGGTAATGATTTTTTGTATTAATTACAATATTTTTTATTTTAACCGGGCCTAATGTTCCAAATTGGTAACCATGAACATTTTCAAAAACTCCATTTTTTATGTTGCCGTTAACAACACTTGAAGTTTCAATATTTGACAACCAACTTTTATCGTCAGCATGATACCTATCAAAATAATCAGAGTATAATACTTTCAATTCAAAAGTTCCATTAACAGCAGTTCCAGCTCCAATATTATCCAATATTGACATAGAATCAATACTGACAAATTTTCTTGATTTAGGCAAAGCGAATGTATTGCTTCCACTTATTATGTTTCCAATTCTGTGGTATGTGTCAGTGTTGGTTGTTTCACCTTGTTTTTTCCCATTTATCAAAATTTGTGCATTTGCAACTTGTTGATTGCTTTGGAAAACAATGGAGTATAGATTGAAAAAGTTATTTCCATCAGCAGCGATTTGAAAATTATTTGTTGGATTTGTTCTTTGGAAAACACCACTGGCAATAGTTCCAGTGTATTTCGTTTTGAATAAGTTGGTAAAATAACCCAAATTCATTGCTTCAGAATCAAATATCGGATTTAATAAACCAGAAATAATCTTATTATTCATATCCAAATTGACTTTCATCTCCATATCTCCATTTTTATATTCGAACATTACATTGTCCAAGCCATCATACACTCCTGGATAAACGCTATCTGACCAATCTTTGACACCGTAAACAACCAGATGACATTGTACTGGAGTCGCTGTAGCTGTTCCATGCATCGTCAAATAGATGTAATTTGGAGTTTGTTTGCTGTTGTTATTGAATTGAACCAATAGCTTGCTATAAGCAGTGAAATCACGCTGTACAGCTTTGTGGATGTATGCTTCAGAAGCAGTACATGATAATTGAATATTAGTCATTTCTGGTGGGTAGAATTCAAACACAATTGTGTATGTTCCAATAGCAAGAGTATAAATATTGAAACCTATCCTTGATCTGTAATCATTACTTCCACTGTCTTTAATCAATGTGATATCATAAGCTTTTTTATTCTGATGTGGGGATTGATTGAAAGCAGCTATTCCATACACTGTGATATTATATTCTGAACTGCTTTCATCAGTATCTGTAAGATATTTGAATTCATTTGTTTTATGGCTGCTGACAAGATGACTTTGCTCCAATTTGTCATCAAAATATTTTTTGGTAGTAGCATCATTATCATCAGTTGGTTGAGCCATATCTTTGATTTGTTTATTATTCATATCAAGGTTTCCAGTCATTGCAACACTTCCATCTTTTTTCAAATATACACTCAAATCACTTCCAACAGATGGTATTTTAGCTATTTCTGTATCAACATATGCTTTAGTGGAAGCATCATTGGGATCGGAAGGATTTCCAAGAACGATTATTTTATGACCTCTCATATCTAATTCACCACCAAGAGCATTGGGTGTTAACCTGTTGAGAAAGTTATGATCAACGTAGTGTTTATTAACAGCATCGTTATCATCAGTTGGTTGAGCCATATCTTTGATTTTATGATTGTCCATATCGAGGTCACTATTGGAGACTTTTTGTAAATATTTTGTATCACAGAAACCTAAATTAACGACATCATATGTATTTTGTATATTGGCTCCAAGATGAGTAATTTGTTGATTACCCATATCCAGATTTCCAGTCATTTCAACAGTGCCATCTTTTTTCAAATATGTAGACAAATCAGGTGATGGTATTTTTTTAATCTCATCATCGACATATTTTTTATTCGCCGCTTGATCGTTATTATCGGGTTTTAAAACACTAATATCAAAAAATGTTTTTCGTCCAGTAATATGTTGTTCTGTTGATGTAACCATTATTTCGCTTTTAGCTCGTCCACCATGGCCATCAAAGTTTTTCAAATCTGGTATATTAAGATGAATGTTTTCATAAGACTGATGCTCAGTCAATAATCGAACATCATTGGAGCTGCCAGCACCGTCTGGCGTGTCTTGTAGATAAATACTATTGGTATGAACACTTCCACTGTTGCTGTAAATTACTGCTTTATTAGCTCGCACATCACCAGGAGCATTATCCAACAATTGTATTTGGCTCTTTGTGACAACATCATTGGGATCAGCTCCTTGTTTAACATTAACAAGTTTTTTGTTTTGTATATCATAATTTCCATTTGGGGTTAATTTAAACCCTATTCCTTGAGGCCCAGCGGCTCCTTGAAGAGGAACCGTTGTGAAAGAAGACGATGAACTATGTTCGTTGAATATTCCCATTTATATCATTTGGTTATATTGTTCCATAAAAATTCCTGTTAATTCTCTTCATGGGCTTATCAACATATAGAAATGAAAATGGCTCTTTGGTTGCTTTAATGTATTTATCCTTTTCGACACCCAACTCACGGGATATCAGACCTCTTTCATTGCTGCTAGGAAAGTCATAGACACAGAAATGAGAGCAATTGAGTCGAATATCTTTTGGTGTTTTGTAGAACGATTGGCTCAGATAAATGACAGAGCAGTTCTTGTGTCTGCCACGAATAAAATAATCAATCAATGGTTTCTGGTTTTTTTCACAAATAAAGTCATCAAATATGACTATCTTCTGGGCATCTTCATCCTTCAATTCCTCCACTGGAATTATATCATCATTGCTACAAACAAGGACATTATACCCGACACTATTTGATATATCAGTCAATGTTTGTAGCATATCCTTGTATTTTTGTTGCTCCAAATTTTTGGCATACAAATGTATTCTATCATAATACAAAAGTGGTTTCATCAGCATATGATACAATAAATTTGTCTTTCCAGATCCTGAATTACCACATATTAACATCCGAAACGTGTCACTTGGCATGTAACCATACAATCTTTTGAAATTAGTGTTTTTATCATGTCTATCATAATTTGGGATTTCCATGTATATCAATACATTATATAAGTTAATAATATAATGGATTTACAGAGATTAAAACAATTATCTGAAGCCAAGATTAAGGCTGGAACAATAACCAAACAAGTTAGAGATACATTGAAGGAGTACAAGCATGATAAACAAGATTTACAACAAGGTTTATCAGAAACTTTCAAACCAATTATTAAAGCTCAAGAGGAAACAAAACAAACAATTGATGAAAAACAAGACAAACTGATTGAACAATTGGAGAAAAACCAAAAAGCGTTAACTTCAGGTTTGGAAGACATTGCTATGTTAACTTATCAACCAGAAACACAATCACCAGAAGCAAAGCTACCAATTGGCTATAAACCATTAATGATGTCACCTGATGTTGAATCAAATTTGGATGTTGGTTTTGATATTGATGAAATCCAAAAATTGATGCAATACGATCTTGCACCTCCGAGTTCTGTTCTCCAAGCTTCTATGCAAGGAGATATTGACATCAATGATTACGATGCTTATATTGGCAAAATGTTGAAAAAACTTGGAACAAAAAAGGGTCCTTTATCCAAGGGCCAAGGAAAGACCAAGAATAAAGACAAAATTGATAAAATAGATGAAGATATAAAATTATTGCAAAAATACAGAGGGCGCATTAAAATAATCCCAGAAGGAATGAAAACCATCAAAAAAGGTTCTGGTTATACTCAACCAAAGAAGAAATACAGCAAAAAATTCAAGAAATTGGGCTCTGGTGTTGTTTATTTCAATGATGCTAATGATTTGATTGACAGAATGGAATTGCTTGGTGGATCCATTTTGGCTGGCAATAATGGAGTCAAAGAGGAATTTTCACAAATAGCCCATAAATTGAATCAACTTGGCTTGATAAACAACAAACAACTCATTGATTTATTGCAACAATATATAATTAGCTAGGTCGCGTAATCAGTTACATAATTAATTATATAACTGAAGTATATATGCAAGAAAGAGCGATACATATTTCATCTGTTAACCGACAAAAAATAGGTCGAAGTCGGCCTGAAGACTTTATTATCAAATTTGATCCACCATTGAAGCTTGACACAACAATGAGACATGAGCTAGCTGTTGATCGAGTGTCAATGACATACTCGTGGCATAATGTCAATGCAGGATACAACAATAATACAATAAAATACAGCCCAGATAATGGTACAAAATGGGAAACAATCACATTTGTTGATGGAATGTATTCATATGATGATCTTGATGATTATATCACTCAATCAATAATTCAAAATGGAGATAAACCATCTTCCAGCAAGGGCATCAATCTATATTTTGTGCTTTCATCATATAGAGTTGTCATTGAGCTGGACAACCAATGGCAGCTTGATATTAGAAACTCTAATTTTGGAGCACTTATTGGATTTGAACCAAAGTTAATTAACCAAACTGAACATGGGACAAAATTGCCAAATATTACCAATGATATTGACGTTTTGGACATTAATTGTGATATAATAACTGATAGCCTCAGTGATGGACGATTCACAAATACACTGATAATGATACCCACTGACAATTTAACAAGGAGTTATCCATTTACTTTTGAGCCAAAAAGAGCATTATTCAGCCCAGTTTCCAAATCAATTATTTCAGAAATGGGGATAACAGTGACTGACGCTTTGGGTCGGCCAATTGACTTGAATGGCATTGACTGGTTCATGAGCTTGATTCTCAGGTCTAGTTTAATATAATATATCAATATATGGTACGACAAAGTGAATTTAAGCCACGTTTTGACCCAGAATTGGGTCGTTATGCGATGAAACATATCCATGGTGAAGGAATTATGGATGTTTTCAGATCAGTTGGATCAAAACTTTTCGGAAAAACAGCAAAAGAATTAGCTAAGAAAGGAGCCAAAACTGCAGCTGAAAAAGCAGTCACCAAAACTGGTGAGTTTGCTGGTAATAAAGCAGGTGATAAAATAATTCAATTATTGAGCAAAAAACAACCTTCCAAAACAAAATCAGTGACAATGAGCCAACCAAAAATGGAGCAGCCACTGACTGATTTTCAAATAGCTGAGAGAGTTAATAGGATGATATCTGGTGGAAAACTCAAAAGAAGGAGAAAATGAAAATAATGTAACATATCTGTATATATGAAATCATTCAGAAATCCAAAATACATTGAGAGATATGAAGATGTCTTCTTCCAATTGGAGACACCATTGAATACTGGTAATCCAGGAAATAATAGGTCACAAAAGAAAGATGGTTATCGTTTTGTTGTTGACAACACAGGAGAAGTGACCCCATTTGATTGGTATAATGCAAGAATATCAGTTGGTTTTAAAGTCCAAACAATGCAGAATGCAAATATAGCAGCTGAAGACCATAATGGTATTGTTAATGGTTCACACAGTCTTATACATGATTTCGATGTAAGATTGAATGGTAAAATGGTATATGATTGTAATGATGCAAATCATTGTGTTAATATCAAGAATCTATTGGAATATAGTCCAGGATATGCTCAATCTACAGCAACAAATGAGTTTTTCTATCTGGATACAAACCGACACGCTGAAGAACGATCGGCTGAAGATAACTACAATAAAGGATTTGCTGTAAGAAAAGCACTTTTGGGTCTATCAGTTGTTGTCAATACAGAAATACCATTGAATCGATACTCATTCTTTGAAGCATTGTTGGATGAGTTATTGCCATCAACAAGATTGGAATTAAATTTGCAGATTGAATCTGATACTATTCTAATATGGCAAGCTGGGGCTGATTGTCGTGTAATTATTACCAGAATGGAGCTTATTGTACCAAGAATCACTTTCAATTCAGAAGGACAATCACTGTATATGAGTCAGTTTTTGAAGCCACATAAATGGGCTTATTTGCGAGAAAATATTGAGAGAAGTAATTCTTCAACACAAAGAAGTGGTCATTTTCAGATAACAAGTGGGATTTCAAAGCCAAGGCATGTATTTGTTTTCATTATCAATGATGCAAATCTTGCTGCACAAACAGTAAATCCATTTTTGTACAATACATTTAGTGTATCAACAGATCCCAGAACATTGCTAAATTGTCATTTATCTGTGGCTAATGGCAATGAATATCCTGATGTACATTACACTCCAGAGGCTGATTTGACTCGAGTTTACAGAGATGTCCTCAAATATGTGCATGCAAACAATGAATACAGTCAAGGAACTTTATTGAATGTCAACAATTTCAAAACACTATTCCCATTCTTGTATTTCGATTTAACAAAACAAAAAATGGATATCAAAGATGGTACCACAAAGCTGACATTCCACTATGAATTATCTGGTACAACTGCAACTGCATATTCAGTTTATGCATTGACATTATACGAGCAAGACGCGGAGCTCATTCAAAAAGATGGCAAACTATTGTTTCGATAATTAATGTAACGTTAGTTATATAAAAGATATGACAACTTATCATTCACATGGAGTAACACTATCAATTGGGCAAAAAGATAGACTAGCAAAAGCATTAAAAAACAATTCAGCAATAACAATAAGATTATCCAGTTCTGAATTAACTGGACCGGATCAGCTGATGTTAACCAAAACACAAATAAATAGGCTGAAAAAGGCAATGCAAAACAAAACTGGAGCAGATATTAAAATAAGCAAAACACAGATACGAAAAGCTGTACAACAAGGAGGCAGTCTTTGGTCATCATTATTCAAAATTGGCACAAAATTACTACCAATGGCAACGAAAGCAGTTGGACCATTAGCTACTGGAGCACTTTCTGGGCTTGCAAATGTTGGAGTCAATAAAATATTTGGTGGTTTCCTCATTCCTCAAAATAAAATTGATCAATTAATAAAATACAAAGATTGGCTCACTGAAGCACAAAAGAAGCAAATTGTCAATGCAATACATACTGGTGGACAGATTGTAATTAAACCAACTAAGACACAATCAGGAGGTTTTTTGGGGACATTATTGGCTTCAATTGGCATTCCAATGGTTTTGAATGCATTAATGGGCAAAGGGTTACAGGTGGATAGAAGTAGATCCAGAAGATCGGTCCCAGTTTTTGTTCCAAACACAACCAAAAAAGATGGTGGTTTGGTCCTACCACTTAATTATAGACCGCCTCCATTTTTCGGTACATGGGATCAGTATGGTAAAGGGAAAAAAAAAACCAAAAAAGGAAAAGGTCTGTTGTTAGGCAAAAACAGTCCATTCAAGGGGATTCCATTAATCGGAGACATTCTGTGAAATTCATAAATAAACCACTCAGTAACTTTGAACTCATTGACTGGGTCAAAAAACTCAAAATAAAACACTTCAGAGGCATTTACAGCAGAGATAATCTACCACAAAAGATGAAAAAAGATGAAGTTGGTATCATTAACCTGGATTCACAGATTGGACCAGGTACACATTGGGTTGCGTATCGAAACGGAGACAAATATGTAGAATATTTTGATAGTTTTGGGTTAATTATGCCAAAAGAAATTATGCAATTCATGTCAACAAGTGGCAAACGATTAATGTATTCAGGTGATGAAATCCAGGAAAGAGATTCAGTATTATGTGGCTATTGGTGTTTGTATTATTTATTTGAGAGACAAAAGGGTACAAGTATATTGAAAACAATCCACAATGCACATTTTGACATGAACAATCAAAGTGTCAATCATAATTTTATAATCCAATATTTTAAAAAATTATCTAATTAGTTTGTATAATGGTTGATATAAGATATTGTGAAGAGTGTGATGAATACACAGAATTTTCAGGAAAATTATGTTTATGGTGTACATTGGTAACAGATTCTGAGTCAGACTCTGATGATAATTAATCTAATATAGTGATATAAAATGGTGAAATCATATTGTGTTAAACAGAGAAAAGAAACAGAATGTGTTCAGCCTTCTGGTTACAAGCAAGCCAAAAATGGTCGGCTTATGTTCTTCTGTACATGTGCTGAATGTGGGATAACTAAAACCAAATTTGTTAAAAAACAGGGAAACTAGTTAGCCCCTCTGAAGGGGGGGGCATAATGGATACTTTAGCATCAACTGGTGCTGATATGTTAATTCAACATGGTATTCCATGGTTGGGAAAGAAAGCGGTTGAAATGGGTCGATATTATGGGTCTGAAGCACTTAGAAACCCTAAATTGCAAAAAAAAGCTATTGATTACGCTATTTCAAAAGCAACTCCTTTTATTCAAAATACTGGTGCAGATATGTTAGACAAATTATCAACCAAGGTAAGGCCAAAAATAAAATACAAGACTAATCGAAAAGATTTGGATGGAAGTGGTTTGTTTGACGATGTTTTAGGTCAATTGGGTACTCCAGGTAAGGTTGCATCGAAGTCGATGGATGTTGTTGGAACATTAATTCCATCAACAAAGGAAGTCTTTGATAGATACAAATCCGGTGACATTGCCAAAAGTGCATTTAGCACAGATACTGGTATATTGTCGAGTCAATTTTGGTCTGGCAAGGCTGGAAAAAAGACATTAGAAAAATACAAAAATTATCCATGTGAAAGCATGGTAAAAATTGGGAGCAAATTTCACAACACACCGAAATGCTCAAGTTATGATTCAATTGGTTGGCATACACCAAATTGGGATGAATATGAAAGAGGCATGAAGGGTCGTCCCAAAAGCGGTGGCTCAATTGATATACACAAAATGATTGGTAAGCTCCCAAAGCCCAAAGCTGGGTGGGTATTACCTGGTCATAAATACACTGGTCCATACAATGATTTGGAAAATCAAGTCAAATATAACCCCAAAACAGGGCAAATATTGGAAATATATGATAAACCAACAGGCAAAACAGATGCAATAGCCATGCAACATGATGTTGATTATTCTGTCTGCAAAGATGATAAAAAATGTAAATTAAAAGCTGACAAAAAGATGGTAAAGTCATTGGATGCTGTTCCATATTCCGAACGACAATGGGGACATTGGTTGGCAAGAAATACAATAAATACAAAACAGAAACTGGGTCTTGGGGTTCCAAAAAACGTCAAAAGCCGTCGGGTAAAGAGGAAAACTGGCAAGAAGAATTAGCTAATGAGTTGCATAAACCCATAAGACGTAACTTTACTCGGCGGCGTGTTATTGTAAATAATATTGATGAAATATGGGCTGCTGATCTTGTTGAAATGCAACAATTCAGTAAATGGAATAAAGGTAATAGGTATCTTCTCACGACTATAGATGTTTTTAGTAAATACGGCTGGATTGTTCCATTAAAAGATAAAAAAGGTGAGACCATAACGAAAGCATTTGAAAGCATATTCAAAGAGGGTCGAAAACCAAAGTATCTGTGGACTGATAAAGGCTCAGAGTTCTACAACAAACATTTCAAAGACTTGCTCAGTAAGCAAAAAATTAAACTTTATTCGACTGAAAATGAAGAAAAGTCCTCAGTGGTGGAAAGGTGGAACCGAACGATTAAAAATAAAATGTGGAAACGATTCACTGCTCGAGGCAATACAATGTATCTGGATATTTTGCCTAAAATATTGAAGCAGTATAATAACACTAAACACAGTTCAATAAAAATGACACCGACAGAGGCATCTAAGAAAAAGAATGAAGGAACTGTTTACTTCAATCTATTTGGCAATTTGAAACCAGTATCAAACAAGCCAAAATTCCGAATTGGTGACAAGGTTCGAATATCAAAGTACAAAAGAAAAGTGTTCGATCGGGGTTATACACCCAATTTTACAGAAGAGGTCTTCATTATCGATAAAATACAATACACGAATCCGATCACATATAAACTGAGAGATCTTAACAACGAACAGATAAAAGGTAGTTTTTATGAACCAGAATTATTGAAAGCTGAACAGGAGTTATTCAGAATCGATAAAGTTATTAGGAGAGATTACAAGAAGAAACAAGCTTTGGTAAAGTGGAAAGGATACAGTGATACCTTTAATACTTGGATCCCAATCAGGGATTTAGTCGATGTGTAATCATTCTATCATACAGTGATACCTTTAATACTTGGATCCCAATCAAGGATTTAGTCGATGTGTAATCATTCTATCATACAGTCACGGTTTCACGAGTATTCGATAGCGAGTCGATTCAATAAAAAAATCTATTGTTGTGTGCAAGATAAATGATATTCTTACCTCAAAAAGCGTCTACAAACATCAGAACAATGAAAGTGGAAAAATAAATGTTCAAAAATCCCAAAACAGGAGCCATAAACATTAAAATACAACCTCTTTGCAAAATGGCAACAAAATGGCCGACACGTGTGTTAAACAAACTAGTGTCCAGTCCGCTTTGGGTTGTGTGCATGAAAGCGCATGCGTGTTAATCCAAATCAAGCAATATTACGCAATATACAGAAAAATAGCACCACAAGTGTAAAAATTTCAGAACTGAGTGTAATATATAGGTAATCGGGCCATTATTATATTAGTTCACAAACTTTGGTGAAGCTTTAGGGTGGTGTCAGCTGGCCCCTGACTGAAACCTGTTTAACGGCTTGTGCAGATGGTGAATTACTGAGTAGTGTGGGATGTCTTCCAGTGGACGGTACCTCCAGGGTGAGCCCGCTCAGGCCCTACTGGTTTACAGCGGGGTGCTCAGAGTTCTTTCCCGAACTCAACCTCCCTCTGTCCCAGAGGTAAACTGGGAAATGGACAGCCGCCTTGTCAGCGGCGGGAAAAAGACCTGGCTGGGGCCAGGCAAGTAAACAGCCAACCGAGCACCCCACGTTCAGGGTTTTTGTCCATTTTCGTGACAAGTCACACAACGTCACGCGTGACAGTAACGGCATCCAGTCACACAACAACCATAATGATTATTTTTTTTATCCAAATTGGTGTTCAAAAATATTGTATTCATCATTCAAATCAGCGATTGATGAGTTGGTTGGATTTAATCGATGATTGTTTGTTAATTTGGTGTCATTTATGAAAGTAAAAATTTAGCGTCTCCGTTGCAGGAGTTTTAGGTTTTAGGTCAAAAGCTAAATTTAGCGTCTCCGTTGCAGGAGTTTTAGGTTTTAGGTCAAAAGCTAAATTTAGGTTTTTTGAATTCAAAGGCTGAAATAGTATTTTATGTAGTTATTGGGGTGAGATAATGTGTGGTTTATGGCGTCTCCGTTGCAGGAGTCATTGTTGAATCAGATATGAATTCAGTGAAATTTTCAAAAGTGTGCCAAAAGCGGTAAATATCTAACTACTGGCAACAATGTTGTGAACGGGTTTCTTTGGAACCTCAGCTGAAATGTTTTAGCTCCTTTCTAAGCACTTTCTTTAATCGAACTAAACATATATGAACTGAGCCTTCTAACAGAGTCATTATTGCCGTACATAATTTGCAGTCCAAAAAACAAAATGCCTCGTTTAATTACTGATGTAACTCAGAATAAACGAAAACGTGTTGCCCTTTCCAAAATGAAGCAAAACATTACTAAGGTTTTTTCAAGAAGAAGTCCTTACTCACCAATTGGAGCTGGAGGTTTCACTGTCCCTGAAAAAATTCGGAAGAATAATACAATATGCAGTAAAATGATTCTCGAATCAATAATTCGGACAACGATATATACCTCGGAGTTTTCAGTGCACTTCAGTGTAATCGGTCTTTGAAAGTCGTCGAGTTTGGGATTTGGGAAATTAAAAGGTTAAAAGTCCTGTATCATAACTGCTACACTAGCCAAAAAATACGTAAAAAAGAAAAAATCTAAAATTCAGGTTGAATAGTAACCGGAGGTTGTGACGTCACTGATAGAAGGAAATGGAAATGTGAGAAAAGCAACGAACAAATATAATTCAGATATCAATTGTAAATAATCAGTTGAGTGATTTTTGGAACTAGCTTTGCCTTTTATTGGTTGTGTTTTAAATTTTATTCCACAAACCTGGCCCCTTTTCATTTTCATAAATAAGTAAGTACCGATGAAAAGACAAGCGAGTGCGCTGGTTCTAACAGGATGCTCCAATTAAGCAACTTAGAAAGCGACTGGAACGGAGGACGAAAACGAAACCTATTTCACTACTGAACTCCTGAGCAAAATCCGCAGAATTTGAACAGTTCTTCCTCATAAAGTCCTCTGGATCTTTGCTGGCCTTAAGGGACTCTGCGAAAAAAATGGTTGTTCTTTTTCCACGAACAAATTACTTTAAAAAAACCCCTTTAGCTATAACGGTGCAGCTCTCTGAAACAATATACACTGTAATCTTAGGCAAGCTGAGTCATTAATCAATTTTAAGACAAGTACTTCACTTAATCTCTGTTTTAGATAGGCCGATCCACCTTCACAAACTTTGGACCCTTCATATTTCATACTCAAACTGGTTTAACTTGCCCCTGAAGTGGGACTGAAAACCGAGGTTACTTTCCATCCAAAAAAAATTCACGAAATTTCGTGCGGGGAAAAGGATGAAGCATAACGTTTTCAGGGATAAATTCAGCGGAAAGTTAGGTTCACCTCCTCGCGAGGTTGTCTATACTTAAGGAACAGCCATTCCTTTCCATTCGTCCAATTCCTAATCGGCCCTCCAGCTTTCAGTGCTATAATCTAGATTTTGATTGAATAAAGGTATGCGTCCTTAATCTCATATAAGCACGTCCGATAACATCATCGATGCATTGACATTCGCCTTACTTTATGAAAGCTTTTTTTTTTTTTTTTTTTTAGTCATTATGCAATGGTACGTCTATTAGCCAATTGCGTCTCCTTGTTTAATTCTTTTGTAATAAAAAAGATGTTGCTTTATACTATAAAAAATGTCATCTTAATCAAAAAAAATTTCAGCTGATATGTGAGCGTATAACTAATTCAGACGCTGGTTTCCGCCAGAATATTTTAGGAATAATTTAGAACAAATATCTGAAACAAAATAGAAAAGGCTAGAAAGCAAACACATTTTACTCAACAACATTTACTTATTGTTTTCATTGAGAATGCAGCACACTTTCTACTTTGGAATGAGAGTATAACAAATATTTCCACAGTTATCTTAATTTGGTAAATGACAGCGTTGATATTTTAGCGTTAATTGCTTCATTCAGTCACGAAAGTCACTGAAGCTTACAAACAGCATCAATAAACTGAATTACATAAGGGGATTAGTTTCTAAAGATTCTGCGGTGCTGCCTCGGTGGGGAGTGGAAATGAATGTTTGATTTATCAACAGTCTTAATCACTAAAGGTAAATTTGTCACTGTAAAGCGATTCGAGTGCTGGCGTTTCGAGCGCTAGCCCTTCCTCAGTCCGAAGAGCTAGCGCCTGAAACGTCAGCACTCGAATCGCTTTACATGTACAGTGACCAATTTACCTTTAGTTTTATTCAACTCTGTTGATAAACCAAACAGGCATTAATAAAAACGCTTTGTTTCACCTTTACTGCTCAGAAGTTTACAAACCAAACATAATCGCTCAATTCGTGAAGTAACTGGTAAAATTATTATTAGATATTAAGAGACAAAGTGTGGCGTCAGTTCTGTATGTATAAAATTTGGCGGGAAAATACGTTATATTGTAAATTCTATGCAAAAATAAACTACATGGGGGAATAAAATGCATTGAAGACTGGGTTGCACTTTTCTATTACCGCTAATAATTATATTTAACTCATTGCTTTTTAGTTAGAACATCCCTAACGTTCAACCCTAGTTTTTACCTGCATCACGCAATTCAGACTTTATGATCGGTATGCCTGAAAATAAATGTATATAGACTATGAATCATTTTCAAGTAAACTGCACCAATCATATATGCATTACCTAACGACTAAACGATCTGATAAAAACTGGAAAACCGAAACATTTATAGATAGATATGTATCCATCTCTCATCAGTGTTATTAATTAATCAACACTTACCACGTGATTTGAAGCGAAAGAAGTGTCCAGGAAAATATCTCCCGTAACAATTTTGAACGTACAAACATAGCGCAAAAACAAAGATTGTCTTCATGTTTGCAGTCTGAGATTCAGTGAATCAGCGAAAGCCTTTGAGACTAGTGCGAACTTCTCGAGTGGATGTATTTTGTGGTGTCAAGCCGCATAGCCGATAGACTTAACAATATTGTTTACAGCCAAAATTGGCAGTCAACCTTGACAAGTAAATATATAAAAAAATGTCACGAAGATAACTGCTTGCACAGCAACCTATCAAAACAAACGTATAATAAGCATGTGTTGATGGTTGAATAATAATTCACAGAGAACATTCTATTGCCGCTATCATAAAACGTTCTTTAATATAGCATTATATAATGCTATATTAAAGAACGCTTTATCAAGGTCAACACGATATTCTCGAGGGTGATATAATTGTTTCTAGACAGCACGTCTATTTTAATTATAATTACCTAATACTCAAATGTTATTATTGCGTCAATCCACGGAAAGAGAATATAAAATTCATGTTAGATTTCAAATGAACTACGGTGCCTCATTTTGCCGACTGTGTATAGGTTCTGCGCATCTCGGAATGTAACGAGAAACTCAGATACTTTAAGAAGATGCTCCCCAAACGTAATTTTGGCATCCCAAAAGGAAAATTGGGGGTTACCACGCATATGAATACACATGAAAACAGCACTGTGACAAAGACAAAGATTTTCTTCATGTTTGCATGCAGTAGGATTCAATGAATCAGTGAAAGCCTTTGAAACTAGTGCAAAACTTCTCGAGTGGGTGTATTTCACCAAGATATATGCTTGTGCAGCAACCTACGAAAGCAAACGTATAATGGGCATGTGTGGATTGTTGAATAATTATTCACGGAGAGTGTTCTATTCCCGTAGCATTATTGTTGCGTTTTATCAAGGTCAACATGATTTTCGAGGGTGATAAATAAAGTTATTTTTAGACAGCACGTCTATTTTAATTACCTAATACTCAAAAGTTAAGAAGAGAAAAGAAAATTTATGTTAGATTTGAAATCAACGACGGTGCCTCCTTTTTATGACACTAAGATTTCTTAAGAATTAAGATGCAGACAGATAAAATTCCTTAAAATTTACTAGCACTTTGGATAGCAAAGCATGCGCAGGAACATCCATAGTATTGCTAAAGTTATTGCCGAAAACTTTGTCTCCATCTTTGATATAGCAAAGACAGCGTGAATATTTGGTTACGCTCGTAAGTTTCCCAAAAACGGTAAACAGAAAATAATAAATGATATAGCCCTGCTGTCAGGCATCTGTTTGTGGATATTTTTTCTGAATTTGTAGCAACCTTGTTTTCAACAAAACGACTCATTTTTAGCCAAGTAATTGACTGCATGAAAAAGTCTTTATATAATAAATACATAATAATTCCTAGTTCCAAGTTTATAAGCGTGAAATGCGTGATTATCGCTAATTTTGTTTTTGGATTCCAAACTGCCGAGCAAAAATACGTTAGTATTTGGGGGCACATTTAGCAGTCATTTCCGATACTCTCTAGAAAGAACGGAATATCACCAGACAGAAATATTTTGCGGTACGTTTTGTACTGACTTAATCCAGTTTATTTCAGGGGACCGAATATTGCAACAACATCTTGTTGCGAAGGAAAAGAATGGATCCAGTGCCAGCATTTGGTATTGACGTTTTGATCGAACATCAAGCGACTGAGGACCTTTACTTTAAGCTTTTGATGCTGGGAAATTATGTATACTGTATATATAGGAAGACTGTGTTTCGATTTTCAGTCTGTAGTTCATTGCTCGATATAATATATATTGAAAACAAAAAAAATTGCACTTTCATCCCCACAAGCCTGTTTCATAATCTCTCACTCTTCAGGGGATTTTAAGGTTACCCGATACCTTCAGAGATGTCTCGCGTTTAAGCGATGTAGCGCGTCCAGTTTAAACGGTAGATACCTCAGTAAACCTCTATATCAAATTAAAGCTTGAAAGTGAGAAGTGATCATCGCAGTGAATTTTCCAATTTATGCAATTGGAAATTGGAAGCCTGAAAAAAATTCAGGCTTCAACGGGATTCCAATTTCCAATTGCATAAATTGGAAAATTCACTGCGATGATCACTTCTCACTTTCATCTATATCCGCAGTTCATATATGAATTATTTCATATACTTCACATCGTTTCACTCCTCTCACGGGAAAATGGGAACCTACAATTGACCTTGCTCCCAATGTGTGGCTTCATAGCTCAGTTGGTAGAGCATCGCACCGGTAACGCGGAGGTCACGGGTTCGAATCCCGTTGAAGCCTGAATTTTTTTTCAGGCTTCCAATTTCCAATTGCATAAATTGGAAAATTCACTGCGATGATCACTTCTCACTTTCATCTATATCCGCAGTTCATATATGAATTATTTCATATACTTCACATCGTTTCACTCCTCTCACGGGAAAATGGGAACCTACAATTGACCTTGCTCCCAATGTGTGGCTTCATAGCTCAGTTGGTAGAGCATCGCACCGGTAACGCGGAGGTCACGGGTTCGAATCCCGTTGAAGCCTGAATTTTTTTCAGGCTTCCAATTTCCAATTGCATAAATTGGAAAATTCACTGCGATGATCACTTCTCACTTTCATCTATATCCGCAGTTCATATATGAATTATTTCATATACTTCACATCGTTTCACTCCTCTCACGGGAAAATGGGAACCTACAATTGACCTTGCTCCCAATGTGTGGCTTCATAGCTCAGTTGGTAGAGCATCGCACCGGTAACGCGGAGGTCACGGGTTCGAATCCCGTTGAAGCCTGAATTTTTTTCAGGCTTCCAATTTCCAATTGCATAAATTGGAAAATTCACTGCGATGATCACTTCTCACTTTCATCTATATCCGCAGTTCATATATGAATTATTTCATATACTTCACATCGTTTCACTCCTCTCACGGGAAAATGGGAACCTACAATTGACCTTGCTCCCAATGTGTGGCTTCATAGCTCAGTTGGTAGAGCATCGCACCGGTAACGCGGAGGTCACGGGTTCGAATCCCGTTGAAGCCTGAATTTTTTTCAGGCTTCCAATTTCCAATTGCATAAATTGGAAAATTCACTGCGATGATCACTTCTCACTTTCATCTATATCCGCAGTTCATATATGAATTATTTCATATACTTCACATCGTTAAATTAAAGCTTATAGAGCAGGCTTTCAAACTATACCAAGAATTTTGAAATAAAATGAATTGTCGAATTTTTAACGACCTCTAATTGCGAGCGTCCGAAACACCTTTTTAAAGCTACAAGCAAAGTGAATTTTGTTTTGTGAATTTTGTTTTTTGTTTTTTGTTTTAATTTGCTCCTCAGTTTCCGGACCCAAAGCGCTCAAAAACGTGTCGACGTCTGCGTTTAGCCATATTCAATCGCAGTGAAAATTTATATAGCATTTTCGAAATAGGATGAAAAAAGTGTGGAGTAATCGTACAAAAATTGCACTCGGAGAAAAAATTTTTGGAAAGAAAAAATTCGCAGACACGTTTTTATTTTTTATAGAGGTCTTTATATGTTAAACTAGCTACTGTCCAAATTTGAAAGCAAACGAACAAATTCCTTTTGAGTTTTAGCTCTTTGAAGTGGCTCCTCTAAGGGAAAAAAATTATTCGAGAAAACAGCGCTAAAGATTCGGTAATTCACATTTTATTTCAAAATTCTTGGTTTAGCTGGATAGCCAGCTCTATAAGCTTTAATTTGATATAAGGGTTCAGGTATCTACAGTTTAAACCGGACGCACTACATCGCTTGGACTCGAGACACCTCTGAAGACACCTCTGAAGGTACCGGGTAACCTTAATGACCAGAATATTTCATAACAAAAATTAAAATTTAAATGTTAATTAGAATGTTTAGTTGTTACATAGTAACGCTTTGTTTGAGATGCAAGTTCGTTACGTTTCGATGGACTTTCTGCTCAGAAGTCCTTAATCACTTCAAAAATACGGGATTTAGCTTTAAAGAAAATCGACCGTTTCTTCAGCAAAATGTCAGCTCCAAATTTGCTAACACTGGGAAACTCCTTTAAATGATTTATATTGTCATAATGGGGAGAAAGGTCAGCTAGTATTTTCGTAAAGCCAGCATCAGCTAAAACTTTTTCAGCTAAAGCATCCAAAAAAGATCAGACTACATTAACTATAAAGATGCCTTTGAAAGAGGCACAAAACGACCAAGAAACAAAGTACATATAGCCGTGTTCACAGTAAACTTTAGTTATATTTAACTGAGGTATCATTGAGGCTATAATACTCCATTTATTTGTTGTTGTTGTTTTTTTTTATTATTATTAATTGTTTTTTTCAATTGTGAATCGGTTCGCGTCTTAAAACTTGCACGGTAACGGTAACTCACAATTTAAAGTTAAAAACAAAATGGCGTTCAATCGCGGCTTAGTGGCTATGATTTTTACTACGATTACAAGCAATTCTCAGGCGAGAAAAAAGGCTGAGGCCGGAAGAAGGAAACTTGGCCTTCGCGAATTTTGTGACATTTCGTCTTCAAATTGTTAATTTCAACTCGACACTGAGCTACGCACTTCTTTTGTCCTCACTTCGGTAATTCCTTGGCTTGCTTGATCCCAGACAATTTTTTAAATATGCGTAGTATTTAAATCGTTTTAAACCACCTCATCGCTCCAAAAGGCAATAACTGAGGAGTTTCGTCTTTGGTGTCACCACTTGTCCGCCATTTTGGTCAATCGCGCACCGTAATTAACTCAGCCTCTACCTCAACTAAATCTTAATCCAATTTTTATCAAGGACTGTAATTAGTTGATGTGAACGCCCTTTTAAATGTAATTAGATTATTATTCGATTATAATTGAGGCCTAGTGGTTCGTTTTCTTTGGAAGAATCCAAAAACGGATTTGTGATCTCAGATCATTCGGACCATGTCGTATCAAAGGAACCGACGAATCCACTACCAGAGTGGATTCGTCGGTTCCTTTGATGCGGCATGATCCGACTGATCTGAGATAACAAATCCGATTTTGGATTCTTCCAAAAAACGTACCCCTGGTGTGAACGCGGCTTTAGATAAACTAAGTGGATATATTCCTTGCATGGAAAAGACTATGTTTACTGGTATTCCACTTGACTTAACAAATCTGAGATACGATCACATCGTAAAGTATGAGTACATTGTTAAAAAGCAGTACGAGCACGGTGTTAAACTGCTGACGACATAACTAAATAATGAGTAAGATTTTTGAAGATCGTTAACAACTTCAGAATAATTTACGTCATACCGATGATAGCACGAGTTTTAACACGTTTTCGTAAAATGTTCTTTAGTCGAATAGACCTTATAATCGTTGTGAGTTATTTTAAGCTGAAAAACTTTCTCTGTTCACCCAGGTTGAAACCGTGTAAAATACCTTAAAGAAATTGAAAAGACGCATCTCACGCGTAGCTGTGAAAATTAGCGAATAAGAGATCAATTGCAAGGTTATGCTTCGTACAGTAAATCAGAACAAGTTATTTTTTTATTACAATAATTTTTTCTTGGAGTTAGGTGGGGGGAAAGTGGTCTTAGAGAAGTACAAAAACGTGCGGTAGCGTTTCTATTTGTCCTCAAATTTTCTTGCGCGGCAGTTAATATCTTCTAATTGTATTTTAGCGGATAACTCAAAACAGTTTAAATCAGTAAAAAAAAAAGTCGTAAGCAGAGACCAAATGCTCCTCCCTCGTTTTAGTCTTTAGGTATCAATGAAACCGTAATTTCTTGTTTTTATAAATGAAAAGACAGTTAGTTTTCTAAACCCACAGCGAAGACAATCGACCGATTTCAAAAGGTTATTCCAGCTGTATCAACATTCCAAGCATTTAATCGCATGTGGAAGAGGCAAACGATCTAAAGCAAATGCATTCTAAATTTATCATACTTTCATGACACAAATCAACAAAACGCAAGGTAAAATTAAAATTGAAAAGAGCTAATTCGTTTTTATTTGTTGTTAGTTACACCTGTTTTGACACTACGGAAGTAAATTCATTTTCGCCTAATATATTGATCATGATTTTACTTTTATGCGTTTCTTAATCATTTAAGATGCCAAAATTTTTTATTTTTATAATTAGAAAAAAAGTGTTGTATTGATCACATTATTAAGTTAACTAAACTTACACCGATAAAAAATACTACATTTTGAAAGTGTATCTCACTTACTTCAGCAATGAGCAACCATTTTAAGTTTGACTTGAATGTCTGTGGAAGCTGCAATTAACCTACATTCATCAAGTACTTGTGTTTCGGGACACAAATTAACAAACATTAAGCAAAATTTACGGTAAAAGGGGCTAATTTGTTTTTTTGTGTTTTATCATGCACCTGTTTTGTACATGTCAGCATGGAAGTGAGTGCCATTTACTGGCCTGCCTTCAATACAAATTTTTTAATGAAAAAATGGCCGTTACTTAAGCCGCACGATTGTCCATCATGTTACAAAATGGATCCTTTAAATAGAGCTTTTAGGTGAATCGATGTGATCAATGGTTTAATTTTAAATTTAAAGAAGCACGTATTTCAAAGTTTCAAACTAAGGTAAGGTTAAGGTAAATAAGAGTTATCGTCACATAGAAACTGGGTTGGAATAAAGTATTGTTGTTGTTGTTGTTGTTGAACAGTTTAAACTTCTCAAGAATAATTTGTTGGGCTAGATGAGAATAAATGTTTAAGCAAACAAAAACTCGTTTATGAAAATCGAATTCAGCAGCTCGTTTAAACTCATCTCAAAAAATTTACTCTTGTGAGTCATTGTGTGGAAACAAATGAGCGGACGGAATGCTCCTTCAAGATCATTTTCCAGTTTTCCTGCCCTCCAAAGTTCTTTCCGCTGGTCATCCGTTCGTAAAGGCCTTATCATCCGGATTCAGTTTTAAAAAAATGTACCTTTTTTTATTTTAGAGTATATTTTGTTTCCATATTTCCTGTATGAGAAAGAAAGTGCTCATCCAGAGAGCTAACGCCGTTTACATTAATTAAAAAGAATCACGGTCAACAAGAAAATCTACTCAAGATCCTCTTCTGAAAAATATCAAAATTCGTAGGGCTGGATAACCAATTCATTTCGTTTTCAAAGGGGGAAATTATGACGCTAATAATGGGAAAGTGGTCAGCTAGTATTGTCGTCGGCCAACAACGGCTAGCAAATTTGAGGGGGGAAAATATTCCATCCACTAAAATTTCCTGCAATCTTAATTCAGCTTAACATTTGAAGTATTTTGCCTCAATGTTCTTTTCGGGTACCCCTGATTTTTCAGCTACAAAATACACTTATTGAAAAACAACTTTCACTCAGATATATTGCATTTTCTGGTACATTCTTATGATATTAAGGTGATTTATAGTTTTTCCAAAAAATGCCTCTTGAACAAGTTTTGCTTGCCTTTGGCGCTTTTTACACGTGTTTAAATAACTGCTTTCGAGGACGGGCTGACTTTGTATATGGAACCCAAACTTAGAGGACACAAGATGTTTTCTTTTTCGTACAGTATGTTATATATACAGTATCCGAAGAAGCTAATTGAAGCAAAATGTTATTATCCAGTAATAAATTAACTAGTATTACGCATCCAAGAAAAGCTGTATATGTCAGAGAGAGGAGAGGTTTGAGATCAGGAGGGTGTTTGCTTCCAAAATAATTTCCGCAATCTTTATAAATAAAGATGTTAAACTGTTTCACCAAACACTTAACCTTTAAAAAAAAAACAATTTTGGAAATGTATGTACCTGACAAGAACATTTTTCCTCGCCTTTGGAAAAGAAAGCTTTTATCACCTTTTTGAGCCTTACTGCTGCAAATGCTACTCTAGAATTTTAAGCCTTGTTTTTCTTGAACGCCTCTGGGCAATGTTATTGATGTTTCTGCTTCAATATTCTTTAACGGTATTCCTTCCTTAATTTAAGCTTTGAGATCGGGCGGCCAGTGTATGCTTCAAATATAATTTCCACAATCTTTATGAATAAAGATGAAAATTGCTTCACCAAAAATTGAACCTTTCAGAAAAAAATTAATTTTGGAAATGTATGTACCTGTCGAGAACATTTTGCTTTCTTCGCAGTTAGAAAAGAAAGCTTTTTTCACCTTTTTGAGCTTTACTGTTTCAATTGCCACGTCAGAATTAAAGCTTTGTTTTTCTTGAACGCGTCTAGCTGGGTGATGTTATTGATCATTCTGCTTGGATATTCTTTATCGATATTCCTACCTTTAAATTTTATTTTAAATTTTCCCCCATTATGCTTGAGCATCTGTTTATACAAATAAAGGAATTTGGACTTTAATGCTCATAATGTGACACAACGGTTAGTTTGTATGGCGCTTTAGGGCAAAGAACAGCTAGTACAATATGACGTCTAAGATGTGTATGCGTTTGCGGTTGTAAATTAATTGCAATATTTTATTTTAAAAGCCTTAATTTGTATATGTTTAGTTCCACAGACAGCTGTTTAACTTTACACGAGTTGTATCAAGATGGGGTTCTTCGGTTTAATGCGAAAATTAATGAATATTTGATAAAGAAGATATTTTGCCACTCTTGCCTTAATGTACTTCAATTAAAAGAAACAAATAATTGCACTATTTTGTCAACACGGGAGTACTCATCATTTACTCTTTGTTAAGAGTAAGGTTTAATTTGCTAATGGACCGAGAGATATGATTTTATCTTCGAACGTATAAATAGGTCATTCTAACGGCAATTTGTGCATTCGTCTTTGATTGTCTCGAAGATGATATTACTTGTGTTGCTACTCCTTGGAGCTACTGTGAAAGGTAAGATAAAAACAATTTAATTTTATTTCTTTAACAAAATTCGCCAAGCTATCAGGCTACATCGTTTTTCCATGAATGAATTGCGTAGAATATACAACTGTTAACACTTTGTCGCCATTCCCTCTTATACTATGAAACGTGGTGGGGTTGTTGTAGTAACTTCTACTAGAGAGGTTTTCAATTGAGTGTCACAAAACCAAAGCCATAATAGTTACTCTGACCAATCTTTGACGGCCATAATAGACCGGCATTAACAGCACAATAAACCCATCAGAACTCGAAGCGAATTCATGTTAACGGTGCCAAGTGATGGAAAACGCGTGCGAGCAAGTCATGATTGGGTTGGGTTTTCTTTCTCTTTGGCTGAGAAAGTGGCGCGAATCTTATTAACCAATCAAGGGACGAAGTGAAGAAAAACCCGCACAGGCAAACCAGAAATTAATATGGACACTAAAATATCAATCCCTTGTGTACTGAAACCTTTGTGCTGTCACAACTCAAATACGATTTTATTCTTGTCGATTACAGGTCAGCTGCCATGTGGCAGTACGCCCATCACTCAGTCACGTGTCATTGGTGGCCAGGACGCTAAGCCAGGAGCCTGGCCATGGCAGGTACGATTGATGAGATCAAATTGATAATTTGGATAATTCTCTGCTCCAAAATACTACTAATAACTGTACTTATATTAACAGCTGCGATAACGTTATGTTCGTCTACTGCTAAAAAGTAATCAAACGCGAACAAGTTATTCTGAACATTACGATCTAGTTTTTAAGGCTTTTTATCCCTAGGGCTATTCTTATAATATTAATGTGATTTAGATTTTTTCCAAAAATGCCTCTTGAACAAGTTTTACTTGCCTATGGCACTTTTTATACGTTAAAATAAACCATACATGCTTTCGACGAAGGGTTGACTATATTTAATGGGACCCAAACTTAGAGGACACAACATGCAACTAACTCTTCCTTCTAGAAATTAATGACAACTATCACTTCAAAAATTATACGTTGATAGCCAGCCAAATGTAATTGAATCAGATAGAAATAATTTTATTTCAGTTCATAAAACGGCTCAATTGTTTGCAAGTTTAAGAAAGTCAGTTACAATAGAAACGTAAAGGCAGTTAATGGAACATTGAGTTTTAAATCCACTTATCCTTGAGAGCCTTTGTTTGGCATAGCGAAAATGGCATTTAACAATTGCATCTTTTATGCAATTTGTTTGCTCCTTTAATCCATGGAGTTACATTAACATTCCGTGTTGTCACTATAGTTCAGGTTTTCCCAGTGGTAAAAGCAGTAACTCCCACATTTTATATCGACTATGTCTACAACGCTGCCCATTGTTTCAAAAACAGTCTAGTTATAAAATGCAATGATCTAGGATCAGAGTAATGATCACATTTGATTTCAGTCTCGTTTTTATACTCACTGTAAACTCATGTGTATCTTTCTTTAATTTGCATCATTGCCATGCGCGGGTGAGCATTTCTGTATGAAACCCGCACACTACAAATATATTAATATTAAAAATATTAAATATATGTAAAATACAATATCACTGTAAAGTTTTGTTATTCTATACTGTATTTTCTTTCATATCTTAAATCTTTCTATTTTTCCCTTATTGTGTTTGATTGGTTAATAGTGCTATTTTCGGTAGCTTTCTAAGATTGTTAGAATCGATATCTGAGCTGACCGCCTTTAACGTTCAATAACGACGTCATTCGCACCTTTGGTGAGGTCATCTGCTTATATTATTTTTGACTTTCAATACGCCATCTAAGTTTCATTGTCATGCCCCAATGCAATTGGAATTATGAAAGGGGGCACTGGATCCACTCCAATCATCAAATAGCGAAAATAAAATCACAAATTATTATTTTAGCAACCGGGCATTGGCTCAGTTTGAATTCAATCACTGTTTGCTAAGCCGTACGTCATTCTAGCAAAACAAGAGTGCCTCTAGTATTCCAATATTTCTTTTTACAGATCGCCCTGAAACGTTATGGAAGGTTTATTTGTGGAGGTTCTTTGATTTCCCATAACTGGGTAGTAACCGCTGCCCACTGCGTAGCAGGAAGCTCGTAAGTACAACTGAAGATGCATCTTGTAATCTCTATGTAACCTCCACGACAATTACCTCAATGTCAAATCTATGCGTGACCTTAAACAGTCTATATTTTTTTTCTTTGTTGTATGTTGATACTTATCAGCTGCAAAAATGATTTAAAGATTGGTCTATAATTTATAAGATGCTGAAAAGTAATATTAATAAATTGCAAAAGATTTAAAGCTAGAATTCAGCAGCTCCCTTAATGACCTGGCTTATTAATCTTCTAATTAAAGCTTTTAAAGATTTAATAGATGTCAAACGATTCAAAGCTAGAATTCAGCAGCTTGCCCTATTACCTTATTCTTCTGAAAATTAAAGGTAACTGAAATGTGCTACTTGTTATAGAAATCCCGCAAATTACAAAACTGTGGTTGGTGATCATAACCGGAACACAAACGAGGGAACAGAGCAAGAAGTTGGCGCCAGACGAATAATCTCTCATCCCAGTTACAACAGGCCTACACGGATTAACAACGATATTGCACTGATTCAACTGTCCTCATCTGTGACTCTGTCACAGCGAGTGAATCCCATCTGTCTGCCGAATCATGATTCAGATATTCCAACAGGATCGAAATGCTACATCACAGGTAAGGCAGGATGAATTGTAACATGCCGATAATCTTATCGGTTTTTATAGTCCATTAAGAATGGCTGCAAGCACTGTAAATACGAAAAGGATACCAGATTGTCAACTGTAGCATGATAACTTAAATATAAAGCTTTCGAGTTAACATTTTTGTGAACAGTTAAAAAGAACTGACACGAAAACTAACTTTCCCAAAAACTCTTGTAATTGGAATTTTCTTGGGTGTCCGAAAAATTGTCTGGCTAAACTAAACAGTTTCCTCGAGGTTGTAAAACCGGGACGCCTGATCGAGTTATTTTAAAACTAAAGCCATTTTGCTTTGAATTAACTAGGCTGGGGAAAGATCAAACATCCTGGAAGCTCACATCACATTTTGCAACAAGCCATGATGCCGCCAATCAGCAATTCAAGGTGCAGACAGAAGATTCAGTCATCAGGAGGTAAATCCGAAAGAGTAACTTGAGTACAAATGTCTCCAAACCCATATCTATTTAATATATTAATAACATGTGATTTTCTAGCTCATTACTTTTATCTATTCAACGTCTTTACGCCATGTGACTAACTTAATTGTTTTCGTCAAATTAGTTTAATCAGGGAGGTCGAATCACGCGTATGAAGTTCTTCTCTTTAACTCAATTTAAATTATTTTATTTCAGGGTCTTGTTTATAATTTTTTTGTTGCAAAATAATAATAATAATAATAATAATAATAATAAAAATAATAATAGTAATAATAATAGTAATAATAATAATAATAATAATAATAATAATAATAGTAATAATAATAATAATAATAATAATAGTAATAACAATAGTAATAATAATAATAATAATAATAATAATAATAACAATAGTAATAATAATAATAATAATAATAATAATATATATTGACATATATTTTATTGATTTATTCACGCGCTATTTTAAGTTTCGCTTGGCTCACAGGTTACGCTACGCTACGCTAAATTATTATTAAAGATAATAATAATAATAATAATAATAATAATAACAATAATAATAATAATAATAATAACAAATTCAAACAATAACTTAAATATACCAAGTTTTCCCAGTGGAGAAGTCTAATTTGTACCTTCCACTATATCATGGGTGAAATTTTACAAGGTGGCAAACAAAAGAGGGTCGCAATATGGCCTCTACCATAACCAAGGTGTAAATGCGGAATTTTCGATTGGAGGCATTCAAATCTGATTAATCCTATCTAGACCAGGCTTTTGGGGGCTGGGTGGGGTTGGGCGGATTCCGCCTTCCCTCCATAACTTCGCGACAATTCAGGCTATGACAATGACACTTAAAGGATAAATAGGTCGTCCAAAGATATTTGGCCACAATCATCTGCCATCTTTAATTTCTGGATTTTTTCCAAATCTCCCCGTACCCCCGCCCCACCACATTCTAGAAAAAACTACTTTCAACTAATTTCTGTGCCCCATTAGAAATGAATATTTTGATTCCGAGATTAAAATTATTTGGAGGGCCTCTTTAAGCAGTTGCTCTCCTGTGTCTGATGAAACAAAACTCATTCATTGACAACAACATTAAACAAATGTATGGACTGAAGGGCACTTCTGGTCAAATGGTACCCGTGTATTTATCTGACTGAAGTTTCAGAGGCAAAGAATTCAGCAAATTTAAAATTTAAAATAGTGGGTAATATTTACAGGTAAATTAGTCCTACCAAGCTTATCCGCTTAACTAGCTATATATAGGAAAATATCTTTTTTTTTACAAAATACAAAGTGCACAAGATTTGAAATATGATACAGTTCCCGTTGCTATCCCTATTGATCGGCCTGACTGCAGAAGTGAGTAACTGAGAGTTAGCGCAAGAAAGAAACAGTCGATTTAGATTTCTAGTCCGTTAAAGTCTTTGACATTGTTCAGTGGTACTGGATTAATGTCTTTGCATTTTTTTTCAGTTTCAATTTCTTTTACTCGACAAATGTTGTGCGCTGGTGTGGAGAACACCATTTTAAGTGGTTGTCATGGTGACAGTGGAGGCCCGTATGTGTGCCTGAATTCCGATAGTAGAACGTACACCCTGCATGGAGCGGTCAGTTGGGGTTCTGGATCATGTAACGCCAGACAGATCTTCACTGTGTTTGCGCGAGTCACTCAATTCCGCTCTTGGATCAAACAGCATACCGGACTGGGAGGTTTGAGAATTGTCTCATTTTTGTTATTGTTGGTTTTTTTTTTTTTTATTTAACTATAGGCGAGAACTAAGTTAGCTGTTTGTTCATTCCGACAACCTTCTGCAGAAAACCTTACACTGTAAAGTTCGAAAGTTATATCCCCAAAGAAAGAAGCGAATTTTTAAAGTAACGTAAATCTTAAAGAAGAAACACCGACATTCGAGTAGATGCTCTGCGTTCTCCATATGGACCATATCGAAAACGGTGAACAAAACAGTTTCACACAATCAATAAAATGGAAAGAACATTGAGCATCAAATTTGGAGCAGAGAATAAGGGTCTAGCGCAGACCAGCAGAGCTAAAAAATTATTGTAGAGAAGTTAAAGTGGTGGAATTAGTTTCTCCTTTGCTATTAATCGTGGTTTTTAACATTTTTCTGTGAAGTTGCGAGCTGGGTACTTTAAAATCTGGTTTCTAGTGTTAAATCAGCTCCCGAAGAAAAAGACCTGACGAATGCCTTATCAGTAAACATTGTGCTTAGCCTCTTCAATGAACTAATAACACATACATATTGAGGGGAAAGACTGTAAGGATACGCGTTACATTATGTTTCATAAACTGGGTTTACGTTAGCGAGCCACATGTGACCCGCCAAATATGACTTTATATTTAACTTGCTTTAAAATCCAGAGACATTTGACAGTTTCGAATACAAAATGAAGAAAGCAAGGCCGAGAATTAATATCATTGTAGAAACCAAGTTTTGTTTGATTACAAGAAAGTTGGAACTTACAATATTTCGGTTCTATTACAGAGTCCTAGTCCTGTGAAGATATCAATTTACATTAGGCGACTTAAATATCATAGACGTGTTAACATTACGTAATATAACTAAATTGCTTGGTAATCCGAGGAAAAGGTCTAATTCTCTAGAGGCTTTAAGTCCTTCGTTAATAGTAGGCTTCAAATTCTTGACGAAGAAAGAAACACTTATTGTGACCAATAGGCCTTATCACGGTTTTCGACGCCATTTTGACGGGTAGGCAAACAGGCTTGAAATAACAGTGTTTGTATGGAAATCCAATGTCAAATAATTTTCATAAAACATCGCTCCTGAAAAATTCATGAATTGGAATCTTTTGGCACTAGGAAAAGGATTTTAAGAGCAAAATTGGAGGGATGTAGCTGTGACAGAAAGCGTCCAGTCGTGTTTTGAACTTTCCATACATTTGTCTGTATAGCGAACCAGCCGTGAACTGCTACTAAAAATAGTTCGCGGGAAAAAATACAGGGAAATGTATGGAAAGTTCAAAACACGACTGAACGTTTTCTGTCACAGCTACATCCCTCCAATATTTTTCTTAAAATCCTTTTCCTAGTGCCAAAAGTTTCCAATTCATGAATTTTTCAGAAGCGATGTTTTATGAAAGTTATTTGACATTGGATTTCCATACAAACACTGTTATTTCAAGCCTGTTTGCCTACCCGTCAAAATGGCGTCGAAAACCGTGATTAGGCCTATTGTAATTGGAAGCAATTATCTCAAAGTGGAAGGGGAAGCAAAATTTTCAAACATTTATAATGCATGATAATAAACTACAAAGGAAATCACTATCACGAGCGGACGTTTGGAAATGTGGTCTTAATCATCATAAATTCGGTGAACATTTGATTAGAGTTTATCCAGGCCTTTTTAATGGTTTGAAAAGCTATATGAAACACCGCAAAGAGTGTTACATTCAATTTCAATTCACCTTGAAGCTGTTAAGAAATGAACTCGGCTGCGCTTTGTTTTTGCAAACCACTTTTGGAAATCGGACGAAAAGATCTTGTTCGTGTTTGATATATTACATCAAGCTGATTAACTTTGGTTGTGTTATGTTTAGGAGGATCACCACCACCACCCCCCTCACCTCCCATTCCCCCGACGCCAGCAGGGAACCTTGGTAAGAAAACGATTCGTACTAAACATTTTAAATGCTTGATAACGAAGCACACTTAACAGTGACTCTCTCTAAGGTCCTTATATTCAATTTTCGTCTACAAGTAGATATTTCTGATAATTTCCCATCAACTTTTCTCGGCAAGTAGGAAACAAATATGAAATAAGATCGGAAAAACTCAACTCTCTTTAAATTCTAACTTTTCACAATCCGAGCTGCCCTCGAAATTCAGTGACGAAAAACGTTTTCTCGAACATGAAATTGCATTTCGTGCTTCGGAAGGAGAATATTGGGTGATTTCTTTAAGAAAAGACCAACTACACAGTATGACTAGCTTTTACTTGATTTTTTTTCAAGATACACAGGGAGAACCTGAAAAAATGCGCCTATTGTTTAAAGTTTTAATTTAGTTCCATTCTGGCAATCTGCAGCTGAAGATAATTTATACTTGTTTTGTGCAATATTCTTGTTTTTGTTGAGAAAACTCGACCATTACTTAAGAGCGGCTGTCTGTAAGATTCGAGAACTGTATTTCAGCGACCACTTGCTCGAATTTCTGATATTTCGTCTGGAGATATCCTTGGATTAACTATCTTCGAAAATCGTGTTTTAAAGTTCCAAGGTATTTTATTTTTTGAGAAAATTGCGAGAGTTTGAAATGCGGCCTAGCTGTGGTCACGGGCCGATGAAAACCGCGAAAACTTACGTCAAAGGACGAAGCCCCGTTCACGGTGTAAAATAACCCGATGAACTTGGCACAAACCTAGACCAACCATCTCACAAGAAAATTAATACAATAAGATTCCAAACTCGCTGGCTGCTTTCTAAAGCATGCAGATTTGTGTACGCTACTCAAAATGGCCTCGCAACTAATGCCTATTTTCATTAAAATAAAAGTGTGTCTGCTATGTAATTTTCTCTAAATTAAATCTCATATCTCGAAAGAAGAAGAAAAGAACTTCATTTGCTCCAAGTTTCAAGCTCTGATTCAAACCCTCTCATACTCAAGGGAGATCGAATATGCGTGCGATACTTGCGGCTCGCAATTCACGTCACAAATTATGATATCAGAACCGATTCACAAACACTTGACATCTGGAGCCCGTGAATGTTTCCATACATCACATATTGGGCCCTAAAAATAATCAGACTGACTGAAGACAGCCATTCAATGTTTTTCGATCCCAGATTTCTTTCCTATTCTGCTCTAAAATAATATAGTTATTCCATATGAAACATGTGCAACAAATTTGCATACCATTTCGAGGTCGCAGGAAAAAGTAGTGCAAATCAAACTTTACAGCTCCTTTATCTTCTTTAATGAAGCAGTCGATCAGTAGAACAAAGCAGGGCGTTTGGCAACTACAGGCTCCTGTTTCTTTTCATTTTTCAAAATAAAATAAGGCATTTCGCTGCCCAAATGAGCCTAGAGAGAACGTTTCAATTACAACTTAAATTTTACAGATGGTAGGGGTGGGTTTTTAGCCTGGTCATTATGTACGTGGCTTAATCTATATATAAACCGCTTACATATTTGACACGTCGTCTTTGGTTGAACATTTTGCAGTTATTAAGCAGAATGAGATCCGTTTCTGCAAATGGAGCATCCACAAGGGTCGACTGGAATCCACAACGTAACTATATGCATTAAATATCTGTACATGCCGGCTCTTCTGCTGCAATATATACATGTTTTTAGTTCAAAGAGAAGAAAAAGAATGTTAGTTATTTCTGCATTCTGCAGAGCACTGGCATAACCTTGTACATGGTAGATTGGCCTTAACACACTTGCATCTGCCAGTACATCCCTGTTTGCAGCCACATTTTAGGAGCTCGAGACAGGCTTTTGCTGCTTCAGGAAGTGTCATCCATACGGGTTTCCAGGTGTTATCTACGTCACACCAACCCCATCCCTCGGGTGATGGAACCATTTGCACCGACTGCAGGCTTGTGTACCAGATAATCGCTCTTAACGCATGCTGCACCAGTGAGTCCCACAAGCATAGTAGTCACAGTCGTTAGCAAAAATAATAATAGTAATAAAAGTGAGATTAATACGAGCAGTTAATATAGTGAAAAGACTGCATTTTGTATTAGTTATCTGATTTTAAAATGTTGGGTACTTCAACTAACCCGTGTAGGAGGGATGTTCTCCAGGGTCCTGTTCTTCTTTGTGAACAACTCTTTGCGTGCTTCATTAACAGTGGGCATATTGCTGCTCTTGTCGTAGAGAACTACAGTAAATTGCTCTAGCAGCTTGAAGATGAAATCGTCTTTGTCTATTTGGTGATACGGGTGATCTTGCGCTTCCCAGGCGGACGTCTTACCGTTGCCAAAGAAACAGGAGTTAGTATCACATCCAGTAAAAGAATGTAAAATAGGAAGTGATCTTTTCCGGGCCGAGCGACGCGCAGATGGCGTTGACATTAATATTCTGGAAATATTTCCCCATACCCAGTCCAATCCAAATGGATGCAGACGGATGCATGGCGATCGAATCAGGAAACACTCCAATCAGGATTACAACGACATCTGTATCAACTGTGCGAATGAACACTTGATTATACCCTTTGTTGAGTGCGTGCAGAACATGTACTGTGATTCTCGTATCGGCTTCCCCATGGTCACATCTCTGCACATCTGAAGGACCTTGACCTTAGGGAACATCTTCTTCTGAGGTAATGTATACTTCCTTGTCTTCAGGAAACTGGAAATCTGCAACTCTATCTGTCAGCAGGGAAAATAATTCCTTCTTGTTGGTGTTGTCTTGAAGAAAAGCTTTCTAGTTTGGAGGAATCTTGGTTTCACAGGTCTCCTTTCTCCTTTGACCTTTACCTTTCTTCTCTCTGGTTGAATTCTTTATACTGTTCTCCTTGTACGTATCCCATACAATGTCAACCCGTTTACTTGTCTGGAGATGATTCATAATGAATGGGATGAAGATGTGTTCAGCATAACTGTTAAAGGTGGAAACAGTTGTCGAAGGAAGGGCATGAACAGTAGCTGCTCCATCGAAGATCCTGCAGGCTTAATGCAAGTCAGGAGTCGGACTTCTTCCCGAGTCTTAAGTTTCCAAACTCGGAGAGAGATAGCGGATGGGGTTGATTTTCGTGCATAAAAAATTCGTCAAGATCCCCACTTCGATGCTGTGTGGCTGTGTACAGACGGCTGAACAGGTTGCAATCACTTCTCAGTGCACAGGCTTTCTTTCTGTTTTGATCTTGCTTTAGGCTTGGGTGTTTGACGCTTAAACAACGGTAATTAACAACTGGCCGCCTTAATATGTTAATAACAAATTTCAATAAATGTTTTGCTTCAATCTTCAGCAAAAAAAAGTAGTCAGTTACTGTACAACAAAAGTTTTTCAAATAATTGGCTCGGGCAAATCTGGTGAAGTTTCGATAATTGTGTTGAAATCTATTTGTACTCTTGGCGACTTCATTCAAATGTAAATCTTTCCCTTTCCTTAATAAACAATTTTCTGTGACCAGAGCAGACAGGGTTAAATGAATTAAAGAGTATAAATACTGTCAAACATTTCCGTACACAAGACTAGTTTTTCAATACCATAAACTGAATAGAAAAAAAAAATCGGAGTCTGAACGCTAAATTGCATCGTAAGGTTATCAAATGTTAAATGCTAAGCTGACCCATGATTGATGGATTTTAATGGCGATATGGTTAGTTGAGGGAACATTTCTTGCAACAATAGACTGAACACTTTGGAAAATAAATGAAACAAAATCCTAACATCTACTGAATACGCGCGGTGTCAATATTTGGCGGTTTTGTATTTTTCCCGCGCTTGGCAAATAGAACGGCTGGTCAGAGGATTTACGTATTGGGTGAGAAAAACCCTTGTTAAACAAACAAGTCAATCATGTTAATTTATCACTTTCCTTCTAATTTCATTTATTCATATCCCTGTTGTTATTCAGTTATTATCATTCTTTACGCTTTGTCAGTTTATATCACACCGACTAGCGTTACTATTTCCATTTGAAACTGTAGATGAATGTAGGTCATCCGAAACATGTTTTTCAAACTTAGAACCGTTTGTTATTATTTGACGATTATTTCTTGCCTGCTGTTTTTCCGTAACTTTAAAAATAAAGTTAACAATTCCGCATACAAAGTTTTCTGTTTTCAGCGTGCGGCTTCGGATTCATGAGCCCTTCATCCGCGTTGGTGTTTATGGTGCTTTCATACATTGTGTAATTTAGGGCTTTTTTCTGGTGAGTACGGTCCTCGCGTACAGGTGAACACCTAAAAGGAATTATGAAATGAGAGTAAAAAGCGGGTACAGTGAATTCGGACTTATCTTACTTAAATTAGTACAACCTTATGGTAAATAGGTTTATTCTCACTGATTTTGTATTTATGGCACATGCATAAATATATTCATATGTGATCTTTTCTTCCCAGTTTTCAGTTGCAATTTTGACAAGGATCTGTGTGGCTTTACGCAGTTGAAGAACGACAAGTTTGACTGGACCCAGATGTCCGGATCAACGTCATCTTCGGGAACGGGACCGTCAAGTGATGCTTCTGGAAGAGGTAAGTAGACATGATCGGTGCATGTTAGTTTAACTGAATTATCTCCACCTGGTTTTAACGGGCTGTTTTTTTTTTTGTTGTTGTTGTTGTCGTTTTTTTTTTTTAAAGGGAGATATATGTACATCGAAACATCGTACCCCAGAGTTCGAGGAGACAACGCCAAGCTTGAGAAAAGTGGTCTATCATTCAAAACTAAAAAGTGTTTGTCCTTCTACTATCACATGTACGGCAGTTCAATGGGAACACTCAATGTGTACGTTGGAAGCAAAAAGGTATTCACGAAGTCGGGTAACCAAGGAAACAAGTGGAACAAGGCATCAGTTGACATCACTGAGCCTGGAGCATCAACGGTAAGGGACAGCATGGCAGTGGAGTGTTTTGCAATTTATTGCGAGTCACTAACATAGCATTGCGATGCGCTGTAGTTTTATATATTAAATTGACTTTTAACTATAGCGTATTTGTTGGAGCAGCTTACAAAAAAGTTCGTTTGTTTACTTGAAACTGAGTAGCTTCGTGAATGAAAAACTATGAATAAATTTTTATGGTTCTAAGGACATTTACATTGCACTGCAAATGGTCCCCTGGTTCCGGGACGATGAAAGGCGCAAAGAAGGATAGTGGTGAGCTGAAATTTTTGTCTGTAAACTACCGCATCAGTTAATTAACAAATGAAAGCCCAATAACTTTTGTGCTTGTATGCTGCTATTGCGACGAATTAACAATTCTTTTTGTATCTTTGTCAATGAGACACAGACATGACGGGGTATATTGCAAAGTGTGATATTAAAAACTCTAAAAACCTGTATTACAAACATCATCCTTCATTGTACAGAAACCGGGCTGAGCTTTGGCCATTCAGAATACCTCTCATGGCATTAGAGGAGTTAGTCATCGTCGTTTAAAACCATAGCTCAAATTTACTAATCGTTAGCCTCACGATTGAATAGATCGCGACGTTTTGACCTATGCATGAACAGCTAGTCTTCATCAGACGATGGTTTCGACTCGTTGAGTATCAGTATAAGTAGCTCCATGGTTGATGGTGATTGATGCATTTCGATCTTCGCTTATTAAAGGATTTCCATCCACGCTGTACACACACGCTAACTTATGGTGGCAGCCAGGAGAAGGAGTATAGCGTTGGAAACGCTGCGATCCCCACATATGTGACAATGGTGATCTTTACCCCATCTCTAACCCGGGGCGGGGAAGGGTGGATTTTTCCCGCGGCCACTTTGAACCAGAATAACGTTTCAAATATTTGACTAAACGCTCTGAAACTTCATGGCAACTAATTTTTGACAGGCAGTTCAGAAAATAATAAAAAATCCATTTTTTAAAATTAAGAAAAATCGCTTTTCATCCCGTTATTTTTATGTATTTAGTTCAAATTAGTGTTCCTCTTATTGGATTTGATTACTTCTTGTTTAATTTCGGCACTTTCCTGAAGTTTTGGGAAAATCCAGAAATCCAAGACAGCGTATCTAAGATGGCTGCCATCTGGCAATCATGACCTTGTTACCATGTGATATGACGCCATCATTTCGCGGTACGGACCTCAAAGGAGACAACTCTGGACACACTATCTATTCTCCAAGGGTACGTTTCTTTGGGAAAATCAGAATCCGGATTTTTGAATCCTATAATGGATTTTGCGTTGCTTTACTAAGATCAATGATGCAAGATCACTCGGATCATGGCGTATTAAAGGAACCGACGAATCCTTGCCAAGAGTTGATTCAATCATTGCATGTGGTGTGTTATAAGTTCCACACAAATGTGATTCCTTCAGGGGTACACGTACTCAGTTTTTTGGAATTCAAGGCTATTTAAACAGCTGCAAGCTCATAATCTTACTTTATAACATACTGATCTAAGAAACGTTTGCGATCTTTTATTCAGCTTGTGTTCGAGGGAATAAGAGGAAGTTCTTTCCAAGGAGATGCTGCCATAGACAATGTGGAACTGAGGGAATGTGGAGGAGGAGGAGGAGGAGGAGGAGGTAAGATATTACAACTCCCTCTGTATATATAACATAGACCTTTGTCACGGTAACTTAAAGTTTTTATCTAGGCCATGTAGTGAAACACCATTGACATTACTATACCCTTTAAATTAGTAAAAAGGCCAGGTTTGAGAATTTTTAATTTCTTTTAAAATAACAAAGATCTAAATTTGTAAATTCTGTCAATTTTAGTTTGCACATGTTTACGTAAAGACGACGAGAAAAACTTACCGTCTCCATAGCAATCATCTATAAGATTTTTAAAGTAAGCGAAGCAATATCTTCGGCCTCCTTGTAATGTAAGGTACTATTTGATTTGAAGTCAGGGCTCATAAGTAGTCGTCTCAGAGCGACGAGCTGACAAGGGCAAGCGCCAGACACTTCAACGGTCGAATCTCTTTACCGTAGTCAAATTACCTCATCATTTTTGTTGATAAAACAAATTAACAATGTCGTGCTTCCTTCCAATAACTCCAAATTTCAATAAGCGACCCAGCTTAAAAATATTTTTTTGTTAACAATATTTCAATACCAATGACTGTCCTTGTCCTCCGGGTCCAATAAGCGTACCTGTTCGGAGGGACAGTGGAGATAGTTATTACGTTAATCGTTGGAGAGCAGTTATACGTGTCCTTAACATGTCAAAAGCGCGATTTGCTTACTACTGTATTTCCTGAAATTCAGATAGACTCACTGCTGCAGAAAATAAATTACACACAGGCAGTAAACGTTTATGATATGGTATTGATGACCGTAAAATAACAGTCAAATTACAAGATTTAAAGCTTGCCATACTATCTCTCGGTGGTCTTGTTGCGTAAGCTTAAGAATTAAACTACGACAACGTTAACTTAAAAACCCGGAAAACCAAGCGACGGAAAATATTTTTGGTGGCTGATTTTTATATTATATGCCTGAAATAATTATCGAAAATAAATGAGTATAATTGAAATGTAACTGTAACATTAGATTCAACTTGACCACCAGTCGTCACGACAGCGCCAACAAAATTCAATAAGAATTAAATAAGGCACGTTTTTTTTTTCTTTCCTCTTAATTTGAATACTTGCTCAAGTTACTGATGTCTTTTTTATCTGCAGCTTTTGCTTGCACTTTCGATAGCTCAATGTGTGGCTTTACACAGGATAAAAATGACAAGTTTGACTGGACTCGAAATAAAGGAAGTACACCATCTTCTCCAACAGGGCCCTCTTCAGACCATAGCTCTGGAAGCGGTAGGTTAGCAAAACATGAAAGATTAGTTAATTTTGATTATCATTTGGCCAAGTCTTAGGACCAAGCGTGATGATCTCATCCTTAAGCTTGTGAGGAAATGCATTGATGGTCGCTCTCCTCAGTATTTTAATAACTATTATTTGGTTTGTTTTTAATAAGCATTGTGTACTCCCTCAACCCAGCAGAGCAATCTTTTACATTTGCCTGCAATAAGAACGGAAACATCCAGGAAATCCTTCTATTAATATGGAAGTACGAGTTTTAATAATCACTGTAAATACATAAATGAAGGTTCTGTATATTTTGGTCTTTTTTGTATATGTCCTTTTATTGTGTATTCTATGTTAAGTAATGACCTCAAGGCTCTTATTGATAGCAGATATGCTTTGTAAGCTCCCTGAAGGGACTACCCTGAGGTCTTACCTATTTATTTTGCTTTTAAATGAGGTGTCTATCTATCTCGTTAATACTAGGAATGCAATATGACTTTCGTTATTACTTATACATTAAAAGAAAAATTGCAGATACATTTCATTACCACGGTGAAACTTCAAAACTTGACTCCAAACAAATAGGCTATAAACGACTCATACATAACTATAAGCTTAAAATGGCCCCCTTAATTAGATTAAGCAAATTGCATTTTCAGTCTTAGAACGTTCTGTAGATTTAAACGACAATAATCAATTTTCAACTTCGCTGTCACCATAAGGCCTGCTTTTTTTCTATCGTTTCTAAGCCTGAGTATGTTCCAAGCAGTGTCTTTTGAAGTCCGTAAAGTCATATCATCATATCACGTGACAATCAAGTCATTTGTTCTTCGCAGCCGCCATCTTGGATTTTTCGATATCACCAAAACAAAAGAAATCCTAGTAATTAATCGTTGTGTTGTCTACATTAGACAATAAATCAACATGGATACGTGATTGTGAAGCCATGTTCTTAAACGCACATTGCCACCCTTGATTTAATGCTGTCGTTTGTTTTTGGTTTGGAATCGACCTATTCTTAAATGGCGTGACCCGATTAGTGAACTATTTTTATCGAGCTTTTCTCAAACACAACACGCCGGCAGTCGGGAAATCACGCTGTGTTCTTGTGACATCGCCCTGGCCATCTCGTTGAGTAAAAAGCAAAAATTGTAACCTTATTTCTTCACAAAAGCGGATAAATCCATTGACGTTTTTTAATTAGCCTCGCCTAAACAAGCTCTCATTGGTCAGTCATATAATGCAGAGAAACATGAAAACTGTGGAGAGGATGCGGCGTTTCGGTGACATACTATTCAAATGAAACATTAGATCATTGTTGCTATGGCTTCTGTTTTGAATAAAAACATTTTTTCAATCTCCTTTATCTTGCCCGTTTATCGGGATTTTACAAAGACAGAGGCTCATGTAAAGTTGCGCCAGTGCTCACGAAAGGGGTCGCCAGTTAATTAGGTTTTAGAACAGCTATTGCCACGGATGTCGATGTTCTCCTTTCAATAGGGTTTTGAACTATGAGCATTCCAAAGGTTTTCTAAGATAAGGTCTTAAAATATATTTACTTTGTAAAGAGAGGATTCGTATGTGATGATAGAGGCTTCAGGTTATCTGATGGATGATATTATTGGTTAAACTTGACAAGTGTAAAAAAAAAGTATCAATCCTTTGGTTTTTTTTTTTACAGGATATTACATGTACATAGAAACGTCTAGTCCTCGAGTACAGGGAGATTATGCGAAACTAACCAGCCCCTCGCTGAAATTCAGCGGAAACATGTGTCTTAAATTCTTCTACCACATGTATGGTACAACGATTGGGAGACTATATGTGACCATCAATGGGAGAACAGTGTTCTCCAGAAGTGGCAACCAAGGCAACAAGTGGAATGAAGCCACTATAAGTTTATCTATCTCAGGAATGTATCAGGTAAGAGATATTTCAGAGCTAACTGACACTTGATGCAAGAGAGGAGCCGCTTGCTGTACATGTTCAGAGCAAATGTTTCATAGCCTCAAGTGTTCAGTGGCACTCCTCTGATCAAGTCTGAAAATTTGGTTTCCTTCAGTTTCTGAGCATGAATATGCATAAGAAAGAATGGAAACCTCATGGTGTTTGTTTCCACTTTAACGGCTTTAGTTTCGATAAATCAATTGTTTTGTTTAAAGAAGCTATAACATAGAGCTAATCGGGAAAGGGTCAAGATTCACGTAACTAATACAGATACAGTCTCTTAGTCATGGGCACCTGGCACTTGCTTATCTTCTCGGACCACTGCAGGTATCATTTACAGGAGTAAGAGGTGGTAGCTACACTGGTGATATCGCTATTGACGACTTTTCTTTGAAGCCGGGACCATGTTCGTCATCAGGTGGGCAAATTCATTTAACTTATTAATCCTCAAATTATAACAAAGCAGGCAAACTTGTGAAAAAAAAGGGACGGACGAGGAGACATGGCAATTGTAAATTCACTGCCTGGGAAGGCGAAATATGGGAACGGTACTTTGTAAAGTTTAAAATGTAAACTTTGCCATAAAAACTGTAGTATAGTTTATCGATTTTATGGAGCCAAGTTTCACCCTCGTGTTTTTCGTTTTTATTAGCCGTTGCCTGCAACTTCGACAGCTCAATGTGTGGCTTTACACAGGACAAAAATGACAAGTTTGACTGGACTCGAAATAGAGGAAGTACACCATCTTCTCCAACAGGGCCCTCTTCTGACCATAGCTCTGGAAGCGGTAGGTCAACAAAACATGAAAGATTAGTTAATTTTGATTGCCATTTGGTCAAGTCTTAGGACCCGACGTGATGATCTCATCCTTAAGTTTGTGAGGAAATGCATTGATGGTCGCTCTCCTCAGTATTTTAATAACTATTTTGTTTTTAATAAGCACATCTGTACTCCCTCAACCCAGCAGAGCAATCGCTTACATTTTCCTGCAATAAGAACGGAAACATCCAGGGGATCCTTCTATTACTATGGAAGTACGAGTTTTAATAATCACTGTAAATACATAAATTTAGGCTCTGTATATTTTTATGTCTTTTTTGTATTTGTCCTTTTATTGTGTATTCTACGCTAGGTAATGACCTCAGGGCTCCTATTAATAGCAGAGATGCTTTGTAAGCTCCCTGAAGGGACTACCCTGAGGTCTTACCTATTTATTTTGTTTTTTTAATAAGGTGTCTATCTATCTATTTAATTCTAGGAATGCAATATGACTTTCGTTATTACTTTTACACTAAAAAAAATTGCAGATACATTTCATTACCACGGTGAAACTTCAAAACTTGACTCCAAACAAATAGGCTATAAATGACTCATACATAACTATAAGCTTAAACTGGCCCCCTTAGTTAATTAGATTTAGCAAATTGCATTTTCAGTCTCAGAACGTTTTGTAGATTTACGCGACAATAATCAATGTTCAGCTTCGCTTTGACTATAAAACTTGCTTTTTTCTTTCGTTTCTGAGCCTGAGTATGTCCCAAGCTGTGTCTTTTGAAGTCCGTAAAGTCATATCATCATATCACGTGACAATCAAGTCATTTGTTTTTCACAGCCGCCATCTTGAATTTTTCGATATCACCAAAACAAAAGAAAATCCTAGTAATTAATCGTTGTATTGTCTAAATTAGACAGTAAATCAACATGGATATGTGCTTGTTAAGCCATGTTCTTAAACGCACATTTCCACCCTTGATTTAATGCTGTCGTTTGTTTTTGGTTTGGAATCGCGCTATTGTTAAATTGCGTGACACGATTAATAAACTATTTTTATCGAGCTTTTCTCAAACACAACACGCCGGCAGTTGGGAAATCAAGCTGTGTTCTTGTGACATTGCCCTGACCATCTCGTCGAGTAAAAATCTAGAAATGTAACCTTATTTCTTCACAAAAGCGGATAAATCAATTGACGTTTTTTAATTAGGTTCGCCTAAACAAGCTCTCATGGTCAGTCATATAATGCAGAGGAACATGAAAACTGCGGAGAGGATGCGGCGTTTCGGTGACAAACTATTCAAGTGAAACATTAGACCATTGTTGCTATGGCTTCTGTTTTGAATAAAAACACTGATTTTTTTCCATCTCCTTTATCCTGTCCCTTTATAGGGATTTTACAAAGACGAAGGCTTATGTAAAGTTGCGCCAGTGCTCACGAAAGGGGTCGCCAGTTAATTAAGTTTTAGAACAGCTATTGCCACGGATGTCAATGTTCTCCTTTCAATAGGGTTTTGAACTATGAGCATTCCAAAGGTTTTCTAAGATAGGGTCTTAAATTATATTTACTTGGTAAAGAGAGGATTCGTATGTGATGATAGAGGCTTCAGGTTATCTGATGGATGATATTATTGGTTGAACTTGACAAATGTAAAAAAAAAGTATCAATCCTTTTTTTTTTACAGGATATTACATGTACATAGAAACGTCTAGTCCTCGAGTACAGGGAGATTATGCGAAACTAACCAGCCCCTCGCTGAAATTCAGCGGAAACATGTGTCTTAAATTCTTCTACCACATGTATGGTGCAACGATTGGGAGACTATATGTGACCATCAATGGGAGAACAGTGTTCTCCAGAAGTGGCAACCAAGGCAACAAGTGGAATGAAGCCACTATAAGTTTATCTATCTCAGGAATGTATCAGGTAAGAGATATTTAATAAAGAGCTGACACTTGATGCAAGAGAGGAGCCGCTTGCTGTACATGTTCAGAGCAAATGTTTCATAGCCTCAAGTGTTCAGTGGCACTCCTCTGATCAAGTCTGAAAATTCGATTTCCTTCAGTTTCTGTGCAAGAATATGCATAAGAAAGAATGGAAACCTCATGGTGTTTGTTTCCACTTTAACGGCTTTAGTTTCAATAGATCAATTGTTTTTTTAGGAAAAAGTAGCTACGAAATAGAGCTAATCGGAAAAGGGTTAAGATTCACGTGACTAATACAGATACAGTCTCTTAGTCATGGGCGCCTGGCACTAACCTATCTTCTCGGACCACTGCAGGTATCATTTACAGGAGTAAGAGGTGGTAGCTACACTGGTGATATCGCTATTGACGACTTTTCTTTGAAGCCGGGACCTTGTTTGTCATCAGGTGGGCAAATTCATTTAAATTATTAATCCTCAGATTGTAACAAAGCAGGCAAAATTGTGAAAAAAAAGGACGGACGAGGGGACAGGGCAATTGTAAATTCATTGTCTGAGAAGTAGGGCGAAATGTGGGGATGGTACTTTGTCAAGTTTAAAATGTAAACTTTATCATAAAAACTGTAGCATAGTTAATTTATTTTGTGGAGCCAAGTTTCGCTCTCATTGTTTTTCCCTTTTTATTAGCCGTTGCCTGCAACTTCGACAGCTCAATGTGTGGCTTTACACAGGACAAAAATGACAAGTTTGACTGGACTCGAAATAAAGGAAGTACACCATCTTCTTCAACAGGGCCCTCTTCTGACCATAGCTCTGGAAGCGGTATGTAAACAAAACGTGAAAGATTCGTTCATTTTGATTGTCATTTAATTCTAGGAATGCAATTTGACTTTATTTATTACTTATACATGAAAAGAAAAATACCAGATACATTTCATTACCACGGTGAAACTTGAAAACTTGACTCAAAACAAATATGCCATAAATGACTCATACATAACTATAAGCTTAATCTGGCCCCCTTCATTAGATTTAGCAAATTTCATTTTCAGTCTCAGAACGTTCTGTAAATTTACGCGGCAATAATCTGTTTTCAGCTTCACTGTGACCATATGGCCTGCTTTTTCTTCCTATCGTTTCTGAGCCTGAGTATGTCCCAAGCTGTGTCTTTTGAAGTGCGTAAAGTCATATCATCATATCACGTGACAATCAAGTCATTTGTTCTTCACAGCCGCCATCTTGGATTTCTCGTTATCACCAAAACAAAAGAAAATCCTAGTAATTAATCGTTTTGTTGTCTAAATTAGACAATAAATCAACATGGATACGTGATTCTGAAGCTATGTTCTTAAACGCACATTTCCACCCTTGATTTAATGTAGTCGTTTGTTTTTGATTTGGAATCGCGCTATTGTTAAGTGGCGCAACCCGATTAGTGAACTATTTTTATCGAGCTTTTCTCAAACACAACACGCCGGCAGTCGGGAAATCAAGCTGTGTTCTTGTGAAATTGCCCTGATTATCTCGTCGAGTAAAAATCTAGAAATGTAAGCTTATTTCTTCACAAAAGCGGATAAATTCATTGACATTTCTTAATTAGGTTCGCCTAAACAAACTCTCATTGGTCAGTCATATAATGCAGAGGAACATGAAAACTGTGGAGAGGATGCAGCGTTTCGGTGACAAACTATTCAAATGAAACATTAGATCATTGTTGCTATGGCTTCTGTTTTGAATAAAAACACTGATTTTTTCCATCTCCTTTATCCTGTCCCTTTATAGGGATTTTACAAAGACAGAGGCTCATGTAAAGTTGCGCCAGTGCTCACGAAAGGGGTCGCCAGTTAATTAAGTTTTAGAACAGCTATTGCCACGGATGTCAATGTTCTTCTTTCATTAGGGTTTTGAACTATGAGCATTCCAAAGGTTTTCTAAGATAAGGTCTTAAAATATATTTACTTGGTAAAGAGAGGATTCGTATGTGATGATAGAGGCTTCAGGTTATCTGATGGATGATATTATTGGTTGAACTTGACAAATGTAAAAAAAAAGTATCAATCCTTTTTTTTTACAGGATATTACATGTACATAGAAACGTCTAGTCCTCGAGTACAGGGAGATTATGCGAAACTAACCAGCCCCTTTCTAAAATTCAGCGGAAACATGTGTCTTAAATTCTTCTACCACATGTATGGTGCAACAATTGGGAGACTATATGTGACCATCAATGGGAGAACAGTGTTCTCCAGAAGTGGCAACCAAGGCAACAAGTGGAATGAAGCCACTATAAGTTTATCTATCTCAGGAATGTATCAGGTAAGAGATATTTCAGAGCTAACTGACACTTGATGCAAGAGAGGAGCCGCTTGCTGTACATGTTCAGAGCAAATGTTTCATAGCCTCAAGTGTTCAGTGGCACTCCCCTGATCAAGTCTGAAAATTCGATTTCCTTCAGTTTCTGAGCATGAATATGCATAAGAAAGAATGGAAACCTCATGGTGTTTGTTTCCACTTTAACGGCTTTAGTTTCGATAAATCAATTGTTTTGTTTAGGGAAAAGTAGCTATGAAATAAAGCTAATCGGAAAAGGGTTAAGATTCACGTGACTAATAAAGATACAGTCTCTTAGCCTTAGGCGCCTGGCACTAACCTATCTTCTTGGACCACTGCAGGTATCATTTACAGGAGTAAGAGGTGGTAGCTACACTGGTGATATCGCTATTGACGACTTTTCTTTGAAGCCGGGACCTTGTTCGTCATCAGGTGGGCAAATTTATTTAAATTGTTAATCCTCAGATTGTAACAAAGCAGGCAAAATTGTGAAAATAAAAAAAGGACGGACTAAGGGACAAGGCAATTTTAAATTCATTGCCTGAGAGGGCGTAATGTGGGGACGGTACTTTGTAAAGTTTGAAATGTAAACTTTACCATAAAAACTGTAGCATAGTTAATCGATTTTGTGGAGCCAAGTTTCACTCTTATTGTTTTTCTTTTTTATAAGCCGTTGCCTGCAACTTCGACAGCTCAATGTGTGGCTTTACACAGGACAAAAATGACAAGTTTGACTGGACTCGAAATAAAGGAAGTACACCATCTTTTTCAACAGGGCCCTCCTCTGACCATAGCTCTGGAAGCGGTATGTAAACAAAACGTGAAAGATTCGTTCATTTTGATTTTCATTTAATTCTAGGAATGCAATATGACTTTATTTATTTATTACTTATACATGAAAAGAAAAATAGCAGATACATTTCATTACCACGGTGAAACTTAAAAGCTTGACTCCAAACAAATATGCCATAAATGACTCATACATAACCATAAGCTTAAACTGGCCCCCTTAATTAGATTTAGCAAATTTCATTTTCAGTCTCAGAACGTTCGGTAAATTTACGCGGCAATAATCTGTTTTCAGCTTCACTGTGACCATATGGCCTGCTTTTTTTTCCAATTTTTTCTGAGCTTGAGTATGTCTCAAACTGTGTCTTTTAAAGTCCGTAAAGTCATATCGTCATATCACGTGACAATCAAGTCATTTGTTCTTTACAGCCGCCATCTTGGATTTCTCGTTATCACCAAAACGAAAGAAAATCTTAGTAATTAATCGTTTTGTTGTTTAAATTAGACAATAAATCAACATGGATACGTGATTCTGAAGGTATGTTCTTAAAGGCACATTTCCACCCTTGATTTAATGTGGTCGTTTGTTTTTGATTTGGAATCGCGCTGTTGTTAAATGGCGGAACGCGATTGGTGAACTATTTTTATCGAGCTTTTCTCAAACACAACACGCCGGCAGTCGGGAAATTGCGCTGTGTTCTTGTGAAATTGCCCTGACCATCTCGTCGAGTGAAAATCTAGAAATGTAACCTTATTTCTTCACAAAAGCGGACAAATTCATTGACATATTTTAATTAGGTTCGCCTAAACAAACTCTCATTGGTCAGTCATATAATGCAGAGGAACATGCAAACTTTGGAGAGGATGCGGCGTTTCGGTGACGAACTATTCAAGTGAAACATTAGATCATTGTTGCTATGGCTTCTGTTTTGAATAAAAACACTGATTTTTTTTTTCCATCTCCTTTATCTTTCCCGTTTATCGGGATTTTACGGAGACAAAGGCTTTTGTAAAGTTGCGCCAGTGCTCACGAAAGGGGTCGCCAGTTAATTAAGTTTTAGAACATATGTTACCACGGATGTCAATGTTCTTCTTTCATTAGGGTTTTGAACTATGAGCATTCCAAAGGTTTTTTAAGATACGGTCTTAAAATATATTTACTTTGTAAAGAGAGGATTCGTATGTGATGATAGAGGTTCCAGGTTATCTGATGGATGATATTATTGGTTGAACTTGACGAGTGTAAAAGAAAGTTCCAGTCCTTTTCCTTTTTTTTTTTTTTTACAGGATATTACATGTACATAGAAACGTCTAGTCCTCGAGTACAGGGAGATTATGCAAAACTAACCAGCCCCTTGCTGAAATTCAGCGGAAACATGTGTCTTAAATTCTTCTACCACATGTATGGTGCAACGATTGGGAGACTATATGTGACCATCAATGGGAGAACAGTGTTCTCCAGAAGTGGCAACCAAGGCAACAAGTGGAATGAAGCCACTATAAGTTTATCTATCTCAGGAATGTATCAGGTAAGAGATATTTCAGAGCTAACTGACACTTGATGCAAGAGAGGAGCCGCTTGCTGTACATGTTCAGAGCAAATGTTTCATAGCCTCAAGTATTCATTGGCACTCCCCTGATCAAGTCTGAAAATTTGGTTTCCTTCAGTTTCTGAGCATGAATATGCATAAGAAAGATGGGAACCTCATGGTGTTTGTTTCCACTTTAACGGCTTTAGTTTCGATAAATCAATTGTTGTTTAGGGAAAAGTAGCTATGAGATAGAGCTAATCGGGAAAGGGTTGAGATTCACGTGACTAATATAGATACAGTCTCTTAGTCATGGGCGCCTGGCACTAACCTATCTTCTCGGACCACTGCAGGTATCATTTACAGGAGTAAGAGGTGGTAGCTACACTGGTGACATCGCTATTGACGACTTTTCTTTGAAGCCGGGACCTTGTTCGTCATCAGGTGGGCAAATTCATTTAATAATTAATCCTCAGATTGTAACAAAGTAGGCAATTTGTTGAAAAAAAGGACGGACGAGGGGACAGGGCAATTGTAAATTAACTGCCTGAAAGGGCGTACTGTGGAGACGGTACTTTGTAAAGTTTAGAATGTAAGTAAACGCTTAGCAAGATGTAATGGTATTTGCATAGAAAAAATAATGTTTACATTAACATTCTAGTGCCAATCGATAGCTGAGTCACCATAAACCCCAAGTATCGAGAAACCCCCTGTTAATATTATAGAATATTATAGAAGAGTCCCACTTTCCTAACCCATTTCACTAAGGACTAGAATTCTCCCCCATCAATAGAAAATAAATTAAGGTATTTTGTTAACACCCGTGTATTTCAATTTTATGAATTGTGGCTGGGTATTTGATACATGGTACAATGTTCCAGCATCTTTAGAGAAAAATATGATCTAAGACATCGTTTGTTCCTAGTTGTGCTTTTAGACTGTATTATAAAATGAATTGATTTTGTAAATGTTTTTTTGTTTTGTTTTGTTTTGTTTTTTTCATTTCCCGGCAATAGGTTCAAATGTATCTCCTCCTACGAAGCCTCCAACGCGTAGGAAATAGTCTTTCGAGCTAGCACTAAAACTTTAATGAAATTAGTTATCAAAATTTTTTTAAACTTGTTTGACTTGACAGCTAGAGGAAGTTTTCTTTGCAAAAAAAAATAGTAGAAACACAATACTTTATTTGAGTGAGAGCACAAACAATTCATGAATTAGTGAGACATTCTTGAAAGTGAAGTTCAAAACTGATTGCATTGCAATAAAAGGCAGTTATTAAGGACACTGCATGTTTCGTTTAACTTTTGGCATTTTTGTTTGTGGACATTTCGTAGAAAGGGACCAAGGAAATTGTCCATGACAAGGACGTCCGTTCTAAGCGAGTGCTCTTAATCAGACTAGAGTTTAGCCCGACTCAGGCTCAGATTAGAGTTTGGCCAGACTCAGCTTGAACTGCTGGCGAGGGCTAAAATGAGTTCCGGAGAGTGGGCCAAAAGCATATTTACGTCCAGGAACATAAACTCTATAACTATTATAATAATTTCAGAGGGCATTTACATAAGGAATCAAAAACAGTAAAGTAAGCGATCGTTATATCTTCTGTGATCGCAGCCGGAATCGCGTCGGCGTTTAGTTTGTTGTACAAAAGGTTTCGTTGCCACAAAAACTTGAAACTCTGGCAGAACACGGCAGGACAAATTTTGTCAAAAAAAAATCTTTGCTTCTAAGTTTTCGAAAGGAAAATAACACAATTTTGTAAACAGCGAAGAAATAGTCACCAACGACTGTTAAAATTAATTGTGCAATTGCTTGACTGAGCGGGTTTCGCTCAAAGAAGACAAATTACATGCACCTCGCCTCCGGCCGTGGAGCTACTACAATCATCGTTTGGTGTTGCTTTCTTTGCCTGTGAGTTATCTTCTTTATGTTTTGCTGATGCCATGTTTTTCTCCCACCCAGGAGTACTCCCTTTTATAAGATATACAGGTATCTCCCGTCCAAGCGGTGTGGGTTTGATAGGTTTTGGTCTGAAAACGGGAAAAGATCTTAACCATTTTGGTCCAAATCTGAAATCCGACCGAATCTGAAAGCAGGAAAATTACTATATTTTTGTTTTAAAATAGGATCAAGATTTGGAGGACTGATTCCAAACACCAACAACAAATTCCGAGTACAGAATAGCAATACCTATTTAAATTTCCTTGAGTTTTTTCTTTCTTTCAACTAAAAAATAGTTACCCGTGTTCATTTTTGGACCCAACCGGCGAAAATTTCAATTAAGAACAGTCCAAGGAAGTGTCCAGTTTTACTCACATTTTTTGTTTGTAAATGAAAGCTTGTGCAAAAAGTGTCCGTGTCAAGCAGACTGAACTTTAACAAACAAACGCATTGAGAAACGTTCAATAATTAAAACGTTATTTGTTTAGTAAGAAACAAGAATACGAAATTTTGCGAAATAACCAGACAGTCTTCCAATAAAAAGGGCAACACAACATGACAGAGAGCAATATCCTATAAGACTTACATGTAGCTGACGCGGCCTAGTTAATTCTCTGAGAAAATTTTGTTTATCGAAACCAAGAAGATATTACTCAACATCATCTTGATCAGGAAAAATTCATTTGCATTTACTTTCAACACACAATTTATAAATGCGACTATAAAAGTCGTATATGTAACATGTGTGTTGAAAGTTAATGCAAATGAGTTTTTTTCTGATCAAGATGACCCAGCTAATTCCAAATCACGCAAAAACCAATGCTACCTTTGACGTGCTCATCGCTTGGTTATGAGCTATGATCTGATCTTTTAATTTAAGTTTTTATGATGATAACGATGAGTATTTTTGTTTATAATTGTTTTGTTACAGTGACTCCACCACCACCGACACCTTCCCCGGGCACTCCACCTCCCCCAGGTTCGTACGAAATGTAGTTAATTTTCGAAAAATCATTTGCACAGAAAAGAGGCAGGTTATGACTCGTAAATTTCTGGATGCACTTCCTTCATTCAACTTAACACTGAACATTTGCGCAGTACAAGGCCTGATTAAAAAAAATTATCATTACTACTATCATTATCGTCATCATCATCATCACCATCATCATCATCATCATCATCATCATCATCATTATTATTCGAAAAAAAGGGCATGAAGTTAGACAGTTGCAATTGGATTTCACAATGTACTAACGTGTGAGAGAAAACGTACGATAATTGGCAGTTACAAATAATTTAAGTTGCCTTTTAACCCGCTGCAAGAAACGATGAACATTGTTATATCCGATCTGGTGAGAAAGCCATCTAGACTGCCTTTGCCATAATGTTTTCAGTTTTAGTTATTTGTTTAAATTTAAAAATCCATTTATTCTATTCTTTCTAACGACTCTCTGTCGCTGACACGTCATATTACTAACACATATTTTTTATTTGCGTTACGTTTCCCATCACATAATTTAGGTTCTTGTGGTGTCCGTCCACAAACTAGGATTGTCGGAGGTACTGCTGCTAAACATGGAGATTGGCCATGGCAGGCTCAGCTGCGAACCACCTCTGGATTCCCTTATTGTGGCGGCTCCTTGGTGCATCCAAACTGGATAGTAACGGCAACTCACTGTGTGCGAGGAAAATCACCCAGCTCCATAGTCATAAGGTACCAATCTGCTGCCTGCTACCTTCGGCTTATGTGATTCTATTTTGTCAGCAATATATAGTTAATTGCAGTTGTAGTTGTGACAAAATAGAAAGAAATAAATAGCCTCGGAAATGGTTGCGAACTGTTGCAGAACTGGTCTGAGGTCCAATGAAACCGCAATAAAATTAGACGAATAAAACTATTTTTTTTTATAAAAGCCTATAATAAATCAATTATAAAATAGCTTAATTATTAGCTGCAGACATAAACAAACTATCAATCAATTAACCGACAAACCCTTCAACTAACCAGGAACCAAAGTACCATCAAACTAATCAGCTAACCAATCAACTAATTACCAACCAAGAAACCAATTCAACCACCGACCAAGTAATCAACTTCCCAGCTAATCAATCAAGTAACCAATCACTCAACCACACAACAAACGGACGAACCAACCAACCAACCACCAACTAACTATTTAACTAATTATAATTCACAGTTCTAAATTGGTGGTAAACTAACTGATAAGAACGTACTGAATAAAAGACTGTCTGTATCCCTGATTGGCTGACCAATCAGCTGAGTGATTAACAGAATTCCTGTCTATCTTACTACCTCCAAAAGGAAGTAGACAAAAGACATTGATTACGTCTTTTTGTCTCATTAGGCTTGGCGCTCACAGGCGTACCTCCACTGTTGGTACTGAACAGGATATTAGAGTGAGCAAAGTGGTCACGCACCCCTCCTACCACAAGCCATATAGTTACAGTCACGATATCGCCTTACTTAAACTGGGAAAACCAGCTCAACTAAACAGGTAAAATTCGTTGCAAACAATCTATGAATGATCTCAACTCTGCTTGTTGTGTCACACTAGCATACATCTGAAAGTAGATTAACAGAGACAGAGGCCAATATCGATAAACAGAAATACACGAGGGTCGAGAACGAAACTCTTGTCAAAAGTGAATTTGTAAGAATAGTAAAGTTTCTTTTTACCTAGAGCCACTAGAGTAAATGTAATTTTTGTGACACTTTACATTTATTTAACATCTGTAAACTATAAATTATATTAGGGAAGTAGAAAAGAGAATTTGACCGATCCTTAACTGATTTTAACTGATTGTCTTTTAGTCACAATAACTAATTAGCAGTCCTTATCTAAAGTCGTGCTTAGAATCCTGGTTGGTTTTGTTTTCGTACTTGAGTGTTGTTTTATTCTGTCTCTCTCCGATAGGAAATTAACTTGTTTGTTATCCCTTTCTTAGAAACGTAAGTCTGGTATGTCTTCCACACGCCGTAGCCGCGCCAACTGACGGCACCAGATGCTGGATCACAGGCTGGGGGCGGCTTGCATCTGGAGGCGCTACTCCTGACAAACTTCAGCAGGCTTCAGTACCGGTCGTAAGTCGTGCTCGTTGCGACAGAGCCTACCCAAGAAAGATCCACGACTCCATGATCTGCGCTGGGCTTGATCAAGGTGGAATTGATTCGTGCCAGGGAGACAGTGGGGGACCAATGGTGTGTGAGACTGGTGGAAGGTACTACCTGCAAGGTGTCACAAGCTGGGGTTATGGATGCGCTAGTCCTGGGAAGTTTGGAGTTTACGCTAAGGTGAAATATCTGTTGCATTGGCTCAAGAGCGAAATGGCCAAGAACTAGTTCAACCGATTAAAGGCTTAATTTAAGGGGATAAAAAATACGTGGGTTTTAAGTGAAATAAATGAAACACTCCTAAATTTAACAATAGTGGAGGAAGACGACAAAATGTCGATTGTAGACAACTAAGCATAAATAAATAAAAGCATTGAAAAAGTACCTTTATGCGTATTTGTTAATTGCTTATTTAAACATTACTCTAAGTTTAGTATCTTACAAAGAACGCTTTAACCTAGAGCAAGCATCACCAAAGAAACAAATTATTATCAAGTGGAAATGATGTTGTGAAGTTTTGTGCCTGGCCTTTTGTGTCTTTTAAGGCCTTAAAATGAAATTATTTGCAATGCAGTTGCTTGCATTCCTAATTTACAGTTGAAAAGGACCGTGTAACTGCGTATTAACCACTGAATAAATATTTCTATTTTCGAAGACTACCTTATATTGCCTCGGGAAAGTTCATAGTACACAGGTTAAAGTTTATAATTCCTTGTTCTCCCTTAAACGCGGAATTAGGAGTATCGAAATCTTCCTTGGGAACTTAATGATTTTCTTATACCAAAAAAGGAAATTAGAATTAGATGTTTTTTTTTCAGTAAACGGAAATTAGACTTTATTTTATCTAGAAGGGACGTCTGGTGTTTCACCGTCAGTCAGTATGTATCTATAAGCGAGGTATTAGCTATAAACAAAACTCCCTTTCTTTATCTACTTCAAGAGTTTCAAAAGTTGTGTGTTACTGTGTCAAAGCCAGTTTTTAGGTAATATATCAAACAAAGGAAGAATGATTTATCTTATCTCGAATCAAAGGCTCCTGTGAGCCAACTCGTGAATGCAGATGACACATCAGTAATTGAAATTAAGACGGCTACGGACACTTCCTTGAAAGCTTACAGAAATTATACCTTTTCCCGATCATGTAACAAGAAATAACCATTCTTATACTATTAAAATGATTGTAAACTTATTCCCTACTCATTGAATAAAGTTATTCTGATGCGCCGATTAAAAAATTTTCACGGTTTTTTTGTTTTTTTAATTCAAAACCCATGCCGACACTTCAGTAATTGAATTTAAGACACCGCACTTTGTGGAAAAACGAAAAAACCAACAACTTTGCTCAGATTCAACAAAAAAAATCTTCATTCTTCCACTAAAATTATTGTCAAATAATTGTTTAGAGACTCAATAAATTATTCTGATACGTCGTAAATTTTTTTTTTTTTTTTTCACAAATTGAGTTAACGATTCCGGACTTTCAGACAAAATGAAAACACCGTTCTTGAACTAAATGATCGTCAAAATTATTCTCTATAGATTGAAGAAGAATATCCTGATGCGCCGGCTGTGAACAAAAAAGCTCGTGTGTTTTTTCCCACTAATTGAATTTAAAACTCATTCACTGCGCCTGCCCGAACGTTAACAACTGAACCAACCAGCCAACCAAGTGAAACCGCACCATCGCTATAACTCGTTCGGATCATTTTTTATTTCTGGGCAACCGAGCTCACTCGTTCATTGCACATGCGCGCATTAACGAGTTAAAAACCGAGAAGTTATTTTTTTTCATTTCATTCCATTAATTTATTAGTTAACTGATGCCATTAATTAATTAATTAATGAGTTCGAGAAAGTTAAAACATGCACCACATTTTACCCTCAATTTCTGTAAAACATTGTTGTAATACCTGTTTAAATGCAATTGCTCGCATAGGTTAATTAGCTCGCTTGTTAGTCATGTATACGTAACTCTATCGGTCGCCTCTGGAATGATATACTCAATGTTTGTGTACTTTGCGTATTAGTTAACTTTCCCGGAATAATTACTATAAACCATCTAAAAACAATGGTCACACTAAACAGCTCACGCAGGTGCAGAGGCTACCATGGACAGTTTTTTTTTTTTTTTCGGCCTTGTTAGGCCTCATCAGGGTGGTACAGCCGTCGGCGCCGAACGACTCGAAAGCCGGGTGTCTGGCCAGTACTTCACGCATGCGATCCACATCTCAATCTGCAAGGTACATCGAAGTAATTTATCTAAATTTAAAACTGTTTTCAGAAATTATACCAGAAACATTGCTTATTTAAGCTTGCAATACGGTAGTAAATCATCTTTTGTTATAGAAATTGAAATCTGATTTGCCTTTTTAAACTCTTAGATAATTCCTACGGTAATAGCATTGCCTTCCATCTTTGTCATAAAAAGCTGTTTATGTAAGTGAAAGTAGCCTGTGAACAGGCTCCCAAGTGGGATATAGGGCGAAGACAAAAATCGATGCCGCTCGCCTGGCTCGCCGATTTTTTTTCCCTATACTGTTCACAGGGTAAAGTGAAATGATTAAAAAATAAAGAAGCCTCGACGAAAGAAGTGTAGGGGAGAATCGAACACGAGACGTAGTCGAGTATTTCTCCCTACTTCTTGAGTGCTCTAGCCGCTTCCTAAGTGCTTTACAACAGAACAGATCTAGACTACAGTCGAGGCTTCTTTACTACTTTTATTTCCTCACGCTTTCACCATCATTTTTGAAACAAACTTCATTTTTCAAACGAACAGAAGTAGTGTTAGCGTGCATCTGTACTGCATCTGTACTCTCATAAATCACGCTAAAATAAGCCAATCACAATCCTTGTCAGAATGGTTCAAATGGTTTGATTGGTTGAACAAGACGAAAGCTGTGAAACATGTCAAAGCAAAGCACCAAACTTCACAAACTTTGTAATAAAGTACGAAGGTCACTCCGAAAAACATCCTGCAGTACTGAACTCTTCGGAGTTACTTTCGTACTTTTTTACTTACATTTGTCGGCTGAGAATGGTTTTACAAACTTTGCGTAGTTCGAATGTAAGGCCACTGCTTCTTCATAGTTTTTCGATTTAAAAGTCAGGATGTAAAAGTAAAATGTTCAATGAAATCAGGTGGATTTGTGATTCATGAAAATCTGGACGCAATTAACATGGCAATTCGCAGACAAACTGCTTAAAGCTTGCGGCTGGTATTAAACCAACTGAGCGCTGTGTTTTTGTGAATGAACAACAGTTGAATTCAAAGGAGCAAGAGGACTGCTCGAACTGATGACACAGTATGGAAAACTTTGACTGCTATGGCCTACCACTCAATGCTCTGGAGAGGATATTTGAAGAAGCTGTCAGTTGTTCACTCGAAGGGGGAGCGTTATAATTTCTGAGGCTTGCTTCACTGCGGTGAGCATATGTGGCCATGATGTGCCGTGATGGAATTTGCACGGAATATGTTAGAATCTTGTAAGCTTATGTGTGAATTCGCTAACTAATTAGATTTCATTTTTCTCTTTTTTTTTTTTTTTTTTTGCTTTTTTTTTACACGAAAATATAGCTAACAAGCGTTTACCGTATTTGAACCTTTAAAGGACCCTAGTCAGCCTCCGCCATTTTCGATGCCATCGAAATTATTGACATTTCATGGTGAAGCGAAATCTTATTGCTCAACCGTAAGCTGTGTTCCTGAAAGTATGTTTCATTATCTTTAGTAGTTTCGCAGTGATTTCGTTCATTTCTACATGCTCCGAATAAAATATAATAGCCAAACTCTCGCATATAAACAAACAAAAAGGTGTGGCTGACTAGGGCCCTTTAACACTGTACTTTGATATGGCATTTTTACATCTTTCGTTCAAAAACTTGAGCTGCCCATCCATTGAAGCGAAAAGCTCGTTTCGTTTTCTAGGTTATATAAGACGTATGCGAAAAAAATAAAATAAAATAAATAAATAAAAACCGGGAGAGAAGTCTAGGCATTTCACAAACGGGCTGATTGCTCCGTGCATCTGTCCTTTGATAAAGCACGCTGTTTCAACCAATTAGCGCGCTCGTTATATCGAAAATTTATTAAAAGCGAATTCATATCTGTGAAATGCAGATGAAAGAATTAACAAATGAGAAACCATTGCAATTACGTTAACAACTTAAGCAGCTACGAAACCCGCGAACCCGGCTCAGCAATACTGGTGCAGTGTTGTCACCGATGAGCTATCAAACCAACTGGAAGCTTGTCATTTCGTGAATGCTTAATATACCCGTATGAGCAATGGGAAGGTTCGATATGACCACCACAAAATCATAAATTTCATTTTCTTCGTTGTTAGATTTGGGCATTTACGCAATAGGCTCACATTACACTTTTTTTTTTTTTTACTCTGAACGCTTTCTTTCGAACAAAAAAGAAAATTGAATTCATTTTTGTGCCCCAAGGGTTTTCAAGGTATCGGCGATAAAACCAAGTTGAGCAATTTCACAAAGAAATGAGTACATGTTTCTCTCTCGATAATTTGCGATAATTTGCGCGCTAAAAAGGTAGAGATAACAATCCTTCCATACGAAGGCATAGAATTTCCCGTAATTCTTATCTATGAAGTCTTCCCCTTCTGGTAACTACTTAAAAACAAAACAAAACAAAACAAAATAGACAGAAATATTTTCCATGCTCTTTGCTTTATTCATGTTCTTTGTCGTTTCGTTTTTCACGGCCATTCTATTTCCCCTTTAATGAACATAAATCACACCCTGAACTACAAAGAGCACGTTTGACATGTTGGCAGTCTGGTCTAGTTTTTGGCCATTTCATTATTAAGCCAGTTTAACAGGTATTTCACCTTAGCGTAAACTCCAAACTTCCCAGGGCTAGCACATCCATAACCCCAGCTTGTGGCACCTTGCAGGTAGTACCTTCTACCAGTCTCACACACCATTGGTCCCCCACTGTCTCCCTGGCACGAATCAATTCCACCTTGATCAAGCCCAGCGCAGATCATGGAGTCGTGGATCTTTCTTGGGTAGGCTCTGTCGCAACGAGCACGACTTACGACCGGTACTGAAGCCTGCTGAAGTTTGTCAGGAGTAGCGCCTCCAGATGCAAGCCGCCCCCAGCTTGTGATCCAGCATCTGGTACCGTCAGTTGGCGCGGCTACGGCGTGTGGAAGACATACCAGATTTATGTTTCTAAGTAAGGGATAACAAACAAGTTAACTTCCTATCGGAGAGAGACACAGAATAAAACAACACTCAAATACGAAAACAAAACCAACCAGGATTCTAAGCACGACTTCAGATAAGGACTGCTAATTAGTTATTTGTGACTAAAAGAAAATCAGTTAAAATCAGTTAAAATCCCTCGAGATATAGTTAAGGAGCCAAACGATCGGTCAAATTCTCTTTTCTACTTCCATAATTTATAGTTTATAGATATCAAATAAATGTAAAGTGTCACAAAGACTACATTTACACTAGTGGCTTTAGGTAAAAAGAAACTTTACTATCCTTACAAATTCACTTTTGACAAGAGTTTCGTTCTCGAACCTCGTGTATTTCTGTTCATCGATATTGCCCTCTGTCTCTGTTAATCTACTTTCAGAAGTATGCTAGTCAGTGACACAACAAGCAGAGTTGAGATCATTCACAGGTTGTTTGCAACGTATTTTACCTGTTTAGTTGAGCTGGTCTTTCCAGTTTAAGTAGGGCGATATCGCGACTGTAACTATATGGCTTGTGGTAGGAGGGGTGCGTGGCCACTTTGCTCACTCTAATATCCTGTTCAGTATCAACAGTGGGGGTACGCCTGTGAGCGCCAAGCCTAATGAGACGGAAAGACGTAATCAATGTCTTTTGTCTACTTCCTTTTGGAGGTAGTAAGATAGACAGGAAGTCTGTTAATCACTCAGCTGATTGGTCAGCTAATCCGGGATACAGACAGTCTTCTATTCAGTAAGTAATTATCAATTAGCTTACCACCAATTTAGAACTGTAAATTATAATTAGTTAACTAGTTGGTTGGTTGGTTGGTTGGTTGGTTGGTTGGTTGGTTGGTTGGTTGGTTGGTTGGTTGGTTGGTTGGTTGGTTCGTCCGTTGGTTGTTTGGTTGAGTGATTGTTTACTTGATTGATTGGCTGGGAAGTTGATTACTTGGTCGGTGGTTGAATTGGTTTCTTGGTTGGTAATTAGTTGATTGGTTAGCTGATTAGTTTGTTGGTACTTTGGTTCCTGGTTAGTTGAAGGGTTTGTCGGTTAATTGATTGATAGTTTGTTTATGTCTGCAGCTGATAATTAAGCTATTTTATAATTGATTTATTATAGGCTTTTATAAAAAAAAAATAGTTTAATCCGTCCTATTTTATTGCGGTTCAATTGGACCTTAGACCAGTTCTGCAACAGTTCGCAACCATTTCCGAGGCTATTTATTTCTTTCTATTTTGTCACAACTACGACTGCAATTAATTATATATTGCTGACAAAATAGAATCACATTAGCCGAAGGTAGCAGGCAGCAAATTGTTACCTTATGACTATGGAGCTGGATGATTTTCCTCGCACACAGTGAGTTGCTGTTACTATCCAGTTTGGATGCACCAAGGAGCCTCCACAATAAGGGAATCCAGAGGTGGTTCGCAGCTGAACCTGCCATGGCCAATCGCCATGTTTAGCAGCAGTACCTCCGACAATCCTAGTTTGTGGACGGACGCCACAAAAACCTAAAATATGTGATGGGAAACGTAACGAAAATAAAAAAAAATATGTGTTAGTAATATGACGTGTCAGCGACTAAGAGTCGTTAGAAAGAATAGAATAAATGGATTTTTAAATTTAAACAAATAACTAAAACTGAAAACATTATGGCAAAGCCAGTCTAGTTGGCTTTCTCACCAGATCGGATATAACAATGTTCATCGTTTCTTGCAGCAGGTTAAAAGGCAACTTAAATTATTTGTAACTGCCAATTATCGTACGTTTTCTCTCACACGTTAGTACATTGTGAAATCCAATTGCAACTGTCTAACTTCATGTCCTTTTTTTCGAATAATAATAATGATGATGATGATGATGATAATGATAGTAGTAATGATAGTTTTTTTTTAATCAGGCCTTGTATTGCGCAAATATCCCGTTTTCAGACCAAAATGGATCAAACCTACACCGCTTGGACGGGAGATACCTGTATATCTTATAAAAGGGAGTACTTGATCTCCCAGGCGGGAGAAAAACATGGCATCAGTAAAGCATAAAGAAGATAGCCCACAGACAAAGAAAGGAACACCAAACGATGATTAATACTACCTCCTGTGCAGCCACCAGGGGTTATGGAGAAAAAAGAAGTCGTCAATCGAAATGTCGGATTGATAATTTTTTCCCACTATACCTTTAAATGTAACCTGCAATGATCCATAAAATATGGTTTGAATAGAAGAGATAAGATAAGATACACAGACCTGCTTTCGTGAATGCCGGTTTTACGTCGTCGTAAATTGTAGTTTTTTGTTCTTGTTGTTCATGGTTGTTATTGTTGTTATGTTTAGTGTACTTATTTGAATTTTGGAACGCTGCGTCCCTTCTCCTCGTGTACTCTCAAGTTCTAGTGTACTGTACCCAACCCCTTTCCCCCACAAAACTACCGACCTGTGACGTGGAAGAAGAAGAAGAGAAAAAGGAAGAGGAGGAGAAAAAGAAGGAGAAGAACAAGAACAGAAAACAAGGACTACTCCCCAAGAAATTTTATCAGTCTTTTCCTGTCAAGGTGGTAGTAACACCCCTCTGTTTATATTATAACGCCAATCACTACCTCTACCACAATTTAGCTATAAATTCCTGGAGAAAAAAAGCCATTTAAAAAGCAAATTTGCAGAAGCAAAATTGTTCACCTTATGGTTTCCGGAAACATCACTTATGATTACTTTGTTTTCAAACCATTTGTTGTCTTAGCCACCAGAAAGTGTGAAATATTTCTTTCCATTTATAATCACATTGAGTGTTCCGATTCCCCAACCGAACATGTGGTAAGCGAACGAAAGGCACATTTTCCTGCGAAATTCCAATGACGGACTGCTGATTCTTACGATATCGCCACGTTTTCTCGGACTAGAAGCCTCTGTGTAGATGTAAAAACCTATGGAAACAAAACATATGAAGACAGTGTAGTGTATTACAGGATATCCTCCTGATGATGATGATGATGATGATGATGAGGAGGAGGAGGAGGAGGAGGAGGAGGAGGAGGAGGAGGAGGGGGAGGAGGAGGAGGGAGGGGAGGCCAATAGTTCAGAGTCATCGGTTTCAGTGGTTTTTGGTCTGTTTGACTTTTGTTTTCTGTTTGTTTGTTTGTTTGGTTTACTTTCAAACACAGAATACGTTAACATATCAAAACAAAACCAAGGAGAGGAAAAACGAAAAAAGACGTCAAAAGGGGTCAACGATAGTTCTCTCGCACACTTGCTGAGCTCGCTTCAGTCACCCTGCATTACAGTAAGTTGAAATCAGACTTCTGTGGAAGCTCGACTTTGTAATTTTCCCTTTCTAGTCACATGCTCCTGACAAACTGAATACAGAGTCAATAATATGTACATGACAATTAAAACCTCGTCAGCCTTCCTCTTAATAAATAATAATGATAATAATAATAATAATAATAATAATAATAATAATAATAAACTTTATTTCAGTGTCATTAACCTTTAGCACTAATGTAGCTAATAGGAGACAGTACACTAAATAAATAGCAAAGTGAAATAAAATACGTACAATATCTACATAATAATACTCTTCCTCACCATATGCGGGTATTTTGTTCTTCAAACCGGCGTCTCCTGGTCCATTCCTTATAAGCCCGGCGGCTTCCCTTTGGCTTCCTCGCCATTAGCGTTTAAATAATTATTTTTTTTCTTGCTTTTGTACAACTTATGACAAAACAATAAACTGAAACTGAACTGAAACTTAGTTAAGCTCGAAGCCACAGTAAAAATCTGCTTCTCTCCTGCTTCTCTATCTGAATATCTCTTCATTACTCATTACTCATTATGCCAAGCATATACGTACCATTCCCGGATGTATGATCCCCAGACGGCCCCGTTGAGGAGGAAGGAGTTGATCCCCTACGTCGCGTCCAATCAAATTGATCCCCGCCCTCTTGGACGAAGTTACACATGCCGCTGTCAAAATTGCAGTTAAATGCTGAAAAGGAAAAGAATAGGCGTTTTTATTGATGACCGGGATTGTTGTCGAAGATAAATACACAGTACAAAGTCTTACGTTGAACTTGTGATGGTGTAGTGACCGGTGGTGGGGCAGTTGAACCTGTCAAAGGAGATGCTCTGTCAGTGATTAAGTGGACCATAGAGGTGATTAGAAGTGATAAACACAACCAAAACCAATCAAGGCTTACTCGCGCGCGTTTACGCGCGCTTGGCTAAGGCGCGCTTGACCTCGCTTTTTGATATGGCTCACTACGCTAAACACGTCCATTGAAATTTGTCAGAGTAGTTGCTCTCGTTTTGCTGCACGACACTCCACTGAATACCGCTCTACAACGCGTAAATAACGTTTAAAGAATTCCTTATATTAAATAGTATCAATAGAGAAAATTAAGCTACCTCCAGAGCACCCTGGTGAGACTGTAGTGATGACCGGTGGGATTGCAGTGGATGGTTGTCCTGTGGTGACTGGAGCAGCTGTAGTGACTGGTGGTGAACCTGATTGGGGCAGTCTCTGCGAGTTGAGGTTAAATAAAAAAAGCAACAAGTAAAAAAGTACAAAAGGGAAAAATTACAAAAGTCCATAAAGATAAGCTTTTATTTTGAGAGCTCAAAATTGATCATCTTTTTGGGAGTCTTTGAGTTTACTAAATCATGAAATCATTTTATGATTCGTAAGTTCGTAGGGGGTTTTAAATGGGCTTACAAACGGAGGGGCTTAAATCCGAGGGGGCTTATAACCGGATTAAAACTTGAAATCCGCACCGAAACGAACTATAGCTGTGTTGATCGAAATTCGTTTTGCAACTAACAACACGAAAAAAACTGGAAAAGTTACGTTAATGGTATTTTACAAGAGTTACACGGTAGTTATATAAAGAGTGTATAACAAAAAGGGAGTAATAAACTTATTGTTTCGCAATACTTTTTTCCAATTTTCTGAAGTAGTACGGAGTTCTATGAAAGTGATTACCGGTATGAAAGGAAATTATTTAGTTTAGTTTCGCAGCTAAATTTACTTGTTACAAGCGGTTGATTTTGTAAATGCTATTTATTTACGTTTGTACATGTTATTTAAACACGTAATTTATCACTGACTGCTGTACCCCTTATCTCCGCCCAACTCGACTAGCACCTGCTATTTGCGGGCGGAAATGGACCTTATGTAAATGACAGTTGTTCATAATAATAAAGTGTATAAAAGCAAAGTGTCACTCAAAACAAGGAAAGATAGAGGGGGGCTTATTATAATCGGACGTATTTTTTTCTTTACAGGTAGATGGGCCTATAACTGGGAGGGCTTATAGTCGGCAGTTTACAGTGTGTCATCAAGTCACGTATTCAAATAGTAAATACAGATGCACACTGCAGATCAGTCTGCACGTGCTTCACTTACAAAAACTTGAAACTTTCAGCCTTTACAAATGCACAATGTAAAATATAATAACATACCGCAATCCTTCAGCTCTACATTGTCTATAGCAGCATCTCCGGTGTAACTGCTTCCACGGATTCCCTCAAAAACAAGCTGAAGAGTGAAAGGAAAAGAAAAGCATTAACACACACATGAACATATCGGGCGGGAGAAGGAATAAGAGGGAAAGACACCCTTACCCCTTTTACTGTGAATATGACCAAAAGACGTACATTTTAGACAATAAACTTAAATCACATCAGCTAGAATCAGTAGTTAGTTTCACAAATCAAAACAGGATACATATAAGAGTGAGGATTGGGGGAAAGAACTGAAATGTTTTAAACCTCCACTAAATAAAGTAAAATTAGTTGAAGTGCACCTACCCTGTTAAAACAAATATTGGTGAATTGCTTCCTCTGAGCAAACTATGCTTTTTTAACAATCTAAGCAGAAAGTTTGTAAACTGCTTAGCTCCATCATAGAGAGATTTCCAATTGAGTGTCGTAAAACCAAAACCAAAGTAATTACTCTGGCCAATCAGAACAGAGTAAACAACACAACGAGCCAATCAGGATTCGAAGCAAGTACATGTAACTGGCGCCAAGCGCGGAAAAACGCGTGCGGCGAAAACACGATTGGTTTTGTTTGGATTCCCATTGGTTGAGAAAGTGGCGCGAGTTTGGTTAACCAATTACGGAGCGTAGTAATGCCAAACCGAAGCAAACGCGAAATTACTTTCGACACTGAATTGCAAACCGCTCCATACGAATTACTAAACGCTCGACCGCAATACTTTCCCTTACCGTTGATGCTTCCGGCTCAGTAATGTTAACTGATGCCTTGTTCCACTTGTTTCCTTGGTTACCCGACTTCGTGAATACCTTATTGCTTCCTACGTACACATTGAGTGTTCCAATTGTATTGCCGTACATGTGATAGTAGAAGGACAAACACTTTTTAGTGTTGAATGATAGACCACTTTTCTCAAGCTTGGCGTTGTCTCCTTGCCTTCTGGGAGACGCCGTTTCGATGTATACATAATTATTTTCCTTGAAATGCAAGAAAACAAGCGATTAACTTTCGTATGGGCCTCACATAACGTCAACCTTTTCCGTTAGTAACAAATTAAATGCTGGTGTATTTCTGGTGTTTAATACCGTTTCCAGAGACATCCTGGCTTGGCCCAGTTTGATAAGAAGGCGTTTATCCTGACTTCTGAGTCCAGTCAAACTTGTCGTTCGTTAACTGTCTGATTTTTGTCTTCGTTTTTTATTTTTATTTTAGGTATTTCTTTCAAATGTTATTTAAGGTTAAATATTTATGAATTAATGGAAAAATCACCCCCACCCCCATCATATCATCATATATCCTTTTCGTGCCTCGTGGCACATAGGGCCTTCACAGAGCTTCTCCACTCCTCTCTATTGGTTGCTGCGGTCCGCACCTCCTCCCACGATCTCCAACCTGCTTCTTGCCTTTCTTTCTCTACTGTCCGTCTCCAGGTGGTTTTTGGTCTTCCCCTTCTCCTTTTACCTTCTGGTGCCCAGCTCATGGCAACATTGCAATCATCATTGCGATCTTTCCTAAGAATATGGCCAATCATTTTCCATCTTCGAGACATCACTTCCACACTCAGTGGCTTCATGCTTGCTCTTTCCAGTAGCTCTTTGGTACTGACATGGTCTTGCCATCGGATTCGGAAGATCTTACGTAGGCATCTATTATGGAACACATTCACTGATTTATCATCTCCTTTGTTCATCTTCTCAAGTGTATTAAGGCTTGACCAACCTAATTGTTATGCACATTTTTATTTGGAGGGGAAGCATTTGTCCGATCTCTGTGAAACTTGGCAAACAGTTTACTATCGGTGTCCTTATTAATTTTCCAAAATTTGCTGTATCAGATTCTAGTCACGTGACCTGAAAACGACATATATATCGCTTAAAATCTATTCAAAAATGGGGAACAAAAAGCTACATTATATCAATCTTGATTGTTGCTTACTTGATGAGCCCTTCTAAGGGCTTTATCATCCCGCCTTTTAATGATGTCCACATCTTAAGAGTAACGGCCAATTAAGGAAAATGGGTCACGTGACAAGATAAATGTCCAAATATCTTAAAACATAAATAACGAGTACCATCTTAAAAGGCGGAATTAGGTTGGCACAGTTATACTAAACATTTTAATGGTAAACGTTTTCAAAATTTTGGAGTATAAATGTTCCCCGTTTTCAAAAACAAGTTATGTGACGTCATCAACCAAGGAATGTCACGTGACACTTAGGAAGACTTCCGTTTGGTCAAGAAAGTCAGGCAGTTTAAGGAATGAATTTCCTCTATAGTTTAAATTCTTTTCTCGACAGAGAATAGAGGTTCCTCAAAATCTTTGCTGGGGGTCTTTGAAGGACAAATAACCAAGCCTTAAAGTACTTGAGTTCCATGTCTCAGATCCATAGAGTAACACTGGCACTACCAGTGTTTTATACAGCCTCAGTTTTGTTTTCCTCGAGATGTTATTAGAGATCCAGATCTTCTTTAGTTTGTTAAAGGCACCTCTGGCTTTCGATAACCTGTTCTTCAAGTCCTTCATACCGCCTCCCTCTTTACAAACTTTCGCCCCCAAGTACACAAACTCTTCGACATCTTCAATATCCTGCCCATTTATTATGATGTTTTCTTGGTTCCTTGCATTGATCCTCATCGTTTTTGTCTTTTCTCCGTTGATTTTGAGTCCCACCCGTCTGGCCTCTTCGTCCAGCCTTGTCGTTTTATCCTGAATCTGCTGCTTGGTAGATGAAAGCAGAGCTATATCGTCCGCAAAGTCCAAGTCGTCCAGTTTGGAAGTAAACTTCCACCTAATACCGTTTTCACCACTGCCAACCGCTCTTCGCATTACCCAATCCATAACAATCAAGAACAAGAATCCCGACATATTGCATCCTTGTTTTACCCCAGTTTTTATGTCAAACCACTCACATGTTTCCCCCTGATCTTCTACAGCACACTTGAAGTCGTCATAAAATACTCTTACCATTTTCACGATCTTCTCCGGGATTCCATACTTAGCCATTATTACCCACAGGCTTTCTCGGTGGATAGAATCAAAAGCCTTCTCAAAGTCTACGAAGTTCAGGTACAGGGTTGCCTGCCATTCGCTGACCTGCTCAATAATGTTCCGCAGGATGAAGATCTGGTCTGTTGTACCCCTCCCCTTTCTATAACCTGCCTGTTCCTTCCTCAGCCTTCTATCCACTCCATTTCTCACTCGCTCTATGATGATTCTACCGAGTACCTTCCCCACAACGGACAGTAAGGTTATTCCTCTCGAATTTTTGCATTCTTTGAGATTCCCTTTCTTCGGCAACTTGATAATTAGCCCTTGCTTCCAGGGTTGGGGGATCTTCTCAAACGTCCATACTTTTCCCAACAACTGATGGATTTTTGTTGCTGAAAACTCTATGTTTGTTTTCAATAGTTCGGCCGTGATAGAGTCAGTTCCTGGCGCTTTCCCATTCTTCAATCTTTTTATAGCTTGTTTGACTTCACCTAAAGTTGGTTCACTGATTGAGATCTCTTCAATGACGTCATTTAGTTCTAATTCATATACCTCATCACTTAAGACTGGGTTTTCTGGTTGGTCTCTATTGAGTACTTCTTTAAAGTACTCCGTCCATCGTGCCTGTACTTCGCCTTTTTATTTAGAAGGTTTCCATTTTTGTCAAACACTGCTGTGCTTTGCTTAGGTTTTTCATTGCATAATATCTTGGTGAGCCCGTATAGTGTCTTCATGTGTTGGTTTCCTGCAGCCTCCTCCGCCTCACAAGTGATCTTCTCCATCCATTTCTTTCTGTCTGTCTTTATGCTTCTCTTCACTTCCCTGTTCTTTTCTGCATACTTGGCCCTAAGCTGCTTCTTAACCCTTTCTGACCGTGTTCCCAGGATCTTCCTATTAATTTCCTCTCTTTGGTCTATGAGGCTCCATGACTCCTCACTTATCCACGGCTTCTTCTTCTTCCGAGGTCTACCTAAGACTGATTCCGCCACCTCTGTATATGCCTTCTTCATCACCTCAAAGTCTTGTTCCACTTCTTCGCTTTCTTCAACTGCTGTTTCCTCGTTCTCCAGGACTTGGTACCTATTTTGCAAGGCAACGTTAAACCGCCGTAACACCTCTTCATTCCTCAACCTTGCTGTATCGTACTTGACTCTACATCTTTTCTTCCCTGCTGTTTGTTTACTCAATCTCAACTTGACTACTGTACATACAAGATGGTGGTCGCTTCCGATATCTGCAGACCTGTATACTCTCGTATCTTTCACCGAATTCCTAAATCGCCTGCTGATTAGTATATGGTCTATCTGGTTCATGGTATTCCCATCGGGGGAAACCCACGTTACTTTGTGGATGGTCTTATGAGGAAACAATGTCCCTGTTATAATTAGTTCATTCATATCACACATATCGCAAAGCCTTTCTCCATTATCATTTCTTTGCCCCAGCCCATGTTTACCCATCACACTTTCATACGCCCAGTTGTCGTTTCCAACCTTAGCATTCATGTCCCCCGTGACAATTAACATATCATGCTCATTGACACTGTCTAGCACATCCTGTAGCCTCCCATAGAACTCATCTTTTATCTGCTCATCTGTATCTTCAGTGGGTGCATATACATGTATGATCGTAAGTTTTATGTATTTGGAATAAAATCTGGCTTGAATAACCCTTTCGCTGATCGGAGTCCATTCCATCAGAGATTGTGCTGCATGTTTTGACATCAGTATGCCGACTCCCTCTCTATGGTTGTCATCATCTCTTCCGGAGTAAATGATGGTTTCACCCTCTGCAAGTCGCATTGTTCCTTGTCCTGTCCAGTGTGTTTCACTGATGCCCATTACGTCTATACCTCTCTTTGTCATTTCTCTCGCCGCCTGTGCAATGTTGCCACTCCTGTAAAGCGTCCTTACGTTCCAGTTGCCTATCTTCATGGTGTATTTAGGGTGTATCAGTGGCTTGATCAGCCCGGAGGCGTCCTGCTGGCTTTGGCTCCCCTGCGTCATTAACTCTCTCCGATGAGGTACTGCCACAGTTCCCCTTTGAAATAGTGAATTCACTCTGCTTCTGGTTTCTGTAATAATTGTTTTTTTACGGAAGAGGGTTATCAGCCCTCTGCCCAACCCCCAACCTGGAGGGCGAGTGGGATCGCTCTTTGTCTGGCCCCTACCCTTTGACCTGTTTGGCATGGGTGTCCCTGCCAGGAGTACGAGACTCCAGCCAACATAGCTCTAGGGGTCACTGGAGCACGCAAGGCGCCTCACCACGACAAGGTGGCGATCCCAATCAAGGCAGCCCCCCACCCCCAACCCCCTCAAAAATGGTTACTTTGGGATGTACAAAATAGAAGACTTAAGAGCAGGGGCAGGCGGTCTTACTACCTGGCCTTGTCCAAATTACTATATTCAAAATCTGAATTGTCGCCATCAAGTAATTTCCAGATTTCAATGCAGAGGGTAACGTTATTTGGATCGTATTACTACCCGTTGTATCCGACCATCAGTCTTGTTGTCATGGTTACTTATGAGTAAAATGTTTTTTTCTCACCATTGCTGCCAGGAGGTGGAGGTGTTGCTGGTGGTGGTGGTGTGCCTCCTGGAAATACAAACGTACAACACAAAATAAAACATAAAGATTCAGTTTATCTAGTAAGGAGACAACTGTGAGATTACCAAAGCAATCAAAAATTCGATCTTTTACAAGTCTTCTCATAAAATGAAGGTTACCCGGGACCTTCAGAGGTGTCTCGCGTTTAAGCGATGTAGTGCGTCCAGTTTAAACTGTAGATACCTAAACCCCTATATCAAATTAAAGCTTATAGAGCTGACTATCAAACCATGCCAAGAATTTTGAAATAAAATAAATTGTCGAATTTTTCACGACCTCTAATTGCCAGCGTCCGAATCACCTTTTTAAAGCTACAAGTCAAAGTGAATTTTGTCTTTTGCTAATTTAATTTGCTCCTCAGTTTCCTGATCCAAAGCGCTAGAAAAATGTGTCTGCGTTTTGCCATATTCAATCGCAGTGAAAAGTTATACAGCATTTTCGAAATAGGATGAAAAAAATGTGGAGTAATCGTACAAAAATCACTCTCGGAGAAAAAAATATTTCGAAAGAAAAAATTCGGAGACACGTTTTTGTTGTTTATATGTTAAACTAGCTACTGTCCTAATTTGAAGGCAAACGAACAAATTCCTTTTGAGTTTTAGCTCTTTGAAGTGGCTCCTCCAAGTGAAAAAAATTTATTCGAGAAAACAGCGCTAAAAATTCGGCAATTCATTTTATTTCAAAGTTCTTGGTTTAGTTGCAAAGCCAGCTCCATAAGCTTTAATTTGATATAAGGGTTCAGGTATCTACAGTTTAAGCCGGACGCGCTACATCGCTTGGACGCGAGACACCTCTGAAGACACCTCTGAAGGTTCCGGGTAACCCTTATGTTATGTTATATTTAACAATTATTCCACGAGAGCGCGTTGGATATGAGATGATAGATAGCCAACGAGGCGCGTAGCGCCGAGTTGGCTATAATCATCTCATATCCAACAAGCGCAAGTGGAATAATTGTTTTATTAAAAACAACCGAGAAATATTGCTAGATCTTACTGATTTTGCTGTGCAAGAACGACCAGAAGGCAATTTAATGGCCGCCATTTCTCGGCCATGGTATAATTGCTCATATACCATGGCCGCTAAGCCAATCAAATCCCTCGAATTGCATTATACAATGATGCAGTTTTTAATAAATTCAGTTACCCCATTGTATAAACATTTATTAAGTCGGAGAATTTGCCACAATGCCAGGCAAGTTTCCTGCAAAGTTCCCCCCCCCCCCCCCATTCAATGTTATCGCCATATCTTTTGCACGTGGTCTGAGTAGCAAGGCAACACTATATATGCGGGAGGGGTTCTGGGCCGGGAGGAATTATGAACCTTACGAGAAGTGATATGATGGCGATGGCGACGAGAAGTCAAAACTTAAATGACCTAAAAAATGGCCCTTCGTGTGCGTTAAAAAATGAGTACATTTCTTTGACGTCCTATCCAAGACAACGACTTGAAATAACCAAATTCAAAGTTTTTAGGAAAGCCTGGCAATACGCCGCTGAAGTTTTCTTTCTCTGCTCTGGACGTGAACGCCGTTGCTACTAATCATGTTCCTTAATCGTTTACATTGTGTAAGTTGAACGGGTTGGAATTGAAGCACAAAGTAGATCAGATTACGTGAATATTTATTTCTAAGTGCCTTTTTTGTTTTCGTTGCCGTGGTGATTTCGTAAGGTCGCTAGTAATTGAACACAGGACGTACAAAATTGCGCGTACAAGTGATATAAGAATGTCTCAACCGCCGGTTTTTGCAACTAATTGTAGCAAATATTGCAACATATAAGAACGACTAATACACGCGAGGTCCGTTAAATCTGCTCACAATCAGGATTACCCAAACAGTTTGTATCTTTTATGGACTAAATGTCTTACACGAAAAATATAAGGGATTTTCCAATCTTCTATGTTCGGGATGTGCAACGTGTTTGAGTCTAACACTGTAATATATATTTCCCGGAAGGAGCTAAATGATCTGCAAATACAAAGTTTTCCAAGAATCCTCCTTGAGTTCATTCAACCTTCTGATCCGGTAATTCCTGAAAGTTATCCCGAAGATATTTCCCCTATACCCCGAATACAATTGGTTGCAATTAATTGCTATACACTATGACCTTTTACAAGTCAAATTGAGCAGTGAGTATCAAAAGAATTCAAACCTCCTCCGCCACCTCCCAGTCCGGTATGCTGTTTGATCCAAGCACGGAATTGAGTTACTCGTGCAAACACAGTGAACAGCTGTCTGGCATTACATGATCCAGAACCCCAACTGACCGCTCCATGCAGAGTGTATGTTCTCATATCGGAATTCAGGCACATATACGGACCTCCACTGTCACTATGGCAACCACTTAAAATGGTGTTCTCAACGCCGGCGTACAACATTTGCGGAGTCAAACTTATTGTAACTAGGAACTGACAGAAATAAAATGAACTGTAACCTTGCAAATTGAATTTGATAAAGAAAACCGCGAGATGCTGTATGGACGGATATTTTTTAAATTGTATTTAAAATGCCTAATAAGTTCACATCCCCATGATTTGGAAGGTATTTGAATTGATATCTAGTTGCCTAACAAAGATTGTCTTTATAACAAATATCAACGCAGTAAAAGTTGCATCGTCTGATTTCCTTCTCCTGTAGCAAAATTTTCCAGAACTTTAAAGTCCCTCGACATGGCAGACCGTCATCGAATACATAATAGCCCCAATTTCGATATATTTAAATTCAGCCATCACTTATAGGCTCCGGGAAATAAATTAAAGAGTTTATATGGGTTTATTCCCCGGAGCCTCGCAGTGATTTTTATTGTTTTCAGGCTGAATTTTAATATATCGAGATTGGGCTAGTAGATTCAGTTATTTTCATGTTCCTGACGCGAGGAACTAAATTATGCAGGAACAAAAAAAGAAAAGAACAAATTTAAAGCTGTAAACGTACTGTACGAGAATTGCAAATCTCGTGAATGACAAACAAAAAAACCTCTGTGGATGCCATAGCATACCTGAAGAAGCCTGGATCTTTTGTTTGCACTTCATGTTGTCAATGAGTGGCATCATGGCTGGCTGCAATATGGGATAAGAACTCAGTTCCCGGATGCCTTATCGTTCCCCAGCCTTGAAAACATAAATTTAAAACTCTCAGCTAGGGGCACGAGGCTCAGCTACTTCAGCTTTGACCAATTTTCAACTTTACTTTGAAAAGTAGCACGTAGTTACTTATCTAGGAAGGATTGAAGCGACGTTGCTGGCAGGATAAGTGCGAAGACAGTTATTGTGCAATTTGTGCTCGGATCATGACAAAACAAGGATATAGTAAACAAGATCACTTTATACCTAGTAGAACTAAACACTATAGATAAAAGAGGGGTCTCAGGTCAAAACCCCAAGAAAGCTGGCTTCCTGACCCGACAAATTGAATGGTACACTCAAGAAAATTTGGAGAGAACCAGAGCTATTGACTCCTCAAAATTTGTCATGGACTCTTTGATTTTGAAAGTTATCTGGAACACTGGACTATTACTTCCATTATTTACAGTACGTATTATTATTCGTGAGAAAAATCACTTCCCTCGCCGGGCTTCGTTTGTATGTCTTCGTTTGTATATTAGAGGGGTTTTTCTTTCAGTTCTTGTCGTTTCTTTGCTTTGCTCCCGTTTATCGTCATTGGCCTACTGTTATTGATTTGGTTTCTGTTTTACGATAGTACTTTTAAAAAACCACCGTAATAGTGGAACTTATTCAATGATTGTTAAGTGAGCGCTTAATTAACTACTCTATTGAGATTGGTTAATTAATTGATACCTAAAGCTTATACCAATTAGTGTTTAAAACAGCCTCCATTATTTAACCTGCTCAATGTAAATATAGTACAATTATGGATGCACATGATCATTATTCAGTTAGTAACAACAAATTGGAGTCGCTTATTTTAGCCGTTATTTTGCTAGTTAATGATAAAAGTGTTGTCGTCGTATAAAATATTGTCATAAAGAACGAACGTCTGACTGTGGGAAAACATTACTTGGTTTGTTCCTTCACTGCTTCTGAATGTAATAAGGAGGTTTTAATTTGTCCTTTTTCATTTGAGGTTGAGTGAAAAAAAATGATTCAAAAAAAGGAAACAATTACATTGTAAATGTATAAATGTTAAATGAATTTGGGTTGTTAATTAACTTATTATCTCGCATCAAATGGTACATTATAATATGTTCACGCACGACTTATGTAAGAAGTAATATTAATAAATTTATTGGAGAGTGGACTTATGTGGGATACCTTTCTACCCTGACTCCTAGCCTGACAATTAGACTCCGCTTGAGAAGAGAGGGCCGGTGACCTCAAGGCGTCTGGGAATACATGTACATAATAGCTTCCTCTGGCATAGTTTGACTATATTATGTCCGTATGGCTTTGTTTACTGTCTTCCTCTCGCCGTCATGAGATGTACGCTCGACTGCGTCTCGATGGAAATGAGGCAATATTTGAATACGCACATGATGCAACTCAATCTGAGTGCGCACACCGCCTGAGCTTGCGGTCTAACCTGTGATGTAGCATTTGGATCTTGTAGGTACATCCGTATCATGAGTTGGTAGACAGACGGGATTCACTCGCTGCGATAGCCGCACAGGCCTCGAGAGCTGAATTAACGCGATATCACTGCTCAATCGTGGACTGTTGTAATTTGGATGAGAGATAATCCGTTGGACCCTGGCCTCTTCTTCTGTTCCCTCGTTGGAGTTTCTATTGTGTTCACCCACAACAACCTTGTAGTTACCGGGATTTCTGCAAAGACATAAATACCTTGAATTGAAGGTAGAGCCGGCTACTGTAGGTAAGGGGATCAGAAGCAAAGGAGATAAAAAGCTGGAAATTGTCTGTTTTGTTTCAAATGCCATAAAAATTGATCCCATACCAAAACGTAAAAAATAGTTGTATTTAGGTCACAGGTTCATCTCCTTTTTCCAAGTACACTTATGTCACTGACTAAATAAAATTCCTCTATCACGTCAATTTCCCAAAAAAAATGTTTAATTATTCAATCTCTGTTATACATCTCTTTTATAATTAACAATTATTCCATGAGCACGCGCTAGATATGAGATGATAGATTGCCAAAGAGACGCGTAGCGCCAAGCTGGCTATAATCATCTCATATCCAACAAGCGCGAGTTGAATAATTGTTTTATTAAAAACAGTCAAGAAATATTGCTAGATCTTGCCGATTTCGCTTTGCAAGAACAACCAGAAGGCAATTTATGGTCGCTTTTTCTCGAACATGGTATAATGGCTCATGTACCATAGACGCTTAGTCGATCAAATCTCTTGAATTGCATTATACAATGATTCAGTTTTTAATGATCTCTTTTATATATATCTTTTTATGTGATTAACACAAACACTTACGACCTTGCTGCTACACAATGGGCAGCGGTCACTACCCAGCTATCAGATATTAATGATCCTCCACAAATAAAACGACCAGAACGTTTTAAAGCGATCTGAAGAAAAGGAAAAAAATGTTTGTGATATACATGCAAGCATCAGACGAAGAACCAAGGTCACACCGTTACTACTTGGCAAGTTTTTGACTGTTAGTTTTAGCAAAATGTTTCCATTATATTTTAACGTGTTTTTGTTGGCTTCCGCTGCGATTGGCCAATAGAAATGAAAGAAACGCGTTTAACGAAGGTGCAAATTGACTTAGAACTCCACCTCTCAGAGTTTCTTCAATTTGATTATCCAGTAGGAAAGAAAGCAATGAGAAGTTTGTCAAGATTTAAAAAAAAATTTCCCCAAAGCTAAAATCCCGTAATGGTGAGCTGCACTACAACTGATTCAGACTAGAGTGTGAGATAATATGCAGTTGGCTTGATAGCTCAGTTGGTATAGCACTGCACCGGCATCGCAGAGGTCATGGGTTCGAATCCCGTTCCTGAAAATTTTTCCAGGCTTTCCCTTCGCAGCTGCTTAAGTTGCGTAGTAACTGCGAACTAAATATACTATTTACAACACTTACACTACTTACAAAACAATACCTACACTACTAACAATACGACACTTATACTACTTAAAATAGAATATTCGTGCTACTTATAGTACAATTTTTTAAGATATCCTCTTTTGGATACATATAAAATATTACGACTACTTATGACTTATTTACGAAAGTATACACGTATAAAATAAAAGCAAGGACGAAAAGATGAAAACATTGAATGAATGAATCAATCAATCAATCAATCAATCAATCAATCAATCAATCAATCAATGAACGAACGAACGAACGAACGAAGGTAGGAATGAATGAATGAATGAATGAATGAATGAATGAATGAATGAATGAATGAATGAATGAATGAATGAATGAATGAATGAACTTTATTTACCGACGGGATTTACATCAGTAAAAGAAAAACTACTGCTTTGCGTAAAAGCCGTGTGGAAGGTAATACAAGTCATTCAATGGTTAAAATACACTATACACTGACAGACTATACATATATACAGAACGTAAATGACAGCGAGGCCATTTAAAGCAGAGAGAGTGGGAGTAGTTCTAATATGATATGGGATGGTGTTCTATATCTTTGCCCAAATGAAAGAATAACTGCTGCTTCTAGCAAATTCAGTGTTACATTTAGGGAGGGAAAGTCTACTTTCACATAACCACTGTTGCTTTTTTAAAAAAGATTGATGAGATAACCTGGAGCTTTCGGTTGTTTACAACTTTGTACATAACGATTGCTAAATGTTTTTCCCTGATAGTTTCCGGGTCGTTCCATCTTAATTCGATTCCTTTCTAGTATCAGCAGACCTTACATCGTAACCCTTTTCAGGTTATAATTCTGGCAGCTCAATTTTAGAGTTTTTGGAGTCTCGCCATAATCAAAAAAGTAAGTAAGTAAGTAAGTAAGTAAGTAAGAAAAACGTTATTTGTACAGGGTAGCCCATTCAGCTGTAAGGCCCCGATGGAGTTTTATTTAAATTATCTATACTACGTCACAGTAATCAAAGAGAGGTTTGATAACTGCGTTGTATATCGTTAGAAGTGTGTCTTGAGGAACATACTGAAGAGCCTGTTTTAACGCAGCTAGTGATGAAGAGACACGTTTGCAAAGGCTGTCAACATGATCCTCCTATACTAGACGTTGATCAACTACAACCCAATGGGATTTAGTGGACTGAATCTGGTTATAGGTTGCTCACCAATTTTCAAAAGCTCTATCGCGAAGATTCCAAGATTAGATAGGTTATAATCAGAGGCAAAATACATGCACATGTACATGTGTTTTAAGAACATTTAAGCTAAGCATATGCCACACATGACATTCCAATCCTAGCAGTATGCAGGATGTTTGTTCCATGAACTTAGTCTTAATGATCTTAGCTCCCACGAGTCTTCTGTAAATCAGTGGTAGAACATCGGAACTAGTAATCGGAAGGTCTTAGGTTCGACTCCTGAAAGGAGCACTCCGATTATTTTCCGAGTATGCCCGTGTCATTTACTGAATAATGCATCATTCTCATCTATTCTGTAGTTCCAGATTATGATGATGGTGATGACGACCACAACGACGACGACGATGACGATGATGATGATGATGATGATGATGATGATGATGATGATGATGATGATGATGATGATGAATATTATTACAATGAAGTAGAATGTGCAAGCTTCCCTGTGTTCTCTAACTGCTATACTGCTTGCTGCTCAGGAAGGTGTCAATGGGTCATTTTTTAGGTTATTTTCTAAGCATAATTGTAGCGCGTTCCAGGTAGTAAATGTGTTGTATTATAATTATATGCATTGCAAGTCCACATCAGCTTTGATTAGTTGACATAAATAACAACTTGCGCCCATCAAAAAAATTGTTATGAACGTATGTATGTAATGTCTGAGTGACCAATTGTACACAAGTCTCGTATTGTAGGTGATTAGTAAGTAGTGTATTGTTGTGTTAGCGATGTATTATCGGTTAGTATTGTATTTTAAGCGATGCATGGTATGTAAGAAAAATTTTAGTAGCGTCCTGTAAGTAAGCAATGTAAGGTAAGAGTAAGGTAAGCGTTTTGCAAATAAAATCTGTTATTAAATAAAAAAAGGAGCGGGTAGGAGCTTGTATAACCGTTAATCACATTTCCGTAGCAGGATGCAATTTCACGCTTTCCTAAACGACCTCCCTCCAAACTCTTTTCCCCTTCCCCCTCCCCTCCTTACCCGTAGGATTCTTGGTCACTGAACCGCTAATCCCAACATTAATTAAGTTTTCCTATAGTAAAACCTCTACAAAATGAAGGTCATTCAAAAAACAAACAATGTTATAGCTGCACCGTTTAATGTTTCCTTACACTGTACTAAAAGTTAACTTGTAATGCCACTTAGCCATAAGAGACTACACTATTATATTTAGGCGAAAACAAAAGATCCGCACAATTTTCTTTGTGCCTCTGGTCCTTGAATGGCACATGGCTTCTAAGGTCCTAAAAAGCAACAAAGAAACAACCAAGCAAGTAAACTTTTTAATCACTGAAACGCCGACGTTTATAACAGTTTTTTTTTTTTTTTTTCAATAATATCGTTCCTTTCTTGTAACATGGGGCGTAGGGAATGAAGGGCAATGAACAATGGGCAGGACGTGATCATGATTTTAGCTTTTATTTAACAAGACATATTCTTAGCGATATTCTTTCTTGGAAAAATAGAAAATTGATACTCGTGTACAGAGAAAAAGGTCTGCGGTATTTTGAACCCCTAAATGCAATTTAAGCGCTTTTCAGGGGTAAATGTCGAGAATGTGAGCAAAGCAACGAAAAAATCTCATTCGTATATCAATCGTAAATAATTAGTCGACAGATTTCCAGAACCAGCTTTTTATTTTACAGTGGTTTATTTTTATTTATTTGTTTCTTTATTTCTTTCTTTCTTTCTTTCTTTCTTTATTTATTTATTTATTTATTTATTTATTTATTTATTATTTATTTATTTATTTATCTATTTATTTATTTATTTATTTATTTATTTAATTATTTATTTATTTTCATAAATTGCCACACTTTTAATTTGCAAAAATAAATTGTAGTACCGATTCAAAGAATAACGAGTTCGTTGGTTCTAACAGAACACTCCAATTTAGAAACTTAGAAAACGACAAGAACCGAGGACAAACATGTGAACCAATTTCACAACTGACCTTCTGAGCAGAATCCGCAGGACTTTGGACAGTTCTTCCTCATAAAGTCTTCTTGATCTTTACAGTAGTCTGGAGTGGCGGCAAACCCAGGACAACCATCTGCATAGTCGGGATTGTCTTCACAAACTAAATGGAAACATGAGAATGATGTATTATTCAGTAAGTGACACAGGCATACTCGAAAAAAAAAATCCCGGTGCTCCTATCAGGAGTCGAACCTAAGAACTTCCGATTACTAGTTCAGATACTCTACCACTGAGCTACAGGAGACTCGTGGGAGCTAAGGCCATCAAACCATCCATCTTTTTTTTATTTGTCTATGTATGTGTCTGCTTGTTTAATTTCTTTGTAATAAAACAGATGTTTCTTTATACTATATAAAAAATGTTATGTACTGCAAATACTACTTTTCGCAGTTATGTTGTTACTTTTAAAGTCCGGGAAATATTCAGGGATCCCGAAAACACCGCCTTCTGCATGTTTTGCAACACTTTTGTTCCTGCTTCCCACTAGCTCCTGCATCATGCCACCTAGATCCCTTGACCACCCTCCGAGGACATCCATGATGACGGTATACTATCGCACTTCATATCCTTGATACTGCTGCTTAAGTTCCAATCATAACGGTCCTTATACTTTAAGGTCTTCTTCACCGTCTTCTTCGTTCGGTTGGTGATCCATGGGCAGCTCATTTCAAGAGTTATAATCCGCTTTGTCTGATACCTCATGGGTATGAAACCCCCGTTCAATATGAGACCAATATCTCAAATTGCTGTTTTTGTTGACTCCATAACTTAATAACTAAATTATTATTATTATTATTATTATTATTATTATTATTATTATTATTATTATTATTATTATTATTATTATTATTATTAATTATTTTATTTATTTTATTTTTATTTTTACTTTTCCATGGTTCATGGATATTTTTTAATATAGCTTACCGGTAGGAGCCGGAGGCTTCACATTCTCTGAAATTAAACAGATATGTTAATTAACAAACGGTGGTGTTTTCTTTTCTAAAGAATCGAAGACGACAAATTTCTTATTATCTGGCCAAAGCAATTATTTCGCCAGCGCTTAAAATAGCATGCAAAACCATTAGTAAAACTCAGGTGAAGAAAATGCCTCAAAAGAAGTGTTGTGGTGTGACAAAATAAAACCATGCATGAGGTGGCTCACAGGAGCCTTTGATCTTTTATATCTCTTACCTCCCGAGCAAAACCCACAAGACTTTTCGCAGTGTTTTCTCATAAAGTCTTCCTGGTCCTTGCAGTAGTCCTTTATGCCAGCTTTTTCAAGGCACTTATGCGCATAGTCTGGATCATCTTCACAAACTAAAATGAAATCATCTGTTAGACACTCTTAGTATATTTCCTAGCGGTTGTTTTCTTTTAGAAAGCAGGTCGCAACAATTCCCGTTACTTACGAAAGTAAATAGAAAACTTACGACTATTATGCTGCCCAACTAATTATCCTCTTTTTTATGTAAAACAGTCAAAAATTTATTTAAGACATTGCTCCTAAAAGACTGACATGCAAAGCTTGTTACACCGGCCTGCCATAAACTTTGAGCTGCTTACGTCATTTTTTGTTTTCTAATATAATGCGAGCTATAATTAATACAATTGAAGCGTGAAATAAAGCCGTAGGACGTGTGAAAAACTTGTAATGTGTCCTAGGACCTTCTCCATTTCGTATATATGTAAGTACGTTGGTTAGAAGAACAACATTTCTTATTTAAACAAACAAAAGAAACTGATCAAGCTTATTAATTGGAGACTACTACGTATTTTTTTAGGGTTGCCGTATGTTTCTAATATAGCTTACCGATAGGAGCCGGAGGCTTCACATTCCCTGAAATTAAACAGATATGTTAATTTTCAAACGGTGGTGATTTCTTTTCTAAAAAGTCGAAGACGTCAAATTTCTTCTTATCTGGCCAAAGAAATTATTGTGCCGACGCTTAAAATAACATGCAAAAAAAATTAGTGCAACTCGGGTGAAGAAAATGCCTCAAAAGAAGTGTTTTGATGTGACAACTCCCAGAATAAAACGACCTTTAACAAATTGATACCGAACATTTTACAACTGCATGTTATATAACTGTTCGCACCGAATTTAATGTCATAGAACGTGTTTTAAGTTATACTCTCTTTTATGTTCTGGTCACTTGAATTGCCAAATAAGCCGGTTGTGACTCAAAACTCTTAAATGGAACAAACATGGCATTTTGGGTTTCTATTTTCCCGGGTATGATTTGAAGCGTTTGAAACGTCCCCTTGTAGCAATAAGGTAGGGAACATTACCTTGTCACCTCTTAAATACTTAACTGCTTCGAGTAACCTGTTTTTCCCTCACCTTCAGGCTATACAGCTTTAAGATGCTCATTTAATTACCGTGTAATTATATCTCTTACCTCCCGAGCAAAATCCACAAGACTTTTCGCAGTGTTCTCTCATAAAGTCTTCTTGGTCCTTGCAGTAGTCCTTTATGCCAGCTTTTTCAAGGCACTTATCTGCATAGTCTGGATCATCTTCACAAACTAAAATGAAATCACCTGTTAGACACTCTTAGTATATTTCCTAGCTTGGTTGTTTTCTTATGGAAAAGTAGGTCGCAACAATTCCTGTTACTTACGAAATTAAATGGAAAGCTCACGACTTTTATACCGCCCAACCAATAACTCCTTTATTATACGAACTATAATTCATACAATGAAAGCGTCAAATAAAGCAAAAGGGCGTGTGAAGCACTTGTAATGTGTCCTAGGACCTTCTCCATTTCGTATATATTTGTTTACAAGGAAAAAAACCAGACTTTCCACTTCTATCAGTCGTAGGAGACTTCAAATTCATCTTTGTATTGAATCGCTTTTACAATTTGGTGGGAGTGTTGCAAGCTTCTAGCAGTCACACTGGTAATCTATAACGCTGAAATGCTGAAGTAGTTGTTACCAATTGCTAGTTTTGTTTATTCTCGTAATAGCTCGTAGTAGCTCAGGTTAAGTTTGTTGTAAGTGTACACCCATCCATTTATTCATTCATTCATTTCTTTACATTCAGTAAAAGAGAGAACAAACCAAACAGCTTTTATGAATTTAGCAAATGCATACTTTCAGATTAATAAGTGGTTTGGAGGATTGAAGATATCAAATAGCAAATCCAAAGGAAGTAAAGTGTTTTCGCTGAACAGGCGAAATATTGTTCGTAAGCGAAAAGATTTGGACGACTTTTCCATTGCATATGAAGAAAATATTGACAGTTATTTGCTCAACCCTCAGTCACAGGCATCCGAGCCAAATCCACGCCATAGGAGATTTTTAAGCACAGGGAACATAATTGACTTTAAAAAAACACCTGCTGCAGTGTGCGATTGAACTCTTAACACATATTCCAAGTCACATTTTGTGTCACCACTTTTGTATAAATTAAGTTTTATATTGTGACCGTTATGCCCATTTCATCGAAAAGTTTCTCGTTTAGTTGTCCTTAGGTGTACAACTCAAGCTGATTTGACTACTTTGTTTTATAAGAGGTAGAAATATTTCTTATATGCGTCTTCAATGTCGAGCAGTTGTAAATAAAAGTTACAGAAAACTTGAAGAATCTTTATCCAGGTTGGCATGCTCAGTCAAGCTTGTCGCCGCCCTAACATCTAGACCCCAAAGTCTTCGAGTTTTTACTGAAATGATTACCTAATTTTAGCGTTTACATTAACAAGTCAAGTTGTCCGAACAAAGCATCTTGTGTGCATTAAAGTGTGGCCTCCGCTTGATATTGTATAAATCTGTACAACACCGTATTAAACCGATCCTTGTGCGCTTTTTTAGCTTACCAGTGAATTAAAAATTCACATAATTATGCTACTCCAAACGGCTGCTAAGCTGGGGCTAGAAGAACAGCTTTCAGCAAAACTCTAACTGTACTAACAAAGGCTGTACGACTTATTAACGGTAACTTGAGCATTATAAATGCCTAGAACAAAGCCAATGTCCACGAACAACACTTGTTCACAAAAATGGCGGGAAGGTCGTTATTATGTAAACTTAATTAATTTGTTAGTTCATGATCCAGAGCTCGATTAACTTCTAATAAACCACAAAAGAATTTTAAACTTATTTCTTTATAGTCACTTAGCCCTGCTTAATCGTATACAAGTTTTAGAATATGTTGATATGTGTAACTCAATAATTATCCACAAATTTTAATGTTTACCTTGATCCGATAATGCAGCATTTATGAACGGTATACCTGCAACCGAATAACAAGTGTATATAGATTTTAAGGTATTGGAATACATAACAGTCGACACTCTGAGGAAAAATGTTTGATAAAAAAAGGATTGACAACACTGCTCTCTAGGTGTTATTAGTCAACACTTACGAGGCTTGTGGCGAAAAAAGCGTTCAGTGAAATACCTCCCGCTGCACGATTGAACACATAACAATAAACCAAATATCAACATCGTCTTCATGTTTCCTGCACAGACACGAGGCTTAAGCCTTTAAAACCTTTCAATTCTTTTAAGGGAAAGTGATTTGCAGATGGAAGTTTAACTGCGGGAAGTCTTGACAAGACTGTTTGTAGACTGAAGTTCCCACCCAAACTTGAAGAGCAAAAATAACTGTCGCCGTTCGACTTAAGTGCTTTTGAAACAGCCTATCAAAACAAACTATACGTGTGTGGACTGTTGAATAATTATTTGCTTCAAGAATTCTTTTGTCATGTTGTAAAAGCCACTTCTATTAGCATTATCAGCGAAGCGAATAATTTTCAAAGCAATGCTGAGCCCAAGTTTAGCAAATGTAATGGATCTTCTCGACAAACTTAAAACTTTGAGTAACAAACTTAGAATTAAAAACTTTACGCTATGTCTGAATCTTCGGCAAAATCTTTCTATTCTAGATGCTGAAGAACTGACATGACAACAAAATAATTTTAGTGAAATTTTCAACACGTACAGAATACCTTCCACACCGCAAATAGAAAACGACTAATCGAGACGTGAGGAAGGCATGTACTAAAATAGAAAGAGGGAAGGAGCAAGATTTCATTACCAGCTATTTGAGTAATATTAAAATGCGCTAAAGCGAGCGTAAACGTTTACTTGAACTCTTAATTGATATATTCTAAAGAGGGACCGAGCTGATGTCAGTTTTATAGATGATGTGTGTGGTTCAAAGTTTTTAGTAATATTAACTCAACTTTGTTTGGATAGCTAGAGTTAAGAAATTCCAAATTTTTGGTCCAACTGGAAAAGGAATTATGTTTTTTTTATTTTCGGTCTTGCTGCTCAACCATGAAGTAATCATAACTAGTACGAGAGGTTGTTTAGTATGAATGTGCATCACAAATCCCAAGAAAAGAGTTGAACAAATTTATGCGAGAACAGATCTAGAAGCGCAGAATCGTGAATCAAATCTTTATGTCCGCCAACCGCATGGTTGATTGCCCACACTTCAGTTTGGCCTTACAATGAACGACAATGGACGACAATGAACGTCTCCTTGTGTTATTATTTTGTCTTAACAGTTTTACTTTTCATCAAAAATATTAATTATATAGAATACTCAGTTTTGCATCATGCAGTCTCGTGTTTTCAAACGTCCAAAGGTTGTCTTAGACGTGCGTTGAAAGTTGTTACCAGACCTCACCCAATTTGGCCGTTGTTTTGATGTCTACTTAAGGGAAACTACTCAGAAAGGCTGCTGTGTGGCGCCATAAAATAATGTTACCATTCAGTTGATCCATAACAAGCTAGTATATAGCTAAATTAATAAAACCAATATTTACTGCTTGAATTCTAAATTCAATTGGTTCATGATAGGTGCCATCCAGCAAAGTACTCGCTCAATTGCTCATTCAAGTATTGACTAGTGAGATCACTTTAATTTTGGTTTTCGTTTGTTGAAAATTGTTATACTCTCTTTTATCATCATCACATGCCGATTAATTGCATTATATAGCTCCTGTTAATTATCTCAGAGATGTGTTTGTGATGCGGTGTTTACCGTCTCTATTTCGTGACTTTTTTACTTCGACTGATACAGATCTCGCTTAATATCGCTTTCTTCCGGTTTCCAGAAGTTATTACGATCAACCTTTATTTATATATTTTTGGTTACCAGATTTTTTGACTGGCAAAGTTATACTGGAAAATTTAAGAGCGTGCCACCCTTTGTAAGTATTCTTGTAAAAACGAAATACTCAGTGGTAGAAGTAAAGTGGGGATAATGGGGAATAAAAAAATATCATTAGACATCACTTTATTTTTGGCAGAGTTATTCTTAAATGGCATGCTACGTTTTGAGAGCGTTCTACTACAGACGGAATACACGATAGCATAAGTGTTTATAAGATTCTTGGATTGTGAAAAGAATATCATCCAACCTATTTTTAACCCCATCTAGACCGAGGGAGGCGGATTCCGCCCTCGCCAATTCTCAACGTTTGACTTTTTAATATTTAAGCAAACACCACCAAAGTGCGTGATCTTTTCAGAAATTTACCCGGGAACAGTTTGGCCAAGACATATTACAACACTAAACTTGATGTTACATCGGCAACCAACTAAAGATACGACATAAATTAGCATAAGAGGCAAACATGCAAATTCTATGGCACGTGCAGGAAAAATTGAGAAACGTTGCACTTAGTTTGCCGGCAACTACTTAAAGGACAATGAAAACAATTAACCATTGTGAAGCCCTGCCCAAACCATCAAACACTTTCGTTAAGCATGGTTTTTGTTGCACAAAACATGGGGTGGCTAATCGAGCAAACAATGTTTCATCAAACGTCGAACAAAGTGAGCCCACATAATGCTTTCGGAATATTACCGCTTGTTAGTTTTGAAACGCCCTTTTTTCTTCTTTACCGGCTACGCGAATATTCTAGTAACTACGAATCGTTTTAAGGTTAGTTACACGTGCTCAAGTGGTATTACGCGTTAGTTAGGAATTTGCAGTTTCATGCTTATTCACTGATAAATTTACTGTTAGGAAGTAACGTTAAGCCTAGAACACACGTTTTGGGTAACGCCCTAAGAATATGAACGTACCCACGTGTTATGAAAGGGACTGGAAACAAGCCTCGCTACATAAGCTATCTCGCAAGTGGCGTGCTACGATCATAGAATCCGCTACCCGCTATCTACAAGTGTATTTTGCTACCTTTTGGTGCGACTCGTCAATTAAACTAAGTTTTCTACTTTCACTTTCATTAGTTTTGTATAATTGGTGCTTTTATGTTACAAGAGAACGTAACGTCAGTTTTAAGGACTGTGCCTACTATTGTTACTGCGCATACGTTCTGCGCATCTCAGATACTCGGGTTTCCTATGGGTGTTGCCTACCAATACAAGGATATTTTTGCGCGGTTTAAATCTATGCGGAGAAAGCAGAACTTACCAAATGCTCTTGGTATCTCAAAAGAAAACTGGGGGTAACCATGCATTCTTCAGAGATAATAAAGGTTCAATTTGGGAAAAAATCCCATACATTGCTTTATATTTTAGCGTTTTTTAGAGATATTATTGCTTAATTATCTCTTAAAAATGCATGGTTACCCCCCATTTTCTTTTTGGATTCCAATAGCCCTTGCTAAGATCTGCTTTTCCCGCATAGTCATAAACCGCACAAAAATACTCCGGTATTAGTAGGCACCGTCCTTAAGGGCATCATGCTGGAATCAATCACACAACATTCACGTTATTATCATTAGTTAAAATATTTGCACCATTTTACAATCTAAGTCTAGTTATGTTACGATATTTTCAGCTTTTACCGCACTATACATATTAATTATTGTGAGCTATGTTTAGTACATCTTATAGTTTCTATTAGTTTTAAGTATCAATTATCACGTCTGTATGTCGCATGCCAATGTTGCTATAATGATTTATCTCTAAGTTAGAATGTATTTTTAATTATCATGTTTCAGTTCAAACCTGCTACTACTAGTACTGCTACTACAGTAATGTAGTACTTCTACTGTATCTACTGTTACCGCTACTTCAGTTACTTCGATCAGATCGAATTGCCTATTGCCTCGCACTTCGCTACCCCTGTATTTGTTGAAGATTTTCGAGTAAGGGACTGGTCAAAAAGTATAGTGGTGGTGGGCCAGATAAAAAAAACACATGACCCACCCCTTACTTTTGGCACAAAACTAATTGACCCAACCCTAAATGAAGGCTGAAAATTACATCACCTATTCCCTGATGAAAGATAATGTTTTGGTTATATAATCGATTATACCTCATTTGTATGTAAGGTTGTGGTGATGTTGATTTACGGTTAGGTTTGTTTCTTAACTAGATACAAAAACATGTAAAAAAAAAAAAGGAATATATTCTTTAACTCTTTCAGCTTTTCTAAGCCATGCTTAATTCGTGACTTGCTATTATTTGCTGGTGATTTCTCTTTATGATATTAATTTCGGTTCAATAGTTGTATTTTACAAACGAAGATTAAATTGTACGACGTTAAAGGTGCCATGCTTTAAATTTATTGTCAGCTATTTCAACAGAATCAAGCTCTCGATAATTAAAAAAAATATTTTTAACTATGTGCCTATTCCTGTTGAAAATAGGATGACCCACCCCCCACGGGTAGCTAAAAATTGCACGACCCACCCCTTCCTAAGGGCTCAAAAACTGATGACCCACCCCCCTTTCTGCTCCACAAGCGCAACCTTTCAGATCTCAGCAACAACACCGCTGAAAATATACAGTGACGCAACAGATTGAAAATGATGCTTTTGACTAAATGGTTGTGTGGATGAAAGGTAATTGTGGGAATCTCTCATTCTTTGACGTTTGCAGTGCTGGTTGTCGGTCACAAATTGAGCGCGGTGTCGGCCAAAATTGACGATGATAAGTCGGGAAAGCCACGTGTTTTAAAAAATTGTAGCATTTCATCCGATTTGTCGGAAAAGTCAGAGTTATCAACGCATGCGCACCAACGTCGATCTAAGAACTTGAGAATACGGAATCCATGAGTTTTTCCAGTGCGATGGGTGAGAAGATGAAAATAGTAAATGACTGTGTTTGTCGATATGTAGTGCAAACTGATGGCGAGACAGTTTCCTTTAATTAAGACGTTGATATCAAGGAAGGCAACCGAAGTTTCAGAAATTTCCAAGTTATATTTTAAAGCCGGGTGAAAGGAATATAAAGACGAGATAAAGAACTTAAAAGATCTTTTTTGTTGGATGAAATTGCCCCAATAAAGTCGTCGATATAGCGCCCGTAACTGAGTTCACGTTAAGTTCCGTCATACTGGTTGAAAAATTGGTTTTCTATATAAAGATTAGCGTCGCTGGGTCCTATTTTGGTACCCATCGCTACACCGTTGATTTGTATGTAGGAGTACTCGCTAAAAGAGAAACAATTTTTTTTTTTCGTTAGTTCAATTAAAAGTACGTTGATTGAGAACACGTTTTAGTGCTTTTTCGTTTAGCCGAATGCGTGTTCCTGTTTAGTTTCTTAACTTAGGGATCTAAAATCAGACACATGTCCAAATACAAACAATAGTTTCTTGTCTTAGCTCTATGCTACAATGTCTCCATGTATGAAGTTCAATTGTCTCCATCCTTTCTTTCTGTTCAAATGTCCCCGAATTCTTCTTCTTCCATTCCTCCATTGAGAGAACACAATTCCATGTTGACAATGATATTACTTACGCATCTACCAATCATAATTCCGTGTCGATTTAACCCTTAAAATATATTTTGACAAGAAACCAAGAGAGATCTGTCGGGGGTCTCCCATCATTCCTGTAACATTCCTACAAGAACGAGACGAGAAGGGAACGAGGTAGATAAATTTGTATGATTCATTTCTCTATTTGCCCTAAGTAAGGAAAATATAGGCATTAACTGTAAATATGAATTAAATGTGTTTGCTTTACCCACAAATAGTTTCCATCAGAGGCGCCGGCATGACTACTAACAGAGACATCAAGCGGTGAAACATCGACATGCTTTTAAAATTTTTGTCTGCCGTTTTAGTTACTATGTCAGAACTACAGATCCTTTTTACAGTCAACCATTTTGTACGGTCTCATGAAATATTTCGTTGAGAGTAACGGAGAACTAATGTAACCGTATAGCCTCCTTGTTAATGTTCTTTGGAATTATTTGTTATTTTAGGGATTTAAGTCACATTAAGCTCATGCAAATTTTTTATTTTTTCTTCGTATCTGCAACTTTTATGTGCATTAATTTTCATTTACGTGTTTTTACGAGAATATAGGTTTTTAAAGGCCTTTTTGAACATCATGGCGTGGTAGAATACTGCTCGGGTGTCCCTCAATAGCACAAGGCCACCGTACTCTGGGGGGTAGTGAGTCTATTTTCAAAACAGATTCTAAGAGATTGACCACATTTGTGTGGCAGATAGAAGCAAAACACGGTGTTTTAAACAACCTGTCTTTTTGTAAAGACTAAAAAACCAAATTGATGCAGGGATCAAGAGCAAAGTGTTGAATATCCATCTATGATAATAAGACCAACTTACCAACCGGCCCAAAAAACACCAACGCGCTTGTCTGTAGATCAATTCTTCACTGGTGGCAACAAATTGCTTACGTAAAACTTTGTAATAGAAATAGAAATATATGGCATACAATATTAAAATCGCTGTTAAAGAACCTTACCATGAATACCGTAGAAGAAGAGGCAAAAGAGGAACACAAAAGCCTTCTCCATGTAGTCTTTTGGAATACGTTTTCCGTGTAGTTTATGCTGGGGTATATTTGACAAAGCAGATATCGGGTTCACATTGCACGAAAATTTAGTTCAAAGAAACTTGAACCGATAAGAGTTACCAACCAATCAAAATTGGACAACCGTACTTAAGGTGACACATAATAAAAATTTATGCCTAAATTCTACTTGCATTGTCAATATCTGAGAATGTTTGAGAATAAAAACATGAAAGACGTATTTGTTTTGTGGTATTTATTAACTTTATTTCTGGTGTACGTTTCCTGGTCACGTGACCGCAGCATGTTAAGTAAAGGTTGAACTCGTAGTTGAATGCCGTTGAATGGCAGAACCGTTACGGGGCAGCCAATCAAAACGAAAAGGGTAACAACGCGTTTTTACCCTTGTTTTGACTTGTTTTATTCGACAGAGAAATTCAAAAGAGTTCTGCAGAAACATGACTTAAACTTTGTGCATGAAATAATTGTAAACTTATCTCGGAGACCAATGAAACATACTGATGGATAACAACTTTCAAGGAAATCATAAAACATAGGAAAGAGGTTTCTTCCAAACGTTTATGATGTCGAGGTTTAAAAAGTAAGATCCCTGTCAAATTTGCCTTATAAATGTTTTCATGGAAATAAGCACTTGCAGCTGACTTAACATTTGTCAGAATAAAATAAGAAAGATATTATAGTCATCAATCATGCGATGTTTTATACGCGTTAATTAAGAATTTGTTGTCAGGAATGCATGCCGGACCCAAGCCACGCCAAATGTAATGTACAAATGGTACCATGCTGTATGAATAACTGGTCTCAAGTTCTACTACTGTTGAAGCATTGAAGCTTTCGAATGTTTATCACAGTCTTCATCAGCAAACTCTTTTTTCAGTGTTGTCACGTGAATAATGTGCATTTAGTCACGTGACAACAAGTGGTTAAAAGTCGCGGGTAGCTCGTAACCCCCATCTCTATTTAGCATTGGACGCTGGCGTCTGACATGAATGGCCTCCTTGATTTTCCTTTTAATGTTCACGGTCTCCTGGTCAAGGATTTTGATCCCATCCCAGTCGATCTCATGGTTTGCCTTGGACTGGTCTTCCCAAACGGCAGATGTTGTTTGCTTCTGTTGTTTGCCCAGTATCTTTCCCAGAGCCCTAGCTGTCTCTACTATTTAGTGCTCTCCACGGCTGTTACGTATAATGCCGTGCACCACGCCCGTATTCTTCTCTGGAGTAAGGGGAGGGGGGGGGGGGGGCTTCTCTTTCGGTTGCACCAACAGGGACCTTGGGGTGTTATAAGGTTTGTGGTAAGTGTTGATACCGTATGATCTAACGATTCTGTTAAGATTTTTCGAGAGTCCGGACACACGGGCAGGCCCACGGTGATAGATTTAGTAGACCCGGAGGTGTTGTTCTGGTACCTTTGGGAGTTAGGTCGGGGAAGGATCTTAAATATCCACCATTCGCAAGTAAGGCGTGTTTGATATTCTGTAACTCCTTTGCCTTGCCTTCATCCTCGTTAACTGACTGCTTTTCTCTGTGTAGAAGGGACTTCACAACTGATTTTTTTTTATGTAAGTGATGATTATATGTAAAATTAAGATATTGATCCTTATGGGTGGGCTTCCTGTGCAGAGTTGTTTTTCTGCTCCCATCCTCATTTACGTGAACACATGCGTCAAGTAAAGGTAGTTTGCTCTCTTCCTCTTGTTCGCTGGTAAACTTGATACGGGGGTTAATGCTGTCACGTGACAGCGCTGAAGCTGGTATTTGCTGATGAAGACTGTGTGAAACAGTCAAAAGCTTCAATGCTTCAACATTAGAGAAAATAGTAAGTCATGCAATTGTTTAAGATCCCAAGATCAAGAATGAGCATTCACAGTATGTACCATACTATGCTAAGTAGTCGTAAAAAAAGGATGTGCCAACTTAATAATCGTGTTCATTTCTCAATGGGCTTTCTAGTAAGTTTTGTACGTTTCAGTTTTTAACACCCGGCATCATCATCCAACATTGTTAGACAATGTGGCAAAATTTTGAACGAGGTGGCCAAAAGAATGCAACATGTTTGATGCAACACTTTACTCAAGGGTGTGGGACCAAAATCTAGCCAGAATCCTTAGAAAAGAAACCCGCGCCAAATTTGACCTGTAAAAGAAACCTGCCGCGCCATATTGGTTTGCCTCGATCGACCTCTGCGTCGGATCATCTTCACGCCTTTCCTGATCTGTCAGTTCGGCTTAACCCCTTTCCCTTTCTCTTTCTGTTTGAGGAGAGATCGCTTCTGTTTAAGGATACCGAAGCGAGAAGTCATGTTAAGAATACCAACAATTTATGTATTGTACGTGCTATTTCATTTGCTCCCTTAATTTACACGAGTTTTTTATTTTACTTTGTACATGTAATTTAAAGTAAATCACTGTGCTAATAAAACTTATTTCTATCTCTGAACATATCATGCTCTTCATTTGAAGCATAGCTTGGACTACTTGATCATGATCACTAGGTCTCAATTATACAGCGATAAATTGCTCGGCTTGAGTTTCCCCGTTCTTGTCTGATGGGTAACAACTAAGGTTCTGAAAAAGAAAATAAATATCGCGCAGTTTTCACTGATATCCTTCATGAATACAAGTAAACCCTTTCGTTTAAGTCAAGTTACTCAACGGACATAGCTTTACACAATTAAATCCAACAAGCATTCTACCAGTCAATGGTAGAAGAATTCTAAGACAAACCTTTCAAACCTAAAAGCAAAATTGAAAAATATTGCTGGTCTACTAGTTTTTACACATACTTTTGGAAAAGGAAAATCAAAAAACTTCAAATATGACAGAAAAAGGGATTTAATGTTGCAACCTGGAATGTCCTTTTCCAATGCACAAATTAAACAGAATGCTTGGGATCATATTTAGATAAAAACAAACGTATTTCACGAACGATAACATTAATATTATTTTTATGAATTCTTTAAGTACTTTCACGAAGTCATTAGGCATCAAATTAACTGTAAAGACACAATTAGAAAAGATAACAAACCACTCCATTTCAATCAAGTGGATATGGCAGAGAGCCATTGAGGGGTATCATCTGTTCAATCACAAACTACGACTGCAGTGAGTGTGCTACTATGGGTAAAGGTTATTGTAGGGTTAATAATAATAATAATAATAATTATAATAATAGGTTGGAACTCAGTGATAACGTTTTGGGCACGTGTTTAGGGAGTAGTTTTGATTCGATAAATGAAGTAGGCCTTTCCACTTATATGATTTTATAATTTTTTAATTTCTTTTTATTATTATTTTTTTGCAACATAACATCACCAGGTTATCTAGAGTTACAGTAGATTTTAAGAATTTTAAGTATGAAATAGTTTTTATAGAGCAGTTTAGTTCCTCTAAGGCCACATAGGCTGTGCTGTGCACTCTACGTGGTTCATGATTAGCCTCCCTACGTTTTACACTGAATAATAATAATGATGATGATGATGATGATGATGATGATGATGATGGTGGTGGTGGTGGTGGTAATGATGATGATGATGATGATGATGATGATGATGATGATGATGATGATGATGATGATGATGATAATAATAATAATAATAATAATAGTAATATACCCCAGCCATACGTAATAAACAAAAACTAGAATAGGATTTTCATTAACCTTGTGAGCAGTATCCACAGGACATGGGACAATTCTTCCTCATAAATTCCTCATGGTATAAACAGTAGTTTTTAATGCCAGCTTGCTCAGCACATCCGTCGGCATAGTCCGGATCATCTTTACAATCTAAAATAAAATGTTCTTTAGTTTCATTCTTTTCAATCGTGTCGGCTGAGGTCGGTTCATCCCATCCGACCTCAAACCTTGTTGTCCACGAACTGAATTACAAACTAAAAATATAGACTCAAAGTTTGCCCTCTTAAGTATGGTAGACTGTTGTCCACACACAAAATGACCTTTGGAACACACACAGAAGATAACTTTGTTGCAAATAATCCTAAAAACGAAAGTTGTTCGGCAAGATAACTAAACTGAGCTCATTCGTGTACGCTTAACTTATATCAGGGAAAAGCACACCTCCTGCTCTGACTCAACAAAAATGGACATGGGTAGATGATTGTAATATAAAAAGTGATGAATTAATTAAACGGTGCGAAATCTACCAGCTAGCCTTTAAGTGCAGTACAAGAGGAAGACTTATTTTTAATTGTCGATGGATGGTTAAGGATGGTTGTCCAGCTTCTAATTATCCCATAATGGTTATTCCGGACAGCCTGTACTCATTTTTATTTTATTTATCCTAATTTCGTAACATTATTCTTTAATTTGGGTACAAATAAAGTTGTCGTTGTTGTTGTTGTTGTTGTTGTTGTTGTTGTTCTTGTTGTTGTTGTTGTTGTTGTTGTTGTTGTTGTTGTTGTTGTTGTTGTTGTTGTTGTTGTCGAATCCCAATTCAAACTTCAGCACAGACGAATAAAGACTAATGAATTCTTAATTAAAAGCGGACCACAAGACGGCTCAAACCGCACTTTTTGCAAAGAAGATCCAAAAAAACTTAATCACCTCTTTTTATTGGTTCTGCTCCAAAGTGAGAAACTTCTGAATCTCTTTAATGCAATGGCTTATTTTATCCCAAATTATTCCAGAAAACTACAAAATAATATTTCTATAGCCTTAGGATTGGTGCTAGATTCCTATAAAAATCATCGCCAAGTAAACTTTTGCCCCGTTCTTGCTAGTAAAATTTGTAAAAATAAAGAGCCTCGCTTATGGTAGAAGACTTCCTACAATACCTTAAGTGATGATGATGATAGCCTTTATTTTAAAACGATGAGTATTAAAGCTACATGAGCTTGTGGGGTCGTTTGCAATTAACTAATTGCAAGTAAACTAAGGAAGCTAAAAACTAGGGGTATATACAGACAAAATGTTTGAACTAAATTAACGCTCACAAATATGAAATCACTAGCATAAAATTAAGTATATACAAAGTCATGTTTTCTAAAATTACAAGTGGATGCAGACGTTATCTTAAAGCTGAATTCATTAAAATGAGCTTGAGATTTAAGCTTTAGCCTGAGATCACGATAAGGAATGTTTTTTGTCAGGGCACAACAGTTGTTGGTCACTGCATTCCACAGGACTGAGCCCCTAAACGCGACAGAGTCTTTCATGTAACGCGTGTTGAAGCGTGGAACAATTAAAGAAGCGGGTTGAATAGTTTGTGGCCCGTTTCTTAGAAATCAGGTCGATTAATGTGACAGGTAACCTATCGTGGAAAGCTTTATGAAGGCAGATAAAAATGGCTAATTTATAATAAATAGACAGAGTCGGCCATTGGGCCAGTTGTAGGACATCAGCAGATGCCATGTCTTTCGGCAAATGAAAGATAAGTCTCGCAGCCCTGCAGTGAAGTCTTTCCAGGGACTGAAATAAGTCAGAATTGCAGCAGGATCCCCATAGTGTAAGACCATATGTCACTGAAGGCAAGAAGACCTTAAAATAGAGGTCCTGACGAACGTTTCTAGGGAGGAATCTCTAGGGAGTCCATTTGTTTACTCGAGGAAAACAGGGGGCATCCTCGAAAAAAGTGGGAACTTTTAAAACTTTAATTAGGAAAGTCTTCCTTTTCTCGTTTCTCCTTCTGGGTTGCAGCTACATACCTACCTTTTCAGTTAGTTCCTTGATAGTGCAAACCTTCACTGCCTTCTCATAATAACAGTTTTGCAATGATTGCCATAAATCTACTATATTTGAGTGGCCGAAATATTTTATAAAAATGTAGAAAGTAATGTATATGTGATAGCGTAGTAATGTATGTTGGTAAGATAGTAATGACAATCAAAGTATTGTAAGTACTGTCGGCATTGTATATATTGTGAGTATTATAACAGATTGTAAGTAGTGTAGGTATTGTAAGTATTGTGATCATTTTAAATATTGTTAGTATTGCCAAGATTCTACTGCACTCACAAGCAAAGTCAACTTAAAGAAACATTAAAACGCAGCATACCAAATGGAGCTGGAGGTTCTGAAGTTGCTTCAGTTGTTCATCGTACATGTACAGGAAATATAAAAATAGATTGAGCTAGACATACACAAAAGAAACAGTTTTTTCACACTAAATTAAATGCGTTTCCATTTGACTGAACGCATACTTTTTTATGCGTTTTGTCATCGACACTAAAACACCCGAAAACGCCGTTGAAAACGAAGACTTTCGAAAACGGTTTCGTAACTGGAGACGTTTGACAGCGCATCGTTTTGAAAACGTTTCGTTTCTGGTGTTGACAGGTGAAAACGGAGACTTTTGAAAACGCAGACATAAAAATGCGTCCCATGCCAGCGGTTCCACTCCAAATCGCAACATCTATCCAAGATGGCGAATGGTCTTGTGATGTTAATACATGCGTCATCTCAGGTCTAGGTCGTTTTCATCGTTTTCGAGCGTTTTAGTGAAAACGATACGAAAACGTTAGCGTGGATGAAAATATTTTGCTTGGTTTCCGCCCAGATTAAAACGGAAACTTTTGAAAAGGTATATCATTGTGGATGGCGCCTAAGAGAAGTCCATCAAACACCCATTGGCAATTACGTGATTACTGCTTTAACATTAAGACACCGAAAACGAAAAAACCATTACAGTTAAAGTTATAGAGAGGTTCGAGTTTTTCGGCACTTCAGTTACGAAGATTCTACTGTATTTAGAAACAAAAGCAAAATATAGTAACATAAAATGCAGCTTCTCAACTGAAATTCCTTCATATAAAGAATATATAAAAATAGATTTAGCTAGAGATAAACAAAAGAAACAGTTTTCATAAAAACCCTTTGATAGAATTAAGAGAAGTCCATTAAACACCCATTGGCAATTATGTGATTTCTGGGCTATAGCAGTAAGATCCCGAGAACGCAAAACCCATTTCAGTTACAGTTAGATCGAGAGAGAAGGTCGAGTTTTTTAGCGCTTCAGTACCTAGATATTACTGCACTCAGAAACAAAAGAAAGTTATAGTAACATAAAAATACAACATACCAACTGGAGTCGGAGGTTCTGAAGTTGCTTCAGTAGATCATCGTACATATTTAGGAAATATAAAAATAGATTTAGCTAGAAATAGTTACACAAAAGAAACAGTTTTTGTTTTAGAAGATTCTACTGTATTTAGAAACAAAAGCAAAATATAGTAACATAAAATGCAGCTTCTCAACTGAAATTCCTTCATATAAAGAATATATAAAAATAGATTTAGCAAGAGATAAACAAAAGAAACAGTTTTCATAAAAACCCTTTGATAGAATTAAGAGAAGTCCATCAAACACCCATTAGCAATTACGTGATTAATGCTAAAACAGTAAGATCGCGAGAACGGAAAATCTAATTCTCTGAGTTACATTTAGAGATAAAGTCGACTTTTTCAGCGTTTCAGTTACCAAAATTCTACTACACTCACACATAAGCAAATCATAGTTAACATTTATAAAAGTGAAGCATACCGACTGGAGTCAGAGGTTTCGAAGTTGCTTCAGTTGATCATCGCACATATGTAGGAAATATAAAAATAAATTTAGCTAGAGATAAAGAAATAACAGTTTGTATAAATCTCTTGTTTCATTTAATTTTTTCTTTCGTGATATGGTGATAATTCTGTTTATTCATTCATTCATTTATTCATTCATTCATCCATTCATTCACTCATTCATTCATTCACTCATTCATTCATTCGTTCGTTAATTCATTCATCCATTCATTCATTTACTCATTTACACATCCATCCGCACATCCGTCCATCCGTCCGTCCGTCCGTCCGTCCGTCCGTCTGTTCATCCATTCATGTATGGCACGCATGCATACATTCATTGATTTTGCGTAAATGAGAGTTTGCAGCAATCGGAGAAACATAGCTGGAAACAGGATGTTGAACTCACCAACCGAGCAAAAGCTGCATGATTTGCGACAGTTTTTGTACATAAAATCATAATGAGCGTCACAGTAACCACTTATTGGAGCTTTGTTGGGGCACTCGTCTGCGTAGTTAGGATCATCCTTGCAATCTGGAAAAAAACACATGAAATCAGCAAGTAGGTGAAAAGAACGGTAAATATCTGGAAACTGGTGCTCGGTCTTGTAACGAGTAATTGTGTTCAGTTTGTCTTGGATATAGTAGGACAACAAGAATAAATTAAAGGTAACTTTTCGACGGGATTCAAACCCAACTCTGTCCTCTCCCATGTCGGTCTGTTACTGTCACAACAAGGTTACAAAGATAATGCAACTTACCGGCTTGAAGTGGAGGCTGCACAGTTTCTGAAAAAGGTGATAAGGTTAAAGTTAAAAGTAAACAACAACAATAACACTGGTTCAGTGACTCTTTTCGGTCAAAAAGGAAATTTGACTTATTGGGCGATATTTTTATGAACGATTTATTAACCTTACTTTATTATTATTGTTATTATTATTTAAGTTGTTGTGTTTTTTGTTTATTTATCGAAAATATCGCAAATGTTATATCAGATTGGCCTGACATGCACAACAACTTATGAGTTCGAGTTTCGAACTGGCCGGATGAAAGACATGAAACTGCCATTTTCGATATGACAAGACAATGGAAAATGTCAAGCAGCTTTTGGCCTTTTCTATTATTATTTTGGTTAAATTTGGTCTTCTCAGTGAGACAAAGAAATCAGCACGTTGGCGCCAATTCTAGCCAGATTAAGAACCGCCAAACGTATCAGCCCTTTAGTAAAATTACTCTCAAAATCGTGAAGGGCCGCTTACAGACCACAATGTAGTTTGATATTTAACTCTTTTTAATTAATGACAAACGATAAGCTTGCTTGATTGTTGTTTGGTCAGTTTTCTTTCGTTGTCAGTTCTTTTTGCAAAACGAACCTTGGATTTCTTTGGAAACCTGTTTATGTTGAACCCTCAACGTTCTACCTATATACCTCTGCCATGGCTAGGGAACCTTTAGAGCATCCGCGGTAAATATTAGAACTTGTTTATCAGTTAGAATCAGTGGATTCTTTATAAAAACGACACTGACTTGTTTATAACTACTACATACCGCTGACGAAAATGGATCCACACAGACATTGAATCGTAAAGATTTACTTTTAGAAACAACTAATAAGGCACTTGTTAATGAAAATATTAGTGCTAAAGACCTTTAAAGCATGCATACGCAAGGGCGACGTATCTAACAATAGGTTCCTATAATGCGAATGTAGTGACTGTTGTCTTGACAATTATTAACCGCGTCAATATTTTTTAACCCCGTTAGTGATAGCGACTGTCTTTGCAAACTTTTTTTTTTTTTTCATTTTTTTAATCGCGTCTCTTAATTATGTATATAAATTTATCAGGTATATGTCATTTTTCGATATTTTAAAATTTTAACTTAGCCAAGTGTCCTTAATTAGGTGAGGAATTCTTTCCCTCAGGTAAAATTTTTACTTTTCTCAAGCCGGAGTAAAGTTACTACCTATTTCGTTAATTACTTACGTATGACCGATATCTTCTTTAAAGTGTTAAAAAGTGAACTTGGATACTGTAAGGAAAGCTGAAAATAAGCTATGACGGAATATCTTACCACGACTCATGTCGATAAAGACAAAAAGCAGGGCGAGGGAGGCAAGTTTTCCCATCTCGTCTTTGCTTCGTTTATGAGTCTCAGGTATGCAAGCTACAGACGAAAACGTAAACAATCAACCTTGTGCTCGTTAAAAATTTTATTAGCAATATCAAACATGACGTTACTATTATTACCACTGTTTCAGAATGCTGTTATGCCGATATTACTTCCATATTAAGATATAGTTATGTCAAGATCAATTGCTAGATGTCTAAACAAGCATTGCCTCAATTTCCGTTGAAAACAACACACGCGGTATGTCGCACAAAAACCGCTTGGTGGTCTCATCGTCCAGGGTCTCACTGTGAACTTTTACCATTATAAAACAACGAAAAACTGTTTAAGAGAAGTCAGGAGGTTGCAGATGTGTTATAGCAGCGCAATACGAATAAAATGTAAATAGAAAAAAGCAAACTTCGCTCGTATTTTTATGCAACCGAGCTAGCTGGATATCATATGATGCGAGTAGACATTTTTTTTCCCTTTTTTAGCGTTCTTTAAACTCAGTTGTTGTGGGTAAATAGACTGTTAGAAATTTTTGGTATGTTCCTTCCCAAGTGAGCCTCTTTATTCCGCGACAATAATATTGATTACTGAATTAATTCACTGTTAAAATCTATAATTCTTAGCATGTAGATGGGTGAGAGGATAAACATGATTGCAATATTTTTAAATATTTGTTTGGCAAAACCTATCCCATAAACTGAAAATAAAACTCGCACATAAATAACTGTTAATAGAGCTCAAGTAGTTTCGAAAAGATGATTGTGATGCCTGTATTATGATATAAACAGTTAGCTCGCATTGATATTCAGAATGTTTCTAGAAAACAATTCAAAATACTGCTACACCCAACGGTGCCAGCAAAATATAACCAGAATGCTGTCGCAAACCAGTGAACTGGTTGAACTGAACAAATGTGTTATCAAGGTAGGGTAAGCGACTATCCAGATAGAGTAAATGTGTTATCAAGGTCAGTAGAGTAACCGACTTTCAAGCTAGAGTAAACGTAAGTGACTATCGCGGTAGAACAAATGCGTTATCAGGGACAGTAAAGTAAATGTGTTATGTGTCGCTAGATTTAGCGTCTAACAAGGTACAGTAAACCGTCTGCTATTACGGCGGGCTATATAAACAATAGCCTCCATTTGGCGCGAAAATATGCTCAGATATTGGTCCGCGGACATTATCTGTTCCGAGAAGCGAACAGTTTTCCGAGAGCGAAGCTCGAGGAAAACTGTGAGCTTCGAGGGGCAGATAATGTCCAAGGACAAATATCTGAGCATATTTTTAAAGTCAAATGGAGGCTATTGTGTTTATTATCCTTCAAATATTTTTCGCAACATGCGGGAATCTCGCGGGAATCGGCAGGATCTGCCATTCTGTCATATGTCAATCACGTCAAAGTTTGTCAGTTGGCTTCCAAAATCTCCACGTCAGATTTCGCTTCAGGTCGAAAGCATTTGTTTGGGGAAAAGGTAAAACATTTGAAAGGAAAGTAAACTTGTTTAATTTCGTGAAAGACAAAAGCAAGATACAAGTGGTGGATAAGGTTACAGGGAATCTAACTACCTCTCGAGAACAAGCTAAAGATCACTGAAAGCGAAAAACTGTAAAGTATCGCATTCCGTAAAAAGTGTAAACTGTCGTCAACGAAACAGCCGGCGCTTTGTCGTTCTCTTCCTTTATCTCGTGTTCAATTGGAGCAGCACTTTATATCGAAAATACAATTGTGGAATTTGCTAGCCGAAAACGACCTGTGAAGAAATCGAAGCTGAACCTGCAGTCGAATACGACGCCACCGGTTGTTTTTGCTGGATTCCATCAAAGCGCTTTCTTTGCTAACTTGACATTGAATGGAGCCAGCAACGAAGTCGTTCACAATCACCGAGGATTAAACTTGTTGCTCGAGAGTAGGACAAGCTGCTTCTCTTCGTAGAGAATTTCGACATCTCGGGGTAACATGGCTGGTTTTTGTTTCGTGGACGAGATTTTATGTTCGCGAGCGATCTCGACCAGGTGAGCATTGATAGCATCATTTACCGGCTTGAACTCTGTCAGTACTGGTACTGAAATATATGTTTTCGTTATTTAAATTCATTATATCCAGGGCAGCACGAATTGCTCTCATTGAATTACAACTGTAATATTTGCCGTCGTGTAAGCGAGCTTCGAGCTTATTAATTAAACTCGTTTAATAGCTTGTTGATGGCTTTCTCATTTCGCCAGACTGAAAGCAAACCATAAATACTCTTAAATGAGTTGGGCTAAAACTTTTCGCCTTTCATATTTTTCAGTTTTGCCACATTTTTAATTCAAGGCCTGTTAAACAGAGTTCAAACCAAGAAAAAATGTCGCAAATACGAGCTTGAGTATTTCAACATTTCGTTTACGAACAGCTTACCGTCAAAAACGTTTAGAGCGTATGTTGTTTTCTGGTACTGGTTTATCGACCAGCAGGTTTATCTCTTCTTCTGTCACAAAAGCAAACCGTTCCGCCATCTTGACCTTCATTTTAATTGCAAACTTGACGCTCCTTGAAGTTTTTGAAATTGGGGAATATCACTTGGGGAATATCCTCGGATATTCCCCAGTTTTAGCTGGGGTATATTCGGTCACGTGAGGCGTTTAGACCAATCGCGTGCGAGCGAAAATATTTGATGGATTATAAATTAGGATACAAATATAATCCTTCGCTAGAAAAACATTTCATAGCGTAAATTAAATGTTTAGATTGAGTTTATATCAGATAAATCAAAGTACAAATGAAATATCAAAGAATAGGATTTTCAAAGTATAATAAACTGTTAGGTACTGCAGAAAAACAGTGTGAGAAAGGGCATTTTTATGAGTCACAATGCAATTAAAGGACAGTATGTATAATATCACGGAAATATGATAATTTTGAAGCAAACGCGCCTATACTAAACAAATCTTAATGTTTCCCTTCCAAACACAAAAACCATACAAAGAAAGGCTTTATTTATACATTGCAACCTTTTACCAGTTGGCTAATGGCTCCAGTTTATGGACTCAAGTTGTTTTTCTACAAGGCCCTCAACGGCTTAATCCACATCGACAGGGACAACAACAACAACCTTTATTTTCCTGAAGATTAATTAGAGTGTTTTAATTACATTCTTATATGGTTAAATTTGTTTAGTTTGTTTTGAAGATTTTAAGGTAGATTGAGGATGGAGGCCAGAGGAATACTACTATGCACTCTCTAGTAGAAATGCAAGAATCTAACATCTGACATTTCTACAATCATACTTCACTCGCTCATGGAGAGGTTTAGATTGTTCAGAGTCCCCTATTTTTCCGTGGGATTTTCGAGACTCGTACGCTTCGGTCGAAATCCCGCCATCTTGGTTTACAGGCTGTAAAACGGCGAAGGCAACCTGGGGAGAGCGTCTAAACTATCGAGGAGAGCGGGAAGTGAAATTTTTTGGATCATTCTGGAAACAGCTGTATCGGCTTTTCCAAAAGATGTTCAGTATACCTGTTTTTCATTGGTTGGTGGGTCCTCGGCATGTTATTAACCCTTTCGCCTCATTTGCATGCCTGTTCTCTTTTCTTTCTTTTTTAAAGGAGAAGGTATCTCCAGAAATCATATATTTTAAACTGAAAGCAATCTCTCCAGTTATTGTTTAGTAGCTTCCAACGACTTACAGTTCAAAATTCCACTTTTCTACGATTGAAGAGTCTCGTTCCCCCTTCCCCCTCCCCCACCCCCCCCCCCCCCCCCCTGCCGCTTGTAAAATCTAAAAATGTTCTAGGATTTCCGGCACCACAATAGCACTTTATTTTTACTGGGAAACAGAAAAAGAATTTTTTTGATGCATCGATTGTCTAAGCCGTCATAAAAAGCGTTCGAAGATCGAGGCATCAACTGCAGTTACAACTTCTTACACTGTGGAAGTGCTAATTTTCGGGGAACACTAAAAATAGCCAGGGACGTAGCTCGGCCATTTTTGGTCTGTAAACCCGTTCTATACCTCACGAGTGTAGCGCATGGGGGTTGGGGGGAGCGTCAAGTAGGCCTATGATGAGTTCAATTCATGCTTTCTTACAGCTCAGGGTGGCTTATATAAGATAAAGTACTTTATAATAGAATATCCTCACATCATGAATTCTCAGCAACTAAACGCGTTCTAATTTGAAGTTATAAATGCATTGAACAGTACAATCCAGTGCTACTGGACTGAATGCCGAGCTAAGTATCCCAAGTCAAGTTTTAAGGAAATCCGAAGTTTAGCATCCTGTTTTTCTTGCCGCAAAACTCACAAGGCACGGCCTCCCCGCCAATGGATATGTCCTTGTACGCGTGCATTAGTGCAAGAGCCGAGAATCGCTCTGTCTTCATGGTTGCCCGTAGATAAGTCTTGACTCTACACTTCGTGCTAAAACTGCGCTCAGGAGATGCACTTGACACAGGCATCGTGAGAAGGATCCGGTGAGGATGGTGTTAACGTTTCGACAAAGAGTTGGTTTTATGCAATGGAGAGTGGCAGCCAGAGTTGGTGGTCGTTCTCCAGTTGAATGCAGCCACTTTGTTTTCCATAGCAACATATCATCTTGTTGTCGTACTCTCTCTTGTCGGTCAGATTGTTCGTGTACGCCGCATAAATTTTATCTTGGACGTCGGTGCTTCAGTAACCCTTGCCGTTTTGTTGGGAGAAGATACTGGCCTAGGATGCGATCCCCCTGTTATAAGAGCGGCCTGCCATTCATCTCTTGAATGAGATTATCAGTAAGGGGTGGATAACAGCTCTTTCCCAGTGGGTCTCTGGGTTTGTGGCTGAGACAATCACCCCGTGTTACTACCTTCCGGTTGGTCTTAATTTGGCATGCATAACGCAATGTCAGACTAAGCTGCAATCTGTTTCCCCCGCTCGTACACTTCCTTCCAAACCGACGGATCGCTTCTCTCACCTTTCATGATATTTATCACGACTCTCCCTCCTTGGGCTGCCTCGATAAGATCTACGCTCTTTCCTTGCAACATAGTCAGTGGAACTGTGTTGGAGAGGTCATGCTCTGCTGCACGTAGAGCAATAACAAAATCAAACTGCTTGATAGAACAAAAGTAGGCCCTTTCCATCGCCATCCTGGGACAAGATCTCGAGCGCCTGAACTACGACCGGGAACGCTGCACGGAAGGTATCAGCCCTACTCACCCTTGAGTAGAAACTTGAAATTTACTTTTCTTTTATGTTTTCTTAACAAAATCACCCAAAAAAACTAGTCCTATGAAATAAAAATATGTATTCAAATAATAAATATACGGCTTAGAGGGAGATACGCCCCTGACAGCACAGGTCGCGTTAAAGTACGGCGGGTCGCGGAAAGATATTGCGGGTTGCGAAATAGCAGCGCAGGGCACAGCAAACTAGTGTGGGTCCAAAGTAAGTACTGCGGGCAGCGAATAAATAGCAATTTCGAGAACCAAATGTAAACCACATTTTTTTCCATATTTATTTGTTCCATTAGAACAATTGCGTGAACTGTTGTCATCAGTACACCCATGAGTAGTAAGCCGGCGTTAGGTGGCATCAAACTCAGTGGTGATTTTTTTTTGGCGATCCGCGACCTGTTAAATCTCCAATACTCATAATAGTTCATGCTATTGTTCCCCGCCAATCAGGAAACCAGTTCTTGGTCTAACGGGGTTTTCAAAGTCGTGGGAGTTTACAGGCAAGCGTTTCCTCTCCCTCCACTCACCCAGTTTTCACTCTGGTCTAATTTTCGTACGATAAAAAAAATGACCTAACGGAAACGCTTGACACAGACTACTGTCGCATACCGTACAATTTATGTACGAAACGGTGATCAGCAAAGAGCTTGAGAACTTCAGAATGCGACAGGTTAAGTTAGCAAAGTTATAGTACCGCACGCCTCCACTGCATGTAAAAATACAATTGTCAAAAAATTCAATGTTTTATGGCGAACACATGATGAGCACAGCACACAATGATGTCCCTTACATGATTTGAACGATGTTTCCTGGACAGTCGGTGGAGTGAACATGACATGAGAACTGAGCTGAAAATAAAGCCTTGAACACAGTTCAACATATTCAAAGGAAGGGAAGTGCCATAGAAGCTCAAGCAGATCGTAATGAAATAGTTGTACTAACAGCATCCCCGGGCTCTTATATTTCCGCTGTACTTTTCCTCGTCGAAGTTTTTCCCGCACGTCTCGACTTTATCGTCGTCCCCATTATCTGTCCCTGAGTCTCCGAGAATGTACTAACAGCCCGAATAAAGGAAAAGTCAGGCCAAAATGACAGCGCTTTTATTAAAGTTCAATGCGCCACCACCAAATCTAAAGTTTCTTCGCTGAACTAACACAACACTACGGCGAGGAATATGTTAGTAAATTTAGTTTTGAGCATAACATTCTAATTAATACACTGATTCAATTGCTAGGATAATAGCACAATAGAACAAAGCTTATAAGAGCGCACGCGAAAGGTCATATTCTAGGGTTGTCTGGCTATAATACAAGTAACTGATTACCTTGAACTATGTACTCGAATTAAGAAGTACTTTTGATTATTTTTAGGCATGTACGAAAAAGGTTGACGCCAACCTCTGACTGGTCCAGGGAAAGATCTAATAACATTTCGGCTGTTCAGCCTTCTTCAGATTAAAATAACGTAAGTTACAGTATCAAAATTGAAAAATCAATTTCCGTTAGGCCTCAATATCCTTCTGGATCCTTCTGCTGAGACCCTATCGTTTGGTTAAATCCTTTACTAGAGCTATATGTATTTATTCATTTATTTACTTACTCATTCATTCATTCATTCATTCATTCATTCACTCACTCACTCACTCACTCACTCACTCACTCACTCACTCACTCACTCACTCACTCACTCACTCACTCGTTCATTCATTCATTCATTCATTCATTCATTCATTCATTCATTCATTCATTCATTCATTCATTCATTCATTCATTCATTCATTCATTTGTTGTTGTTGTTGTTGTTGTTGGTTTTTTTTTTTTTTCTTTTTTTTTTTTCGAGAAAACGGTCTCAACAAGAAAACCCTTATCCTATGCCAGAGTTAGAAACCCGTTGCTTATTCTGCGGTATGCATCGGGTAGTACTCCACGAAAAAACTCTTGGCGTTTCTTGCAGCCTACAATTTTTCCTGAATACTTCTTACCTTTTGTTGAAAGGCTTTTATACATTAATGAGCAGTACCTATTTATATTTGTTTAATTCTTTATCAAAATTACCTACTTTCAAGAAACGTTGCCAATCTGTTGAATATTTTTTCACTGATTGTATTTATTGTTAAAGCGTTAAAGAGTGACGTTTTGTGTTAATTCAATGAGTGGCATGGGATAAATTTGTTATGCAATTTGCTTTCTCGTGGTATACTGTGAATATCTCACTCGTGACTTGATTTTTCTTTGTACACACTCGCCTGAAGGCTCGTGACTTGATTTCTCTTAGTATACACACAAGCCTTTTCACTCGTGGGATATTTCACGGTATACCACTCGAAAGCATTGCATAACTAGTATATATTTAACCACCCTTAGAAGGGATTAATGGATGACAGAAACGAAGAGAGCCCGTCGCGCGTTCGTTCGCAACAGCCTTTTTTACGAGATTCAGTATCTTTGAGGACTATGAAACCTTGTTTTGCGTCTGTGAGATACATTTCCACGTCTGACAAGTCCAGAGTGTCATAAATCTGTTTGACAATCTCTTCGAACACTGCCTCGATGTTTTGCCCAGTTTTTGCACTTGTTTCAAAATAGCGCACACCAAGTTTTTGTGCATATTTCTCTGCCTCTACGCGGGTAATTTGATGCTTTTCGGCTTCAGCTTTGTTTCCCACTAGAACTGTACTCATATTATCAGTTTTCCAATCATCGACGAGTTGCAGCATTTTGGAAAAGCCTCTTCCCTCTTTTTGTTCAAAGGATGCTCGATCCGTTAAGTCAAATACTAATAAAACGCCGTCTGCATCGCGCAAAAGGTTTTGTGGGATGCTATGAAACCTTTCTTGTCCTGCGGTGTCAATCATTTGTAAACCGTATTCCATGCCATTCAAAATGACGCTCTTGCAATGGATTCCTTGACCTGGCGTAGCTGGCTCTTTATCGCTGTAGCTGTTGTCCACGAAGCGCTTCACGATGCAAGTCTTCCCAGCACCCGATTCACCAATAAGAACAATTTTCAACCTGCGAGACCCTTGTGGCGTCGATCTTCGAGCAATCGCAAGCTTCCGCTGTATTTTACACCATTCTTTTTGCAACAAGTTTACAGTTTCCCTGGCGTTTGGTCTTTCTTCACTGTCATCTTCAATACAGCTGAGCACGATTCTTCTCAGTTTGTGTTCACCCATCATACTGATGTCATTTCTGCGACGCTCCTTTTCTGGTATCCGTCGTCCATCTGTCATTTAACAAAGAAAAATGGTAAAACAAAAGTGAACTTTAAAGCAGGAATCGTATTGAATAATTGCGGCACAAAAGTTTGCTTCTGAGTTACAAAGCGATGCTAAAAGCCACCTAGTCGTATTCAATCGCTAAACAATTGTCAGAGTTCTGGGCAATTGCAGAAAGTCGAAGGAAACGGAATTATATTAATGTAGCTGTTTTGTTTATGTTTTTGTACGAAAATGCTAGTTGACTTTTTCTTTGGCATTTTTAACGACATATTTTCCCCTTCGGAAACGAAAGGAATCAGTTTCACAATGTTACAAAATTTTGTGCTTTCGTTATGCTTTTCTACTTACATGGGCCCTCCTGACTCGCCTACCCTCACTTTCATGCAAACGATTAAAAGATGATGTCATCATAGAGGGTAGTGAATGACATGCAACTGGGAGGAGCTATCAATCAAAGTTGGACTCAATCTGAGAGCATCGATACCCTCCACCCCTTTAAATCCGTCATACCGTAACCTTCATACTCGTTCTCAGGAGTCAGCGACTTTTTAATTGAACAAGCAGAAGGAACTAAAACTATTAACGGCACAAGATCCGAACTTAGTTTGCTCGAGAGCGACTTGAAGAAAATTAAATTCCGCTTCATGATGGTAAAAGCATCAAGATGTGTAACGGTATCGTTAATACCAGCCACAAACGTCGCTGATTTAGATGAGCGTAACTCTTGGAACATGATCCGTGAGGTTCAACTTTTTTCGGTGGAACAAAAGCGAATCAATGTCTAAACAAATTAATTAAAATGTTCAAAAAGTCAAGGTAAATGAACCAAAATAGCTCCACAGTTTTTGCCGGTCGTTCGGTCAGGTTAGGGCTGATTTGGGCGTTGTTAAAAAATTCAAGGAAAGGAAACAAGCAGCACGCAGGACAATTCGTATCGATTCATACTGGACATCGTCGCGTCACACAAGACAGTCATTGCGTTACGTATCACACATAAAGAAAGTCACGGTTTAGTGTACAAAGCGCGGAGGAGCACTTCGATCGAGTTCTTAGGCGTCCTTGAATAATTTCTTCATTGCAAACATCGACCCAGTGGTGGTCGGGGAGGGCATTAGGGACACCCCCACCGTTTTAATTGACAATCTACCCACTTTCACTTTCATTTTTGCGTTTCCTGTTTGCCAGACGACTGTTCACATTCAGGACATGAAAAAGGTATAATATTTACAACACAAACCTTTTTCAAAAGGACACTCTGGTTCCATCTTCGGGCGACTACCATTTATCATCTCCATCAGCATAACCCCAAAGGAAAAAATGTCGATCTTGGCACTGTATTCGACTTGAGGTGTTCCGGGTTTGTCTGTGTATGTCTCAGGCGCAGCGTATGCAGGAGTTCCCGGAACTGGAGAAGCGTGCATACTTTGTCGCGGAAAACACTTCGCAAGACCGAGATCAGCGATCTTGGCTTGCTTTTCCTTGGTCAAAAGTACATTTTTTGAGGTTAAATCTCGATGAACTATCGGTGGATTGCATTCATGGTGAAGATAAATTAGCCCCTCGGCTACATCTAAAGCAATCGAAACTGTTTCGGTCAATGGAATTTTGTTTGGATGGTACTGACCAATAAAGTGCACTATGTCGCAAACCAAAAGTTCAGTGATAAGCATTGGAGGCGAAGAATGAGAGATAACAAATTCCAACATCCGAACAACGTTCCTGTGTTCGAGTCCTTGTAGAATTTTGCATTCCTTTTCAAAATTGTCAACAAGTCGGCGTCCATCGGGCCGATCAAAGAGGTACTGATGAAGAGTTTTCACTGCCACAGGTTGACCGTTCCACTCAGCTCTACACACTTTTCCAAAAGAGCCAATTCCGATCTCAGTTCCAAGACGAAGATTAGCTAACATTGATTTGATCACGTAATACTTAACTGAATCAAAGCGAAGTGAAGTGAACTGGTTACACTGATGAACTCGCTGAAATAAGTGTAAATTTAGCATACAGTAAACGGAGTCCTCAGGCTCGTAGGCCAGCGGTTAGTCGCGTGGAGAGGGGGCAGGCAGGGGCAGCGCGTGTTCTCATACTAAAAGGTGCTCTTTAAGTGTGTGAACAGTTATTTCCACCCATCCTCGCCTCCCTTTGGAGGTTCCTCTGATGTTAGAATACAAAGAAAGCTTTGGATTCACCATTCCAGTTTTGTTTAACACAGCCAACTCTCTCATAGCGACCACTTCTCGTGAGCGACCACCTCCCGTAAGCGATCACTTCGTCATGCATGCCCCAAGGTTTATATAATATAATGTTTATATAATATAATGTTTATTTGTACTTTTTTTCTATTTACATGTTGATTCTTACAATCTTTTAGTGGTGTTATTTAAATTAAATTAATTAGTAGTTAAATTAATGTGTAAAGCAAGGAAGCTAAATAAACCATTAGGTTGTCTTGTTAGCTCCCTGGCTAATTTGGGTTCTAGATAGCAGGCAAAAAAGAAAGAAAAAAAATGAAAAAGCAAAAGGAAGGAAGAACTTATTAATTGTAAAAAGTTAACGTATGTTACGAGGTCAGCATAAAAGAAAATTAGTTCATTTGTTGTTCTGACAGTAAATAATGTATAATTTGTTTCGGAAAAGCAGACACACTTTGTATGAGTTTTTTTAAAGGAGTTGGAAGGTCTTTCCAAATATCGGTTGCCATGAAGGAGATTAATTGTTTACCTACATTAGTTCTTATGTTCGGCTTATAAAGATTATGCTTAGCTGCATATCTTGTGTTGTAGCCATGTATATTACTAGCATATTGAAACATGTTGTCGAACACTTCAGGCAGGAGGCTTTTATGCCATAAATGCAAGAATTTCAATACTTGTAGGCGATAAATATTATTAACTGTCAGAAGGCCTAGTAGATTTAGCAAAGGTTTGGCTTTCTCTGTTTCGCTGCCAAATGATTTGGCAAAAAATATTAATCTTACAATATGATTTTGTTTCACTTGAATTTTTCTTATATGTGTTTTGTATACACTTCCCCAAGCTAATATGCCATAAGAAATATATGGATAGATTAGATTATAGTATATTTGTCTTAGTTGTTTAATTGAGAGGTAATACCTTAATTTCGATATTATTCCAGTGTTTTGAGATATGCGACAACAGACAAAAGAAATGTGGTGTTTCCAGCTTAAAGACTCGTCAATCATAACACCTAGGTATTTTATACATTGCTTTCGTTCTAACGAATAAGAGGAGCCGTCGGTATTTATTATGTTAAGATTTATTGGGATATCCTTTTTTTTTTGTGGATTTGATTATCATGAAGTTTGTTTTATCCCTATTGATAGACAGTTTGTTAATATCGCACCATCTTTTCACTTTCGCTAGTTCAGAGTTCATTAAGTGTTCGAGTGTTTTAGGGTCCCTTGCGGATGCAAATACATTTGTATCATCCGCAAAGATTTTGAAGCTTAATTTTTGCGAGCTATTTGGCAAATCATTAATGTAGATCAAAAATAGGAGAGGTCCTAGTGTGCTTCCTTGTGGAATTCCACATAACATTGCATGCTTGGGAGACTAAACCCCATCCAACTCAACATACTGTTTCCTACGTACGGTACGAAGTCGCTTACGAGAGAGTTGACTATATTGGTAAATCCTGGCAGCCACTTACCCCTTTAAATTTCATTTTCAAGAGTTTGAAACAAAATTTCATATTTCAGATGTCCTGCACCAAAAAAGCACCTCATTCTTACTGGCAAACACAGAAAATTACGGAGAAAGTGACGGGAAAAGAATTTTTTGAAACATCGATTGTCGAAGCCGCCGTATAAAGCGTTTGAAGATCGAGGTACGACGTCCTCTACGACGGGAGTGCTAATTTTTGCGCCAGGTGTAAACTACGGTGGGTCCAAGGAAAGTACCCCGGGTCACGGAAAAATAACAAGTATTTTCCATATCTATTTTTTCCACTTGAACAATTGCATGAACTGTTGTCATCAGTACACCTTTGAGTACTAAGCCTGCGTTAGGTGGCATCAGGCTCTATGGTTAGAATTTTTTGTGCTCGGCCCACGCAAATTAGACTCTGCCGTGTTCATAAAAGTTCATGCTATTGTTCCTCTCCAATCAGGAAACCAATTCCTAGATAGTCGAACGGTGTTTTCAGAGTCGTGATGCAGGCCTCCATTTATCCAGTTTTCGCTTTAGTCTAATTTTCCCGCGGTGAAAAAAGCGATGAAAACCTGACAGAAACGTTTGCTACACAGGCTACTGTCGCATACCGCGTCAACTGAACCAAACGGTGACCAGCAAAGAGCTCGACTACTTCAGAATGCGACAGGTTAAAGTGCCCCTAACCCTTCAATTTGTTTTCTTTTGGTAGATTTCCATATCTTTCAAGAACTCATTTTCGAAAAAAATTTTTGAGAAATATTGAATCCTTTTTTTTTTACGAGCGCTAGAAGTGAAGGCAGTCTTGCCTATCGTTCGCATTAGTCCCCCACTCGGCCAAATATGGAGCGTGACGTAAGAAAATGACATCGTGCATAAATATCCGAAGATTCGCGGTAATGCTTCAATTTTAAACATAGAAAATGGCTGAAAAATGTGTGGTTTTTGGATGCAGCAACTCTCGAAATGTAGAGAAAGGAATCAGCATGCATAAGATTCCTTCTGAATCCTTCTGGTGTCCTTTTCTTACGTCACAGCTAAGAGAGTGTCAAATATCGGACGCTTCTCATTGGCTCGTTCCTAATGAGCCCACGAGACAAAAATTTGTCCAGCGGGGCTTAAAGGGCGCAAAAATTTAAAAATTTCAGTAACTTATTAGCGCTTGTAAAATAAAAAGGATTCAATATTTCTAAAAATTTTTTTCTAAAATGAGTTCTTTACAGATATGGAAATCTACCAAAAGAAAACAAATTGAAGGGTTAGGGGCACTTTAAGGACGGTGCCCCTCTTGCTACTGCGCATGCACGTTCTGTACATCTCGAGATGATCCGAGATACTCTGATTTCTTAAGAAGAATGCCTACTAGCTAATTCAAAGAATTTTTTCGCGGTTACTGACTGTGCAGGGAAAGAAGGTCTTAGCAAAAGCTGTTGAAATCCAAAAACAAAACTGGGAGCAACCGTGCATTTTTCAGAGATAATTAAGCTTCACTGGGAAAACTGCCACAAAATGTTATTTTTAACGCTTTTGAGGATTATTTTGGCTTAATTATATCTGAAAAATGCACGGTTACCCCCAATGTTCTATTTGGATTCCAAAGGCCCTTTCTAAGATCTGTTTTTCCCACATAGCCATAAACTGTGCAAATTTACTTTAAGAGGCACCCTCCTTAAGTTAGCCTCCACTAAATGTCTGAGGAAATGAGCACAGTACACAACAGTGAATATTTCTTCTGTTTCGTTTTGTGAACGACGTTTCCTGGACAGTCTCTGTAGTGAACATAACCAGAGAACTGAGCTAAAAATAAAGCCTTGGACACAGTTCAACATATTCAAAGGAAGGAAAGTGCGATATAAGCTCAAACAGATCGTAATGGAATAGTTTTGTACTAACAGCCCAAATAAAGCTACGAAAAGTCTCACCAAAATGAACAATGTTTTTATTAAAGTTCAATGTGCAACGGCACTTATACATCATTTCATTCGCTGAAGTAACACAATAACACAACACTACGGCGACGAGTATGTCATAAATTTACGTTTGAGCATAACATTCTCAACATAACTTACTAATATGCACGAGATAAAACTCTTCTTAGCAGGTGTCTTGACCTACAATAGTCCGTCCCTACGCGAAATCAAGACCCATACTAACTCACTCCGCTGGTTCAAGTGTAAAATGCCTGCCATCCCTGCATACTTTACAAGGCTATAGCAAGAGACAGCCCTGGATCGGATTTATAGAAATTAATACATTCAGTTTCGCTTCTCCATCGGTAGGATGTCAACACAGGTTATTTAGTCAAAAAAACCTTCAGGCCGCGGATATGTCGGCTGATAATGTCCTTGGCTGAGAGATTGTCCGAAAAATGAATATTTGAATATTTGGCCGAGAAGCGAAGCTTCGAGGGCAAATGTGAAACCTTGACAACAATCTCTCAGCTAAGGACATTATCCGCCGACATACCAGCAAGACAGAAAGGGATTTGTTTATTTTATAACCTTCCCATTAATTTTCATATCGCGCTAAATCCGCTTGTAAACTGAAAAGCCAGTGTTGAGCTGATGGCGGATAGGCGCGATTGACGTAAACTACATTTGATTGGTTTACAGTAACTTTATTTTCGCTGTGATTGGACCAAAACTTGACAAACTGTTGTGTGAAATAAACTCTCGCAACACCCCTTAGATCAAAAACTCTTGCTGGCTTTTTTCCGCTGGTTTTGTTTCTTTTCGACGAAAATAATCGGAGGACAACTATAGACGCAGACGGGAGTTATTGCGTGATTTTGCACTAAGTGACGTAAAGTAGCCAATAAAATCGCGCGAAAATTACTGGGGGGGAGGGTAATAAATTCAACTAATTGATTACCTTAACCTATTTTCTCGAATTGAGACGTTCTCTGGATTGATTGATTGATTGATTGATTGATTGATTGATTGATTGATTGATTGATTGATTGATTGATTGATCGATCCATCCATCCATCGATCGATCGATCGATCGATCGATTGATTGATTGATTGATTGATTGATTGATTGATTGATTGATTGATTGATTGATTGATTGCAAGTTATTTACTTAGGTATGTACAGAAAGGTTTACGCCAACTTCTCACTGGCCCTCTTCATAACGTATTTAAAGCACCAAAATAAAAAAAAAATTAAAAATTTTCGTTAGGCCTCTGTATCCTTCTGGATCCTTCTGATGAGAGCCTATCGTTTGGATTTATTCATTTTCGTTCATTTATTTATTTTATTTTATTTATTTATTTATTTATTTATTTATTTATTTATTTACTAACTTTTTTATTTATAAAAAAAAGTATAGTAAAAAAGAAATACTTTATATGATTGCCACGTGGTTGCCCAAAGGAGAAAAGCACGCTTTTATCTTCTTTCTGAAAACTCCCAGGGATTCACATTGTTTCAGCTTTTGAATTCACGGCACTACTATATGCCAAAGAGCATTTCAGGTACTCTGTTCTAGGCTCTGGTAGCTAATTTCTCAAACCATTTTTAATGTTGTATTGAGAAAACATGAGTGTAATTATCAGGCGTTGGAAATAATTTGTGCCATAGAGGAGGGAATGAGTATTTAGAGCATTCACGAGCTATATCAGGAGGGCTCCTGGCTATATAAGATAACATATATTGAGATACAAATTCCTGGCATGGCCGCGTGGCCGCTTTAACTCATGTGCAAGTTGAGTTTTGAGATAACGTTCGCAACGAGAACACATATAAGCTCAAAAAACCCTTTGTTTGTTTAACTAGTAAATCACCTTTTGAAGGATACGATCCTGTCATGCATTCGTCCACAACAGTTTTTTTCACGAGAGTCAATCTCTGTGAGGACTATGCTGTCCTGTTCTGCGCCTGGAAAATACGTTTCCACGTCTGACAAGTCCAGGGTGTCATAAATCTGATTGGCAACCTCTTCAAACACCCTTTCTATATTTTCGCCAGTTTTTGCACTAGTCTCAATGTAGCTTGCACCAAGGTGTCGTGCATACTCTTCGGCCTCTGGACGAGTTACTTGACGCTTGGATTTGTCAACATCAACCTTGTTTCCCACTAAAACTATTCTTGTGGTGCAAACAATGTGCCTATAAACAATCTCGAGCATTGCAGGAACACCTTCAGTCAACGTAGCTTTTCTGGTTAGGTCGAGGACAAGCAAAACGCCGTCAGCGCCCCGTGCAAAATTTTGAGGAATGCTATAAAACCGTTCTTGCCCCGCGGTGTCTATAACCTCCAAATAGAACTCTTTATTGTGTAGGGTGATGTTCTTACCATAAGAATCTTGACCAATGGTAGCTATCTCATTCTCCGAGAAACTGTTGTGTAAAAAGCGCTTCACGATACAAGACTTTCCAGTACCAGATTGGCCAATAGTGACAACTTTCAACTTAGGAGGCCGGTCTGGCATGAGACTTTGAGCGATTTTCCTTTTTTGCTCATCTTAAGTCTTTTCTTGTTGAAGCCACTCTACAATCTCCTCAGCGTTTGGTCTTTCTTCACTGTCATCTTTAAGGCAGCACAGCACGATTCCTCTCAGTTTGTGCTCACCCATCTTACTGAAGTCACTTCTTCGACGTTGTTTCTCTGGAATACGCGTCCCATCTGACGTTTAAAAACAAGAACAGTTAAAAACGGAAAATAGAGAGCCCGAATTAAAAGCGGATACATTAACAAAACACTAAGATTAATAACCTTGTGGAGTTAGCCAAAAGAAGTCTCTTGTTTTGTTCACGAGGTATATATGGTCAGTTTTTTTGTTGAGCAACGTTTCCTGGCAGTCTTGAGTTTTCTGCTGCGTACAATGCCCCAGAATAAAACTTACAAAATCGTTGAGGTTTTCTCAGCATTGCATCGTCTGCATTGCATACAATACAAAGCAAGATCTTTAGGGAACAAAGACTATGAGGGGTGTAAAATTTCGGTACATTTTTCAGCTTTCAGTAAATTATGCCAGGTCTCAGTTAGGCCTACTCTGGGACCTTTAGTTAAGTCGCTTTAAGTCGCCTAATATAGGCTTCACGTGTGTTCTGTCGTGAATTGTAATACTATAAACTAAATTCGATTTTGAGACGGCAATACGACTTTATATTGATGGCTAGTTGGGAGAAAATATATTCCGTATTGGGCGGAGTCGCGAAGTGACGGAGCCCAATACGGAATATATTTTCTCCCAACGCCGTCAATATAAAGTCGTATTGCCGTCTCAAAATCGAATGTATTTTTTTTATCGCGAAACTGACATTTTGTTGGAGAAAGTAAACGGATAAAGTACAAATCGTGCGCTGATTGAAAGAGAAATTCTTACCTCAGTTAAACTGTAGCCATGGTAGTATCCGTGCGTGAAATTTTTTCTCGGGGCGGGTTATTTGAATTTTTGGCTTTAATTTTTACGTCAAAACAAACAAAAAAAAAATACAGTCCATAAAGCACCTACCATTAATGAAATAGACGACCTTGTAGGTTTGAGCATTATACCAGCAAATTTTATTGAAAATTTGTTACCGCCGAGATATAAACAACAACATGATAACAGTGATGAATAAACCTCACAACCAGAAGCAAGAATAAAAAGAGCAACCATACTAGTACCCAAAAACGAAAACAGAGCACTGTTATCCTAGCTTGGCCCGGTTTATACGTCGAACTTTACATGAGCTGAACCTAATACCTATTAAGGTCGACCCAAATAATTAAGTTCGGCAGTTGATTCAGACGTCGAACCTAACTGAAGTCGAACTTAATTAAAGCTAAAGTGAGAAAGTAGATTTTCGTGCTCAGCGGCTGTTGTTTTTACTCAACAAGATTCAAATGGCGGGAGGGATGAATTCTGACATGGAAGAGCTTGTTTGGTAAAATAATGAAGACACGCCAAACACGGCTCCTATTGGTCGAGATAGGAAGAATATGACCTTCAAAGCTAATTTGCTCTTACGAGTACGTCTTTCAAAGATCTCCCTTTTCTGTACGAAAGTAAGGAAGGGTCTTTGTAGATCTCTCTTAGCAGAGGCTGATTTTCTATCAACTGCCATTTACTCATCTGAATGCATGGTTTTAGGTTAGGCACAGAAGGGCGATATTCCGTAACAAACGGCAAAATGTTTTTCACCCTAAGAACTTCAATGAAAAAATTTTTCGATTTGCATAAAACGCGAATTTTTTATGAATTTTATAAGACGTTCAAATTTGCCGCCATTTTGGCCCACCATTCGCATTAGTCTCCTCTCGGTTTAGCAAGAGCTGTGACGAAGATTCAGGAACACGTGACTTCAGCCTTTCTCTGGATCTCACTGAAAACAAGTCGCGGTATTTCTGCACGTTTCTCGAAAATTCCGGAAAGATGTGTTGCAGCGAGATGTGGAAACATCAAAGACGAAGCGAATGGAATAAGCATGCACAGGATTCCTTTCTTTGGCACCACATGCCAGCAAAGACTGAGGAGGCGAAAGAAATGGATCGATTTTATGCTGGAGCGGAGGAAGATGTGGAAAGACCTCGTCCTTGTGCTCGATGCACTTCAATGACGAGGATTTCACAAGGCTGATGAATTCAAGTTTAAGCTTAAAACGTGAACTGAAGTAGGATGACATCGGCGTTTGTGTTTATCCTTCAAAACAGGAAGACGAAGACCAAGAGCCACCTTCGAAGAGGAGCAGGGAAAAGCAAATGGTAAGCCGCTTTCGATACTGAATATTCACACCCACTTGTGACATTCTAAGCGTTGTGACTTTCTAAGGTTTATAGTTTGACCTCACTGTTAACTCAGTCGCAAGTTTTATAAAATATGGCGTAATTGTTTTGGTACATATTCTCATAGATTGTGAGATCCGCGAAGTTTCGTTGAGACCAAGCTCTCAAAAAATACTAGCACAAATGCTACCACTGATGTAAATAGATCGATGCGCGAACAGTCGCCCTCGGCGAACACAGAAAACATTGTAAACCACGATGTAGATAAGGTAGATAGATAAACTGCAGCAAGAATTCAACGAGCTCAAACAAATATTGTACACACAAGTGTTGCAGGATTCTGCAAACAATAAAAATGTTGAAAAGTATAACAGCGTTATCTCTGAAAACCTAACCACCACAACGGGGGCTCAAAATAGAAAAAGGGTACAAAACAAATAACAAGCGCAAAGAGCGCAGAAAAAATTTGGCTAAAAAACGGATTGAGACACAAAGAGAAAGGCACGAGAAAATATGATTCATAAAGAATTTTTCAAACCAACAACTTAGCGACAGCCTGTTAGCGTTTAATATTTCTAATTAAAGGGCTGAAATTTGTCCCGACACCGGTGACAGACGCGAATATATATTTACATCAGACGCCAACTCTTGTTAGACTTCGAACATTTCGAAAGACGTTTGCGCCTAAAAGATACAATGGATTTCGTAAACTTTATAGGAAAGACCAAAGTCTCTCAAGATGCTATATAGATATCAATGGATGCAACAAGCTTGTATACAAATATACCACAGGAGGAGGGAATTACAACAGTATCGGCAAAGCATAGGGAGCATACGGGGCATTCCACAGCAATAAACCTCCTATACTGTCACACTACCTCAAAGAAATACTTGAACTTATTCTTCAGGAAAATTCATTCCAATTTGTTAGAAACTGTTATCTTCAGACCGATGGAACTGCAATGGGTACAAAAATGGCCGTTGCGTTTGCAAACATATGGCCGATATTGAAACAAAAGTGATAAGTCAAAGCAAAACAAAACCAATAGAATGGAAACGTTTTATTGATGACATTTTCTCACTGTGGGACAGTGACAAAAAGGAAATTAACCTGTTTATTGAACAAGCTAACAACTTCCATCCTACAATTATATTTTTGGCCGAAATTTCAGAGAACGAGACAAGCTATTATTATCACAGTTCAACGCGTGTCCTTCCTGTCGTTCCGCGAGGACAATGTCGCTAGTCAGCGCTTCCCAATTGCCTTCGAGTTCAGTTGCAGCAGTAGCACTCGCTGATATTTAATTTGCTAGCAGATCACGGCTACAGTTACCACAAGTACACCTACATGGAAAATAATTCGTTCGAATGTATGTGAGTACTTGGCCATAGTTTTTACAGATGATAATGAAGAGCGCGTACTCAAAATGCAAGGTGAGAACTTTACCATCCACTAACCTCCAAGCGCTTCTCGCTTCTCCTCTTGTTCCTTGCGATATCTTTTTAGCCATTCTTCGTCTGCTATCGGCTCGTCCGCGTACGGTTCGAGTATATCATCATCTTCACACGTATTAATTAGGGACCTTAAGCAGAGACGACGACGACGCCAACGAAAATGGAACTTAAAAAATTACCTTCGCGTCTTCTGAATAAATTCGCGATGATTTATACTCCCTAATGTTGTGTAATGTGGCCGAGCTATCGAGGAGATAACGTTGTAGGGGCGCCTTTAAAGTTCAGAAAGAGAAAGGAAAATTAATCATCATGCGTTCACGTTCTCCATAAAACCTTAAATTAGGTCATTCCACGTTGTTGTTTTGCAGAGGACGGCAAAGAAATGTACCAAAGTGTATAATGCACGTGCATGCAGAGCCAGTGTTTTGCTTATTAAAACTATTGTTTTCTGACGTTCTCGTTGACGTCGTCGTCGTCGCTGCTTAAGGTCCCTATTGTTTCGTGGACGCCATCTATCGCCTCGACTTCGACGCTTTCAAATTCGTCCTAGCTGCTTTCTTCAGCGGTTTGCTCACTTTCCATGTCAGATAAGTTTTCTGCCATGGGATATACTTATTTGGAGCTAATTTTTTCTTTCCTATCGGTGAATCTGAAGATTTTCTTTCTGCCGCGAATGTACTTTACTGAAGGTCAAGTGAGTGCATAGACTCGAGAGTTCCTGAATGTACGTCACAGACTATGTCACGTGGCCCTATTGTGAGTCCGTCGGCATTCTCATCAGCGGGGCGGGTGGACCGCAATAAAATAGGATTTAAAAGATTTGTAAAATTCATAAAAAATTCGCGTTTCATGCAAATCGAAAAATTTTTTCGCGGAAGTTCTTCGCGCGATGTAAAGATTCAGATGAGAAAATAAAAAAATTCCGTTATGGGCACTTTAAAGGTCAAATTCTTCCTATCTCGACCAATAGGAGCCGTGTTTGGCCTGTCTTCATTATTTTACCACCACTCGCTCAGGACGCAATATCTCCATCAACAAGAAGTATGGAGTACAACTGTTTTTATCTGTAGTGGTTCTGGATGAAACGCAATACATGTATCTCGAGTCGAAATGAGTGGAAGTAACTAAACTAGCCGAACTACAGTAGCGGGTAGCCATCCTACGCTCTACTACAAAGTTTTTTTAATTACCAAAGCCACAAAAGATCTAGACATCGAGGAGAACAGGGTCCGAAATTACCAAAAGATGGCCATTTGCAACTATATCTACTGTAGCACATTTCAGTAATTTCAGGTAAAATGTTTAAATACATTTTTGTAATGATCGTATTTGTATGTTTTGCGAAACGTGAATAGTATTTATATTTTTTGGTGAAACATAATTTAGCCGTAGCATTTTTACGTGAAACGTGATTGCTTGCTTTTTTCTGTGAAGGTGAAGGTGTTTTTTGCATTTTTCGAAATGCGTGAAACTGTTTTCAGAAGACGTATAGGGGACCCTCTCTTCAAAGAATCCATTTTCAGTCGGCAGAGAGCAAATTATGGATAAATAAGTCATGTATTAGTGCATGGAATCAAGTAACACTTCACGTAATGTATGTCGAATTATAGCCTCTCTGAGTGGACGAGTCGAAACGAAGAAACGCCATAACGAAACGATGAAACGCCATGACGAAACGGCAAAACGGCAAAACGACAAACGACGACGAACCGATGTGGTCAGTGATGAGTCGAACTCGTAAAACGATCTCACGAAGCGATGAGTCGACTTCTTAGAACGCCGAGTCGAACTGGCAATTTGACGAGTCGAAGTCGGAAAACAACGACTCGACTAGAAGTATCGGCGTGCGGAAACGATGAAACGCCATAACGAAACGACGAGTCGAACATTTTGTCCATGAGCTACCTTCATAGTTGGGGACTCTCCCACCGTTTCAATTGACAATCTACCCACTTTCACTTTCGCGTTTTCTGTTGGTCAGACGACTGTTTACATTCAGGAAATGAAAATAGTACATTATTAAAAACACAAACCTTGTTCAAAAGGCCATTCTGGTTCCATCTTCGGGCGACTACCATTTATTATCTCCATCAGCATAACCCCAAAGGAAAAAATGTCAATCTTGGCGCTGTATTCGACTTGAGGTGTTCCGGGTTTATCTGTGTATGTCTCAGGCGCAGCGTATGCGGGAGTTCCAGGAACTGGAGAAGCGTGCATACTTTGTCGAGGAAAACACTTCGCAAGACCGAGATCAGCGATCTTGGCTTGCTTTTCCTTGGTCAAAAGTACATTTTTTGAGGTTAAATCTCGATGAACTATCGGTGGATTGCATTCATGGTGAAGATAACCAAACATCATGTCAACGCATGATGTTATTTATGTCGATACATTGACCGATTGTAGTCTAGGCACATATTTGTTAATCCGATGGTGGTCTGTCATGTGACATAACAGCCAATCGTGTGGGAGAGCCTAATTTGTCCGCTAGTATAAAAGACTGGTCGCATTGGCAAGAATTCCCTCTTGCTTTCACCATCACAGCGAGTATATCTCCTGGCGAAAACAATTTTTCAGGCAAGTTGTAGCAGTTATTTTTGGTTAGTATTAGCATGGCTCATCCTAAGATTTTAATACTTGGGCATTCATTCATTAGGCGTTTAGAATACTTTGTTGCCGCAAACCCCAACCTTAACCATCAATTCTAATTGTTAACTGCCCTTGCTACATTCAAATGGCATGGTGTTGGGGGTAGAACTGTGGCCAAAACGATGCAATACGACCTCCCCGTGGTCGCTTCATTCGCGCCAGACATAGTTATCTTACAGCTGGGAACCAACGATCTTTCCCGGCTTGATCCTTTAGTGGTGGGTTCTGCTATTGAGGAGTTAGTAACCATTTTGCACGACACGTACAATGTTAAGCTTGTTTGTGTATGCCAAACCCTTCTAGGATCCAATCCTGTATTTAACGCGCGTGTCCGCGCGCTTAACAGCTATGTTAAAACGTTCCAGGAGGCACTCCCTTATTCCTTTTTCTGGGGTCATCGGGGTTTTTGGAATTCTTCCCAGAGATTTCTCGCATTCATGGTGAAGATAAATTAGCCCCTGGGCTACATCTAAAGCAATAGAAACTGTTTCGGGCAACGGAATTTTGTTTGGATGGTGCTGACCAATAAAGTGCACTATGTCGTAATCCAAAAGTTCGGTGATAAGCATTGGAGGCGAAGAATGAGAGATAACAAATTCCAACAGCCGAACAACGTTCCTGTGTTCGAGTCCTTGTAGAATTTTGCATTCCTTTTCAAAATTGTCAACATGTCCGAGACGATCGTGCCGATTAAAGAGGTGCTCATGAAGTGTTTTCACTGCCACAGGTTGACCGTTCCACTCAGCTCTACAGACTTTTCCAAAAGAGCCACTTCCGATCTCAGTTCCAAGACGAAGATTAGCTAACATTGATTTGATCACGAAATACTAAACTGAATCGAGCGAAGTGAAGTGAATGTTACACTCTGATGAACTCGCTGACTAGTAAGTGTAAATTTAGCATACAGTTAAATGGAGTCCTCAGGCTCGTAGGCCAGCGGTTAGTCGCGTGGAGAGAATCTGGGGACCGGGATTTTTTCACCGAAAGTCAATAAGCGAGGGCAGGCAGCCGAAGCAGGGCGTGTTCTCACACTGAAAACTGTTATTTTCACCCATCCTCGCCTCCCTTTGGAGGTTCGACTGACGTTAGAATATAAAAAAGCTTTGAATTTACCATTTCAGTTTTGTTTAATATTGCTAAATTCTCGCAGCCACTCACCCTTTTAAATGTCATTTTCAAGAGTTTGAGACAAAATTTCTTATCTCGGATGTCCTGCATAAAAATAGCACATCAGTTTTACTGGCAAACACGGAAAAAGTGACGGGGAAAGAATTTTTTGGAACATCGATTGTGGAAGCCGCCGTATAAAGCGTTTGAAGATCGAGGTACGACGTCCTCTACGATGGGAGAGCTAATTTTTGCGCCAGGCTTACACTACGGTGGGTCCAAGGAAAGTACCGCGGGTCACGGAAAAATAGCAAGTATTTTCCACATTTACTTTTCCCGTTAGAACAATTGGATGAACTGTTCTCATCAGTACACCTACTGTGAGTACTAGGGGAGTGTTCATTATTTATGGGGAAGGGGGGTGGCAAATGGAAGGGGGGGCAAGCAAAGTTTACTCCCCTATTTAGGGGGGGTCAGAAAGGTTTTACTCTGGATCTGGGGAAGAGGGGGGGGGACAAAAACGTTTGAAGGTTGATATCATTAGTTTTGGAGTTTTTTTTTAATTCTTCCAGAACTGCATGACATTTAATGTACTTGTACCACAGTAAATATAACCATAATCTCACACCTATAGTTTACACAGCAAATGGGTTCCATTCAATAGATTTGCTTGTTAGATATGTTTGCCGGATTTCACTGGCTGCACCAACAGATAGGCCGCCCTCAGAAATAAGTTGATCTAGGCCTTTCACTAGAACGGTTGGGTCAGTGTTTTGCAGGCAGATCATGTCATCTGACAGTGGCAATATAACTTCTTCTGCACTTTGCCCAGTCAAGGACTCCACAACTGCAGCTTGGCACAGTCTTTTTTTTTTCTTTCCTCTGTTTTGCCTTTCCGCCTCCTACCCACTCCACTTTTTTTTTTTGAGTGTCTGCCAGTTGCACAAACACCCTCTTTAGCTGCCTTGTGGTATTTTCCATACTAGTGATTACACCCGGTATCACTTCAACCTGTACATTAAACGTAATAGTTTCTTCTACTGCTAGTGGAGCAAGCAAAAGGCAGGCGAGTAAAACGCAAAGTGGAGGATGAGAGTATAGTTTGATAATAAATGCATCATTGGGGGGGGGGGGGGGTAAAAAACGTTTACATGCTCTAGCTGTGGCGGCGGGGAGGGGGGGGGGCAAAAAAGGGTCTATGGTTAGTATTTTTTGTGCTCGGCCCATGCAAATTAGACTTTGCCGCGTTCATAACAGTTCATGCTATTGTTCCTCTTCCTGGATAGTCGAACGGTGTTTTCAAAGTCGTGATGCAGGCGTCCATTTATCCAGTTTTCGCTTTAGTCTAATTTTCGCGCGGTGAAAAAAGCGATGAAAACCTGACGGAAACGTTTGCTACACAGGCTACTGTCGCATACCGCGTCAACTGAACCGAACGGTGACCAGCAAAGCTCGACAACTTTAGAATGCGACAGGTTAAGGACGGTGCCCCTTTTGCTACTGCGCATGCACGTTCTCTACATCTCGAGATGATCCGAGATACTCTGATTTCTTAAGAAGAATGCCTACTAGCTAATTCAAAGAATTTTTTCGCGGTTACTGACTGTGCAGGGAAAGAAGGTCTTAGCAAAAGCTGTTGAAATCCAAAAACAAAACTGGGAGCAACCGTGCATTTTTCAGAGATAATTAAGCTTCACTGGGAAAACTGCCACAAAATGTTATTTTTAACGCTTTTGAGGATTATTTTGGCTTAATTATATCTGAAAAATGCACGGTTACCCCCAATGTTCTATTTGGATTCCAAAGGCCTTTTCTAAGATCTGTTTTTCCCGCATAGCCATAAACGGTGCAAATTTACTTTAAGAGGCACCCTCCTTAAGTTAACCTCCACTAAATGTCTGAGGAAATGAGCACAGTACACAACGGTGAATATTTCTTCTGTTTCGTTATTTGAACGACGTTTCCTGGACAGTCTCTGTAGTGAACATAGCCTGAGAACTGAGCTGAAAATAAAGCCTTGAACACAGTTCAACATATTCAAAGGAAGGAAAGTACGATATAAGCTCAAGCAGATCGTAATGGAATAGTTTTGTACTAACAGCCCAAATAAAGCTTGTAAAAGTCTCACCAAAATGAACAGTCCTTTTATTAAAGTTCACTGCGCAACGGCACTAATACATCAGTTCCTTCGCTGAATTAACACAATAACACAACACTACGGCGACGAGTATGTCACTAAATTTAGGATTCAGCATAACATTATTAACATAACTTACTAGGACGCACGAGATAAAACTCTTCCTAGCAGGTGTGTTGAGCTGCAATAGTCCGTCCCTACGCGAAATCAAGACCCATACTAACTCACTCCGCTGGTTCAAGTATAAAATGCCTGCCATCCCCGCATACTTCACTAGGTTGCAGCAAGCGACACAGCCCTGGATTCAGAGAAATTAAAAATGCAGTTTCGCTTCTCCATTGCCGGTAGGATGTCAACACAGGTTATATTTTACTAATTGATTACCTTAACCTGTTTTCTCGAATTGAGACGTTCCCTGGATTTATTTATTTATTTTATTTATTTTATTTATTTATTTATTTCCAATTATTTACTTAGGTATACACAGTAAGGTTTACGCCAACTTCTCACTGGTCCAGGGAAACAGTTTAATAACGCTTAGGCTGTTCAGCCCTCTTCATAACGTATTTTCAGTATCAAAATTAAAAAAAATATACTTCCGTTACGCCTTTGGATCCTTGTGGATCCTTCTACTGAGAACCTATTGTTTGGTTTCATTTCATTTTCGTTTTTATTTATTTACTTACTTACTTACTTACTTACTTACTTACTTACTTACTTACTTACTTACTTACTTACTTACTTACTTACTTACTCACTCACTCACTCACTTACTTACTTACTTACTTACTTACTTACCGATGCTTACTTGCGGGGACCATATATCGCTACCTGCACTCTGGGGACACCGACTTCCAGTATAGCTAATACCAAAAGAGAGAGTGCATTTTAATGTACTCCCAACAAGGGAACGTCCAGAGCCATTATATTATAAAAATTGTAAATCGCTAACTGTGGGGACAAATACTCAATGTAATTATGGGGACTGCTTATAAAGTTCTTCGTTGTGGGGACTCGAAAATGTTCAGTCCACGATGTACTTATGAAAACTTACAAGGAAATCAAACTGATGGGACTGATGGAATACTTTTTTTTAGGATAAGCGAGGGTAGGCTAACCTTTCACCGGAACTTACCGATGCTTACTTGCGGGGACCATATATCGCTACCTGCACTCTGGGGACACCGACTTCCAGTATAGCTAATACCAAAAGAGAGAGTGCATTTTAATGTACTCCCAACAAGGGAACGTCCAGAGCCATTATATTATAAAAATTGTAAATCGCTAACTGTGGGGACAAATACTCAATGTAATTATGGGGACTACTTATGGGGACTACTTGCCGAACTTATGGGGACATGATACTTACACAACTACTTATGGGGACTACTTGCCAAACTTATGGGGACATGATACTTACACGACTACTTATGGGGACTACTTGCCGAACTTATGGGGACATGATACTTACACAACTACTTATGGGGACTACTTGCCAAACTTATGGGGACATGATACTTACACAACTACTTATGGGGACTACTTGCCAAACTTATGGGGACATGATACTTACACAACTACTTATGGATACTACTTGCCAAACTTATAAGAGGACGTGCCAATAAACAACTACTTCTACTAATGGGATTATTTGCCATAGCTGAGCTATTGATTTTCTTAATTGAAGGGCACATGTTTGCATGGAAACCAACCTATATTGTCTCTTTGTGTCTGTTTGAAAGGCCAATAAGGTTGAAGATGATACCAAGGTTATGATATTATACAATTGTATGATTTTTCACTCTATTTCAGCCACATCCCATCTCATAATCACAAGAAATCTGATTATCTGAACAAAATAACAAAAAATGCTACATTTAGTTTGCATTGGAAACATCGACACTTGATTTTGAACACATGAGGAGCACAATAATAGAGACCTTTAGATTCTAGTACAAGTACGAGTACGACTACGAGATTTGACTTCAAGATTGTAGCGAAGTACTAAGAACAGATATATCACAGAAAGTTTCATTTCACTCTTTACGAACGACGAACTTGACGCAGTTGGTTTAAATGATGATAGTTAAGCCCTTTCGTGTTTCCAAAAAGACGAGATCACCTACGTTTCGAGAACTCGTTTTCGCCACTACGAGATTCTTACAAAAACTCGTAGTAAAATGACGACAGCTATCACGTTTTCCCGCCAAAATGACACTGGTTCACGCGCGCGCGCTATTTGTTTATTGGAGAAACTCGTAGTCGTCCTCGTACTCGTACTAGAATCTAAAGGTCTCTAATAATAGACTGCTGGGTCAAAGGGGGGAGGAAGATGCATTACAAATATAGGGACCATGGAATAAACTAATATTGGAAAGAGTGATATACTTACTGACAATAATAATAATGATGATGATGATGATGATGATGATGATGATGATCATAAATTACCTATCACTGGATGAGGCTGAGTATGACCCGAAGAATTATAAAGATTGACGAGTTTTCCAGTACAAATCCTTCTAATCTTACTTTTGAGATATATGGATAAAAATTTACGGGTAATTAACCTACTTTAAATATGCTCTCTCAGTTCCTAAGACCTTGTAACAAAACTTTCCAAAGGAGAACTGTTTTTGATCGGAAAGTTGATCATGTGACCAGCTACTGCAAAAGGCCTATTAGTGACAATTTATACTTTCTTATAGCTGCCTTAGCACATTCCTTCACTTCAAATCGACTGTCTGCCCAGCCCTAGCTTCGCGAGGTTTTGAGAGTCACGTATTTGTAGTATATTTTAAACTTTAAAAAGATTAGGTTTTAAGATTCTTGGAAAAAGGAAAACTGTAATACATTTTGTTGAAACACCAATTTGTTTATGAGAGAACTTCTAAAGACCTTATTTCTGAACAAAAAAAGCAATGAGATAGGATCCCCTTTCCTACAGTGTGCGCGGCCGGTGAGACCAGTTCCTAGACACTGCCTTCCTTTGAGACCATCATAGGTAATCCAATGTGGATCATCAGAGGCGCGCAGCCTGTCATGGGAGAATTTTGGGGGGCTTTGGTAGAATCTAGTATGGCGGCCAAGCTCTTTCTGGAAAATCCTCCTTCTGATCAAATAAGCCAGTTTTTCGGAGAAAAAAGCGAGGAGTACATGTCTTGTACAGAAAACGGCAAGGAGTTGAGGGATATTTCATGCTTTTTTGCTGAGTTCGAAGCAGCAGTAGGAGTCATCGAAGAGAATACAACTTTTAGTGGTCGAAATCCAGACTTGCAAAAGTTGATTCCCATCCAAGGAATGGTCAAAAAGGACAATGAAAAAGCTTCACGAAAAGGTAATTAGAAGACTGCGCTCAAAACCAACTTTAGCGACACCATGGAGAGGAGATTTCACTATGAACATTTCCTGAGAAGTTTTTGATTTGATTTACCATAAAATTGTTAAGTCCAACATTATTAAACAACTTTGGCCATCAGTCAAGAGAGAAAACCAGCCTGTACTGACATTGGAATCACGGACAGGAAAAAGGCAGTATTTTGTTTTTAACAAAATGAATCAAGGTGGTATTCTTATTAGCCGTAATCACCTCTTAAAGAAGTGTTTGGGAAACTGTGCTGGCGGTGTTCATGCAGTTGAGAGATGTGAAGTGGTTGTTTGCAGGGAAAAACCTATGAGATTTAAATATCATCACAGCACAGAAGTTTTGTCTTTCATTATGGTAATTGGAATTCGGCGTTCCACAACACTTATTTATGGGTACAATACAAGCAATTATGACTAGCTACCAAAATCAGCATGGAGCATTTGCTTTATAGCCTGTGAACAGGCTCCCAAGTGGGGTATAGGGTGAAAAGAAAAATCGGCGAGCCGGGCAGGGGGAGCACGGTATGGGGCGAGGAAGAGCTCGATTTTCATCTTCGCCATAGACCCCACTTGGGAGCCTGTTCACAGGTTATTGCTTTAGAATCCAGGTATTATTTCTTAGTGCTGAGGAACATCCCTGCAGTTCCAATATCCATAATGAAATGGTGAAGTAACTGAAGAACTGAAAGTGGCACTATCTTAAACCATACAACTTCTTTTTATGTTTTGCACAGTTCAATAACCTGGTCGTCACCCTTTTTTCAGGGAACTGTATTAAAAAAAACATACATGTAACATATCAATGCCTGGGGATGGTCTTGTTACTTATCTCATGACAGAGGCAGCTATTCTTTGACCTCCATCTCTTTCCCCTTCCCATTGGGTTTCATTGCAGATTTTGCATTTTCAAAGTTAGGTTTTCTCAGAGTAGGTCATGTTTAGTTTACAGGGTGCCATAACACCCTGGGGCCAACTCACCACTAAAAGCTGAAAGATTCGAGGTTGTGGTAACAGAATTCAGCCCAATGAGATTTAAATATCTTAAGAACTGAAAAATCTGTCTGTGAGTTTTCATTACAGCTACTGGAATTGACTGAAATTGACTGAAATTGTACTGTTTCATTCAATGGGGGATCAGATTGCAACAATACGCTGTCTCAGTACACTCAGTCTTGATTATTACAGTTTTTTCATGGTCATACTGTTGAGCTTTTGATGTGCAGGAGTATATGTAGGAAGAAGTTGTCTGTCATTGTGGTTCCAGTTGCTATTACAATTTAATTAATTGTGAATGTTCCACTGCAGGAGACTAACATTATTGTCTAATATAAATACATTGTATGAACAGACTTTATGTTCCAACATCCATAACATATGTTCCCCTGTTAAGAAAAGTTTATTTACAGTGGACGACTCTACACTTAGACAACAGAAGATCCATAACCAGGATTAACAGTAAAAAAAAGTGAATGTTCTCTGGTGAAAACATTTGTACAAAAAAACTAAGCTTTGAACAACTTGTAACTTTTCTGCCCCATTGTCCAATGGGCCCAAATTGTTAAATTCTGGTTTAAAAAAATTCAAAAATGTAAGTTTAGAGAAAAATTTAGTCATGTTGCCCACTCCAATATTAAAGGGGTAGGATACATGAGCAGTCATGACACCTGCATGTTGTAGTTTAAATTTGTCATGATCAGATTTTTGTATTTCCAATTTTATGCTGGGAGGTTTCAATTTCAGAGATGCAATTATGACCAGGCTGATTACCGAAGTTTGTGCCGTGTTGCGTAAAACTATGGGCACTCCCTTCTAATATCACAGCAAGCTGGCAAAATGCACTGCTTCCATTGTTTTTAAAACCACACCCATTTTAAATTCTTGTGCAAAAAATACAAAATGTATGTTTAGAGAAAAAAGTCTTGTTACCAACTACAACATTAAGGGGGTAGGATACGTGAGCAGTCATGACACCTGCATGTTGTAGTTTAAATCTGTCATGATCAGATTTTTGTATTTCCAATTTTATGCTGGGAGGTTTCAATTTCAGAAATGCAATTATGACCAGGCTGATTATTGAAGTTTGTGCCGTGTTGCGTAAAACTATGGGCACTCCCTTCCAACATCACAGCAAGCTGGCAAAATGAACCACTTCCATACCCATTTTTAACTCGTAAATGCGAGCATGCACAATGAACGAGTGATAGCAATGGTGGGTTTTTCACTAGGTTGGTTGGCTGATTCGGCTGTTGACTTTCAAGCATGCGCAGTGAAAGTGCGGTGTCTTGAATTCAATCAGTGAAGTGTCGGCATGAACTTTGAATAAAAAAAGAAGTGAAAATTTGTTTCACAGCGCATCAAAATAATCTTATTCAATCTGTAGATAAAAATTTGACAATTATTTTAGTGCAAGAATGGAGATTTTTCATTTAATATGAGCAAAGTTATAAGTTTTCCCGTTTTTCCACAAAGTGCGGTGTCTTAAATTGAATGAGTGAAGTGTCTGCATGAACTTTGAATAAAAAACACCCGAAAATTTGTTCCAAGGTGTATCAGAATAACCTTATACAATATGTAGGGAATAAGTTTAGAATCATTTTTATAGTACACATATGGTTATTTCTCGTTACATGATCAGGCAAAGATATGACTTCTTTTAGCTTTCAAGGTAGTGTATGTAGCCATCTTAATTTCAATTAAAATACTGATGCGTCATCTGCATTCACGAGTTGGCTCACAGGAGACTTTGATTTAAAGATAAATTATTTCAAATATTGTTAACACTTCGATAATCTGATCAATTTACATGATTTTGAGGACACCACAGTGGTTTTCTATGGATATGTCGGGGACATGTTTTTTAAACCTGCTGTTACAATTACACTGTAATGGTATGTCTAGAGTTAAACAACTGGAAATGTTTAATAGTTGGTGTTGTAGAATACCAAATTGGCATAAGCTTCAGCAGAACAAAATTACACCGATTGCTAATCATGTAGCAACTTCATTTTGAAACGCGAACTAGAAGCAACTGTAATACATGTAGCTTGTTTAGCAGACAGAGATACACAGAAGGTTTTGTTTTCTGGATTTGTCCTACCACCAAGCAGCAATTCTTAGTGATTTTTGTCAAGCAGCTGCAATACCGATTTGATAAATTTTGGAAGCTGCAAATGCAAATTTTCTGTAAAATCATATACCGGCCGCCTTGAATGAACTTCTACATGGTTCATAAAGAGAGAGCTGACGCTTCGGTGAAAGCTACCAATTGTAACCTTAAGTATCATTATTGGCTAATGCTTGTTTTCTGAAGGCTGCACTGGTCGCTTAGGAGAAAAGGGCCAGTTGGTTATTCAAAAAAGTGGTGCCATCGCTTAGGGTAGATGTCACTTAAAGGATCTTTTTAACACAGGGCTTATAATATGTCACAGATTTCACAATGATGGTCACTTTTAGGAGTGATCACAAACAGTGCTTTGTGTAGTTCTGTATTGGCGAAGTCATGTTGCTCACATACATAATAATTTTTAGGACAACTTACTCTAAGAGCTCTGAACTCCACAGTCTTGATATGGAATCACATCCTCAACATGAATACTGTTATTTGGATCCTTGGAACAAACTTTCTTTTTGGCAAGCAGTTGAGGCTCTAAAAAGAGATAGAGAATCACACCGGAAATTAACTTACTCTATAAATCCCCCTACTGGGTGGGGAATTGCAGAAAAACAACTCATGCTTATATGCATCTCATGAATAAACAAGAAAATAACACTAGAGCATATCTTGTTATGTTCTTTTTACATGTAAACACAGAATCAATTTTCCACAATCCCACACCTTCTTCTCTTAGGGACTTGACCAATTACAAAAGAAGAAAAAAAGAAACCTTACTAGAGACCCAATAAATTTTTAATAACGATTAGGCTTACAAGCTAGGTGACATAACTTATTCAACACATTCCACCATTAGCCATTAGCAATGTAAGTAAGCAAACCACTGCCATAACTTACACTCTTTATTCTTCAAACCTTATTAACATTATAATAACTTCCACTTGGCATCACTTGGCATGCATTTAAAAACCATCCCACAGGAATTCTTCATATATTGACAACTTACAGTGTAGGTCCAGTAGTTAGAAGTAACATTGTCTAATTCCAGACATGTAAAATCAGCTAGATCAAGAGGACTGTCACCTCCAAACAACTTATTAAATATTTTTTTATTATATTATATAACTACTGCTGGGAGACTGGGGGTAAAATAAAACTGTGCTCTGCATGCATGTCTAATTCGGAGACTCAGGACCCCACACCAAAGAAAAACATTTTAGATGTGCTGATGTGCTCATTTCCCTACCATGTGATGTCACAAAAACCAGAGACATAATTGAACCTTTTAAGTGGTGGATATATGATATTAAAACTGGCATGCACATTTTTAAAAGTGCACTTGAATTCTAATTTAAGCATGCCTTTATAATCCATACCTATTGAGCACGCACCTTTTCCAGGGATGGAACAGCTTAGAAGAGCAGGATAAGTGGAACTTGCAGAATAATAATTTATCTCAGACTGAGAACCTTCACTTTCATACCCACACTGGCACTATCAGAAACAAGATCCTATCAAAAACCAATTAAAACAAACATTGTCAACATACATGGCACTGTAAAGATGGTGGGTTTGATGGTTGGGCTTGATAGAGTTTCTGCCTCTCTCATTCAGTATTTCTCTTGAACATTTCGCCTTCAGTCAGCTTCTAAAGGCTAGGCACAAGATTTTAAAGATATCTACATGTATACAGTATTTGATACATATTACAATGCATCAACAATCTCGGGGACAATCTGGCTTTTTAATACCAATTCACTAAAAGCACTTAAATCTGAAAATGTTACAAAATGACAGTACACACTGCCCTTACCAGATCATTAAAAAAGCCATGCACTTTCCTTTCCTTGAATTTGACTCCTAAACTTTGTTTCTGAAGAAAGATATGGTAATTAATATCAGTGTAATTCCTTTTTGTTTCATGTCATTTGATGTTTGTTTGTTTGTTTGTTTGATGTCGTTTGTTTCATTTAATGTCGCACCTGAGGATTGCTGAGAACAACACAGTCAAGGTCTTTTTCCATATCAAATCAACCGTGATCATTTGGATTGTTTTCTTTTATTTAATCCCTTCAAAGTTAGAGTTTTTTTTGAGGTTCTACCACAGTACGTACCATCAAATGCTGCTCTTTGCAACCGGATTCCAGGGATTTTAACCTGAAATATGCATACTGGCAGCTGCATGCGATGCATTTGGCGTAGTTACTAAAACAAGTAATGACCTAAAATGATCTAAAATAAGTCCAAAATATCTTAAAATGATCTGAATGAAATGAAACCAAGATAAAATGAATAAAATTACAGGATTACAGAACTGAGTGCTTACCATTAACTAAAGGCTGATATCAGGAAGCTGCTGTGAACTGCCGGAAAGACCAAAGAAGACTTGAAAAGTGCCGATGGTTGCACGTAAGCAGATTTGATGACAAAGTCGTGTAAACAAACCGCACTAGAGTGAATCTTTATTTTTTTTGGTCGGTCTGAAAGACCCAAAAATATCGGCACTGACCAATTTTTTCGGGTTCGTTTTCCGGTCGCACATTAAAAGCCACACGACAAGGCTAAATTCTTGTGTAAACACTGATAAAACGCTTTTGTAAACAATGTAAAGGCATATCTGTGCAGCAATTTCCTTAATGCACTAGTCAATTCAAACCCCCACCCCCCCCCCCGACCCGGGACAGATAGGGGGATAATAGGGGCATATAAGCACTTTTGATCAGAGATCTGTCCCCTGGGGGTGGTAGATAAGATGTGTTTTGCTTCTTTACAATGTCCCCACCTCGGGGTCAGTCAGGGAGATTTGACTGTGGTTGACTCAGGTACTGAAGTTCTTCGCAAAGTTAATCAACTGCACGTTGTCATTTTCGCG